>NC_051070.1:63452226-63761544 GCF_004664715.2 Peromyscus leucopus
TGTACTCTGGCATGTGTGGCCCTTCACTGGAGCATGTTAGACCTACCAGGGATTACACACTTATAGAAAACCAACTTCCCCTTTATTGGTAGCAGTCAATTGTCAGTAACTTCTTAGCTGGGGTAGGGCTTCATGATCATACCCCCTTTCTATGCTGGGATTTTTTTCTGGCTTGATCTTTCAAAAGTCTTGGGCATGCTCTCCTAGCTTCTGTGAGTTCCCATGTGCTGCCACCCTGGTATGTTTGGAAAACACCATTTTCTTGTTGTCATCCACCACCTCTGTCTCTTACAATCCTTCTGCCTCCTCTACTGCAATGATTCCCGAGCTTTGGATAGAAGGGAGTGTGCTATAGATATCCCATTTAGGAATGAATACTCTACAGTCCCTTATTTTCTGTACCATGACCAATTGTGAGTCTCTGTATTAATTTATATCTGCTGAATAAGTTCTCTGATAAGGTTTTAGAGGTTCATTAACCCATGGGTACAATGATCAGTCATTGGGTGTCAGTTTCACTCAATGTCCCTTTAGTAGTGTAATAGTAGTAGATTGTCCCCTGAGGGCCTATCACCCATCTGGCCACAGGTTAGAGGCCCCATAATTGTGGAGGTATGGGCTCCCCTAAAGGAGTTAAATCCAATCATAAAGTGGTTGATTACTTCCATGACAGTTGTACCACTATTGCATCAGAGGGCCTATCTTGTCAGGCTGGTTGTTGTTATGGCTTACAGGGTTTGCAGCTAGATAAGATTGATGATTACTTTTCTCAGCAATAGGAAAACTAGCCAGCAGGGCTGAAGCTCAGTACCAGTTTTCTTCTTCTGTGTTCTTTGACTCAAGTATAAGGTGTCTTCGGTCTTCAAGTATAGGGTCTTACTATCAAGTTCTGGAGAATAACCAAGAGCATCAACAAGAGCTTGTCTGTGTGTGGGTCTATGGGATCCTATTGGCCAACAGCTCAAAAGAGAGGTTACTCTTTCCTGGTACTGGAGGTTTTATTGGTTATCCTGTGGTGTCTAGATAGGGTGTTGTCCCCTATAATAGGGTAATGTCATCTAAACCTTTTTTTTTTGTATATGTACATGTATGTTTGTATTTTAGGAAGCTTCTTTGGTAGTTGTTTTTCACATGGCTTTTTCAGTTCTTCCATTCCCCACCCCATTAACTCTTCCTGTTTCATTATTACCATTTACCATTTTCTACTGTATTATTTCTTTTCTCCTTTGAAACCCTGCCCCATAGCCCCTTACTAATTTCCCAACTTCTATGGCTATTTCAAATGAAACACACATACCTAAATATTAAAAGCAAGAATCTACCAGCTCCTGGCAAGAATTCTTACTAATGGATACTTAAGGATTAAAATAAGAACAAAACAAGAAATTAAGAGCTGAATATTAGTATATGGGTACTCTTCTATAATCCTAGCATTTAGAAAGTGTAGTCAGGAGGACCTGAAGTTCAGGTCTAACCTAGGCTACACAGTGTGACTATCTCAAAATAGAAAATTAACAACAACCTCAAAAAAAAAAAAGGCTCAGTGGGTAAGAGTGCTTGCTTGCAGGATACCTGAGTTAGGATATCCAGGATGCATATAAAAAGATGGGCATGGACACACACACACACACACACACCACACACACACACACACACACACACACACACACACTACCCCAGTGTTGTGAAGGCAAGGGATCAGAAGATTGTGAGGGTCCTGGCTTTTAGCCTAGCTCTAGGCACAGAGAAGGAGTGAGAGCAGGGAATGAGGGGAGGAAGAGAGCACGGAGATTGCTTGGTTGAGTCTCAGGTAAGTAAGGTGGAAAGTGATAGAGGTGGCAGCCGGGAACCTGCAGGAATAAGAGTTCCAAACATCGAGGGGAGAACTGGGAATCAGGAATAAAGAAGACAAAAAGCAATAGCTGAAACCTTGGATAAGGAGGTCTTGGGTAAGCTGAAGACTCATGCCAATCAGGTTTATTAAGAAGTATAGCATCATAGATACTGTTTCCAGTGGGGGAGATGGCCACAGTCAGCAGACATTTAAATCAGACAATGCTGGCCAAGAGAAGATGGGCTATCTCAGACTCAGCTACCTTAGGACTGATAGCCACAGCCCAAGGGAAGAGTTGGTTCCACAGAAACCACAACCTTGGCTCCTTTGAGGCACTGGCTCCAGCCCCAGACAGGCATGGCCAAGTCTTATCCTAGATAAGGAGATAGAACTGAAGTTCACTTTGTTTATTCATCAGGACCTCGGAGAAAGTCTGGGGTCAGTCTGTCTCCCCATAGCTGACACCTGAAGTCTTTCTCTGGCCTCCATACACAGATGCGTACATACAAACAGACAGATACACAGACACACAGACACACAGACAAACACACACCGAGAGAGGGTGAAATGAGTAAATATATGAGGAAATGATACTGGAGTAAAGCCAAATGGCCCCAGATGTATGAAGACATGTTTGACTTTAATAATGATCAAGAAACAATTATGTAACAGTGATACATTATTGACATGAGACCCAGTGCTGTAAAAACACCTATGGTTTGTAGGGTATCCTATAAGAATGCTCCTCTTCACTACTGTTACAAACGATACATCTGGGGTTGTTGCTCGGGGACAAGACCCTTTGCCTGCCATGCTCAGGTCCTGAGTCCCCAGCATCAGAAGACAGAGACACAAAATAGCAGTTGGGTTCCTCTTGTGTAAAGTGTGAAGTTTAAAAATGTGTTTGGGAAGTTCTCTGCCCCGTATTATAACCAAGTATCTGTGATCCTCTGGGAACAGAAATATATTGGTTAGGACACAGGAAATGTGAATTGCTCCCTTTAAGAAGCCACATTCCCCTTAGAGTTGCAAATCCCACTTCAGGCCATTTGTTTTATGGAATTATGCTCACCAAAATACTTACGAATATGAGTGCAGGTATTTATTGTGATGTATAAATAAAGCAATGTTCACAATATAATCACTGAGTAAATTATAGACTATTAGGTAACCATTAAAAAGAACGACTTTCAGGGATCTTTATAATATTGTGAGGAAATCTCTCATGAGTATTTGCATTGTGTTGTAAGCATTTCACTGTCACACCCACTTTTGTATGTACAATTTCATCCAGGATCCACAAAATCTGAATATAGTTCTGGGTTTGTACTTTATAGTAAGTTAAATGAAAAGATAAATAGAATTTCATAGGAATGGCTAGTATGTTGTTTTTACACGAAGTATCTATCCATCAGTGGATGTATAAGAACAAAGTACATGGAGCCATTTAAGTAGGGCAGTGGTCCTCAACCTTCCTAATGTTGCAGCCCTTTAATACAGCTCCTCATGTTGTGGTGGCCCCCCAACATAAAATTATTTCGTTGCCACTTCATACTTATAATATTGCTACTATTATGAATTGTAAATATGTGATATTCAGGATATCTGATCTGTAACCCCTATGAAAGGGTCATCTGGCCCTAAAGGAGTCACAACTGACAGGTTGAGAAACACTGAAGACAGTGTCTTAAGCATCAGGTCTTGGGAGGATTTGTGAAATGGCTGAGACACACTGAAGTGTTGGGTTGAACAAAGTGCCGCTGTGGTGCTGGCCAGCAGAGGGCACTGTGCTGTTGATCTGCCTGCAGAGTCCACTTAGCCTGCAAGGCACAGAGAGGGACTAATGAGGATGTTTGATGTGGCCATCTCAGAGATCCCCATATAAAAAAAGAAACTACTTCTGCAGACTGTCTACCTGGCTCTCTCTCTGTCTCATTTACACTATGTTGAAATGGGTAAGTTGATACACAGTGTACACTTTGCCTGGATTTGAATGGGGAAAAACTTCCTGGAGTAGATGACCCTGGGCTGTTGGCTAAGAAAAGAGGGATGTGGTTTGATGAAAAGAAGGAAGAAAACTGTTATGGGAATTTGGCAGAGGATGAAAGGAGTCAGAAAACTCAGTAAGGACTAGCACTCTTCAGGGTAAAGTGACTTCCACTTAAAGGAGAAGAGCTATGCTCTGCATTTCCCTGTAGGGGGAGTAGGGGGGAAGGAAGCCTGGTGCTGAAGTCTGGCCTTATAAGAAGGATGACCCAGATGTGTACCAGAGAGCTAATGCTTGTCAGGCCCTTGTGGGACAGGCCAGAATTCCCCTCCTTCCACCCATGAGCCTCGGGCTCCCCCATGGCCGCTGGCCAGAGGAAGTGGTTGTTGGGTGCAGTATCAGATGGGATGGGTTACCAGGACATTCTGTGGTGGGGGTAGTAAAAGAACAAGTTGGGTCTTTAGCCCAACATCATCTTCTAATAAACAGCTCCTGATGTATGGTCATTCTAAAACTACTCCAGAGAACAACTGTTCCTTCCTAGTTCTAGCTGGATACTCCTTAATTTCAAATATGATTTAAAATTGGTATGGAAACAACATACACAGGTGGTTAAAAGTTCAAACAGTTGAACAGATTATCATGAAAATCAACAAATAATCTTCAGTCTGATGTACTACTCTTGTGGAAACAACCACTTTGGACTCTGTCTTAATTTCTTCTGTTGGTTTCTACCACATTTCAAAATTAGAATTTGGGGTTTTTGTTTGTTTTTTTAGAAATTTAGTTTTCCTGCATGTGTGTGCATATATTTGAATGTATGTGTATTACGATCATTTTGCTGGGAATGGGACCCAAAGCCTTACATATGCTAAGAAAATATTCTGCTTCTGAGCTACACAGTCCTTCACTGTGATTTAAAATTAAGTTTGGAAATTATCTTCATGGAATTCTTTAATAAATGAAGATTTAATTTACTGACCTTAGGGCTAAATGGTGAAGTGGTGGACCATGATTACTTCTTTTTTTTTTTTTTAGTATAACTTGTTTTCCCCTCCTTTCAGCTTAAACAATTTTGCATATTAATATCTCTATATACTTTTACCACCCAACTTCTCTATATTTGTATTTTGTTTTATTTTTGCAGTGCTAGGCATTGAACCTGGTCCTTGCATGCTAGGTGAGCCCCCTAGTGCTAGGCTTCACACTGACTCTTCTCTATATTTTGGAAATAATCCTGTCAAATGGTCTCTATGTCTACACTAGCAAGCTCTTCACTAGACAGATTAGTCTCTCTGTAGCTATGTTGTAAAGTGGACACCCCAGAACTTTCCAGAGTTATATCCCCAGGTTTTGGTTGCAATATATATTTCCTTTCTTTAAAAAAAAATAGCTGCATATTTATGGCATTCACTAGGATTCTTCAATGAATAGGGAGTGTGCAACAATCCAGTAAGAAAATAATTACTATCCAGTTCTGTTGATGCTCCCGGTACAGTAAGGAGCTTCCTAAAAAGCCAATGTGCAGAACACCTTGCAGTTTGGCTGGGTATAAAAATGTGAAGTGTTTCCCTAGCTGTCTGTGTTCCTAGCAAGAAACCTAATGTCTAATTGATTTTCCCCTTTGCCAATGTGTTCTCTTTTTTAATAGCTTTGTGTCTTTAGGAAGCATTTGTTATACTACAATTATAAACGTTTGCAACAAGCTAGCACCTTTACAGTATCTCACTCTGACTTGCGTGTAACTAAATTCCTCCTCCCTCCACTCTGCCCTATAAATGGCTTATGGTAAATTCTGCTGTTTGGAGAAAAGTTTCTGCTTATATAGGGTACTTCAATAAATTCTTTGAAGTAAACTTAGCTATCCAATGAAAATATATGCCACTCTAGATTGCTAGTAAGACAAAAGAGGATGTAAAAAAGCTGTTTAACTGAACTTGGGGCTCAGTGTTGGAACTGATTTTGTCCACCCTATTGTATGCACACAGTAAAGCACTTTCTGGCTTTCAGCTCAGTTATCTTGTTTCTTGGTCATTTCCAGTAACTCTCTCATCTCCCTACCACCCCTCTCCACAAATTACTTTCTGTACTCAGGTCTACTTGTTTTGTTTCGGGACCTGCTGAGGTTAACCTGGGCAATTGGACACAACTAAAGGCAGCAATTCTCTTCCAGAATCGGTCAATAGCCAACCCTTCAGTGGTAAACATTAGGGCCCTGTGAGCCCCTTCTGCTTCTGTGACTGATCGTTGTTAGGGCTAGTCTTATGTGAGCTCAGTGTAAGAGAGCACAGTTGTTGTGAGTTCATGATTACTATGGTAGTGTGAGTCTAGAGCAGTGGTTCCCAACCTTCCTAATGTTGAGACCATTTAATATATATAATTCCTCATGTTGCAGGGACCCCCCCAACCATAAAATTATTTTGTTGCTACTTCATAACTGTAATTTTGCTACTGTTATGTATCTTTATGTAAATATCTGATACACAACCCCCCAAGGGGTCATGACCCACAAGTTGAGAACCACTAGTCTAGAGAATAGCCTTCCACAGCTCTTCACCTCTTACCTTCCAGCTCTTACACACGTCCTGCAGTGTTCTGTGAGCTGTAGAGGGGGTGGTGTCTTCTTTAGGAGTGAGCTCACAGCTGTCACTTATTCTTAGCATCTTGAACAGCCACAAGTGTGCATTCATCACTGCTTGTTGTCAGAGAGGCTTCTCTGTTTAAGGCTGGGGGCAGCTTTTGTCTATGAGCCTATGCACAGGTACGAGAATTCAGACCGCATACTTTGGTTTTATGCACAATCCTGTATGCATATGGGAGACTGACTGGAGTATTTCAGTTAGAACTAAGCACTTCAATAGAATTTGACAATAATCTTCATCACCATAAAATGAATAAACAAATAAATTAACTGTTATATAAAGACATGGGTAAGTTCTTAGGACATTAATCTTTTCTTCTTCTTCTTCTTCTTCTTCTTCTTCTTCTTCTTCTTCTTCTTCTTCTTCTTCTTCTTCTTCTTCTTCTTCTTCTCCTTCTCCTCCTCCTCCTCCTCCTCCTCCTCCTCCTCCTCCTCCTCCTCCTCCTCCTCCTCCTCCTCCTCCTCCTTCTTTCTTCTTCAAATCCTGGTAGTCTAGAACTCCTTAGTGACTTTCCTCCTCCTCTTCCCCTTGCCCTCCCCTCCCCTTCTCCTTTCCCCTTTTCTATCTTCTTTCCCCTTCAGTGTTTTTGACATGGTGACTTTACTGATAGCTTAACTTGGCCTTGAACTCATGATCCTTGGCCTCCCTAGTGCTAGGATTAGGGGTGTACATCTTCAAGCCTGGCAGGGTTTAGGGGTAGCAGCTTGATTTTGTTGTACTAGGGATCAAAGCCAGGGCCTTGACAAAACATATTAGGAGAGCACCTACCACTGGGTTTCACCTCCAGTCTGTGAAGTGAGTGTCCTCAAGAGAAGGGATGGTGTGTCTTCTAGGGAGCTGGGAGAATGTGGGACTCCCAGAACATGGGTCTGAAGCACTGGTCTATACATCAAGCCAGCATCTTGTGGGGACTTCAGCATGGCCTTTTACTCTTTCAGTGGCTGTTAAATGACCTCCTTACTGTTGAGCAGATGTGTGTTTTGCATGTACGCAAGAGAAGAGGTGGTATGGCTGCCTTCAAGGTTCTTGTGGATTTACTGTTCACAATTGGAAGATGTGTGCTAAGCTGGTCCAGCTGGCAGGTTTCTGGAGGCTTCTTCAGGGGAAAACACACTTTGAGCTGCTGGAGAAATTCAGAATGATCAGTTCCAGACTTTCTTGTGCTGGTGAGCCAGCACAGCCAGCAGCTCTGAAGATGCCTTTTTCCTGTGTTCTGTAGCTCTGACTCCTGGGCAGCTTGGTGGTTTGGGATGATGAATAAGCTACAGACCCACGTTTTTGCTGGGCTCGATTTTCTGAGAGATTGTCTCCCCTACTTGTTAAATCCCACTAGGACACTCCTTCCCCCAACCTTGTCCTCTCCTGAGAAAGGTTGAAAGCATTTGTCCTGGGAGGAAAATGACCAGGGCCCAATGTGTGCACCTTCACAACCAGCTGCCAGAGCTCAAGTCCACGCCTTGGACCTCAGCCACACCATGGGTCCCAAGACACACAATATGTAGGGAGAGACTGGGTGACCAGCCGTAAACACTTTCACTGGGGTCATTTCACCCCAGTTCCCAGGTCCTACTGCTAGCCAAATATTCACACTCACAAGGAGAAGGGTGCTGGCATATGTTTGGAATCGCTTGTACACAGAACCTACACAACCTCCTCCCATACTTTTGGATTGTATTTAGATGACTTACATTCCTTAGTGCAATAAATGCTATGGAAATTATCGTTATAGTGTGCTGAAAAGGGGAATCATAATGAAAAAGTCTGTATGTGTTCAGTACAGATACAATTTCCTTTCAAATATTTATTTTTAATCTATGAATGCAGAGGACTGATGTATGAGTTAAAGCAGAGACAACATCATATGAGAATAACCTCTGTGGGTTTAAAGGCAGAAGAGTCCTTTAGAATTTGACCAAATGTAATGGAAGCTAACGATGTAACAGGGATGAGATGGTAGACAGGTCACTCATTAAGAGGCTGCAGGGTGGAGGGAGAAAGTAGCCAGGTGAAGCCAAAGTCTGAGCAAAGTTTGTCAAGTAAAGGGTGCATGGTGGGGGTGAGGAATGGAAACTATTCAGGTGTGGGTGAAACACACAGCGTATCATGTGCACAGGGGTTCATTGAGCTGATATTCACAAGTGTTGCTCTTAGCATGTGGCTCCCAGATGGGGCAAGTGGCCTGGTCACCACATGGGAAAGTTGAGTGTTCAAAGTTTGAACTGAAATCACATTGGAAGCTTCTCTGATCAGCTGCGTCCCTCTACATAGGACATACTGTTGGGGGGTCACTTTGTTGTTATTTAGGGGTTACCTCTTTAGCTAATAGTAGTACTTTTCTTTGTATTTTCAGTACGGCCAAGTACAGCGTGTTGACATTTCTACCTCGATTCTTGTATGAGCAGATTAGGAGAGCTGCTAATGCCTTCTTCCTATTTATTGCCTTACTGCAGGTAATGGGTTCTTAAAGTACTTGAAATTTGCAAACTCAGTTATGTGCAAAATGAGATTTTACTAGCAAGTATCTTTATTGGAAAAAATGTTGGACTATTTGCAGATAGTTGCCTCCTCAAATAATCACCAGAGTGAACAGACATGATCTTTGTATAAAACAGACTTGGGAGAGAATTCCTTGAAAAAAGTAGTTACTAAAAAGGGAAGGGGAACTGGTTCTTATGGGTCATACTTGTCGTGTTCACTTTTTTTAATTAACACATATTCATTATATCAGACACTATATTCCATTGTGATATTTCAAACATATATACCATGCATGTATTTTGGCCATGAAGGTCGTACTTCTAACCTGTTTTTCAAACACATTGCCATGTCAGATAAACTTTCAAATGTAAACTACTTAGCTAGTTTTTTTTAATTAGTAGGGCTTTTGTTGTGTAACAGAAATGGACCAGACTAGTGAGAGTAGGGTTGAGCGCCATGTTTTTCTTCTCTGTGGAGATGTTCACATGCCACACTCTGTCTTGTGTTTTCTTACAGCAAATTCCAGACGTATCGCCAACAGGACGATACACCACCCTGGTGCCATTGATCATCATTTTAACAATTGCAGGCATCAAAGAGATTGTAGAAGATTTTGTAAGTTTTTGACTCTGCATAATACAACATCGTATCATGACATTTGAAGTATATGTGACTGGGTGAAATGCTTGAACAGGAAATAGGGCTACAGCTAACCAGCTGCTAGGGGAGTAGTGGTGATTGCTGGGAAGGAAGAGATACTTCAAGAATCCTAGATGCCTGTGCAGTGATTCTGAGGCACTTCTATGTTCTGGATCATTTTGTTAGAACTTGGCTGGTGTTTATCGCTATTAGTCCTTGTATCCTGCTTTAGAGTGCCTGTATTCAGGTATCAAATGAAGCATTTAATTATCACTCTCTGCAAGCAGCTTTGTGCTTCTTATGCCTGAAGTAATTCTTCAAGAATCTTTCTCCTCACGCTTCCCTCACACCTCATTGGCTACAACCACGTTGCCATTATCTCCCTCCATCTCTCCATTTTGCGCGCGCACACACACACACACACACACACACACACACACACACTTGATTCCCCTCACTTATATACTTCAAGGAATACGTAGTAAATTAACTTGAGAATGAAACCTGCTCTTTGTTGTTGGGTTTATAATACTGTGTCATTGTTTCAGGCTGTCCACAAATAACTGTGAGGAAACTGAAACTTTGAAGGGCTTGTAAATCATTAGAACCAAAAAGTCACCTAAGCTTCAGGTAGTCACATCGAGATCTAGTCAGTGCTGACAGATGGTGAACCACCCAGCTTAAATCTATAGCATTAGCATTGTAGGGTTCTTGGCCCCCATTACCCCCTGGTTTTACTGCTTTCCATTTCAATTATTCATATGGAACATTTGGATGTTTGCTTTTTTCCTGTAACAGAAGCGACATAAGGCAGACAATGCAGTTAACAAGAAGAAAACAATAGGTAAGCCACCAGGCTCAATCTCTCTTTCCATTGTTAGTTTAGGAACGAGTCCTGTGCTTAAGTAATGCTTGATCATGGCTATTGACATTGAGATTAAGCTGAGAACATTATTTATAAAATCTTTCAGGAAATAGAAGAGTGCTAAAATAAAATGTTAGTCTTTATAAGATATCAATGGGATTTTATACTCTGGAAGACAAGATTTTTAGAAATTAGCTGATGTCTCTAGAAGTGTCACGGCTCCACAGCTGTGGTTGTTACTCACTTTTCTTATTATTTTAGTGTTTGTATCAATTCAGTTTTTTTGTTGCTGTTCTTGTTTCTATTGGAATTATGTAACACCGAGCCTTTTCTACTCCTGGGCTAAATATAAATTTGGTTTGCTTACGTGCACACATGAACTCATGTGTTGGAGAGAGACACGTATGGAGGCCTATATCAGCATGGTTGGTCATCTACCATTCTGCCAAGGATATGATTTGTTAGGATTAATAAATACAAGTTTCACAGAGCCTTTTTTGGGTTTGTAGAAAGCTGGCATTTTATTTTGAGTCTCTACAATACTAACCAATTCATTGTTTTTTCTTTTACAGTGTTAAGAAATGGTATGTGGCATACTATCATATGGAAAGAGGTAAGAATCAGTTTTAAAGATAATGCCAGGAAATATTGACTTGGAGACTTGTCACAGATTACTGATGTTGATGGCAATATAAAATTTGCTATAAGGCCAAGGCTATGTCTACTTTATATGAGTTTTCTCAGGTAGTCTGCTTTCCCGTGAGAACTGCCATGTGCTCCCTCCTTTCTGGCTCCTTCTGTAAGGACCTAATGTTCAAGTTGTGGACATCTTTATTCGCCAAGGATAGTTCTGGAACCTCACAGCACTTAACAGTTTCTAAACCCCATGTGAGAAACATTTCCCCGGTCTCTTGCCTTCCTTCACCTAAATTCAAATGTTTAGAGCTGTTATCTTTTAACTTTTGAGATTCTCTCTTCAGATGTGTTTGGTGGAAAGATCTCTGGGTGTGAGCAGGGTTCCCAGGCAGGGTGTTGAACCGGTTGCTGCCTTTGTCCTCAGAGTGGTAATAAGAGGGATTTTCCTCCCTGCAGGCTGGCAGTGTGAGAGCTGAGATCATGGAGGAAAGATGTTGTTGTTGTTGGCTGAAATCACCTATGCTGTTTTGGTGTTTTGTATCTGAAAAGCCAGCAGGTTTTTTTTTTTTTCTCCCAGAGACAGGGTTTCTCTGTGTAGTTTTGGTGCCTGTCCTGAATCTCGCTTTGTTGGCCTCGAACTCACAGAGATCTGCCTTGCTGTGCCTCCCTTTTATCCAGCTACCTGAGCTGGGCTTTGTTGGTGGACACACAGTGTTAATTTTAGAGATGCCAATCATTCTAGCACTCAAAACTGATGGGTTTTTCTTGTTGTTGTTCCTTTGTCTTTGTTTTGAAAGAGAAAACAATGTTCCAGAAGGGCAACTTCAAGTACTGTTTCTTACTTACATATCTAAGTTACAGTAAGTGCCTCCTGTGGCCTTTGAATGGGAAACAATGTTGCCAGTGTGCCTACAGCACTCACTATGGTTTTCATTTGACTTTACCCAGTTTACAACCATCTACCCTTTCAAGAAAACTCCCCTTTGTCGTGTTTTGTGGAACACTGCAACCCTTGTGGCCTCCTTGGCCTCCTATACTTTGGAAGTTCAGTGTGATGGTTCTTGGTCAAAAGGCAGAATTCCCAGGGGAGAACTGGTACCCATGCAGTGAGAAGTGGAGAATCCTCACAGCTCCCCCATTTCTCAGGGGTCTCCTGGCTGCTTCATCCTGAAACAGGCACAAGCATTGGCCAGATGAAAAATGACTTGCATCCAATTGTCTTGGCACCTCTTGAAGTAGTAGTGGGACCTGCAGTGGTGAATTCTGAACCCAAGAGCTGGTGGCCCTATGGCCTCCTGGAGTTCCTTCCTGCTCCCACAGGTGCTTGGGGTATCACCACCTTGTTGTAGGCCGGGCTGGATACATTGTGGTTTTGATTTCAGTGCATTATGGTGACCCATCTTAAATGGGTCTGTTAGCAGAGGCCAGAGACTGCCAAGCATGGAGTGCATGCTGAAGTCTTCTTGTGCGGTTGTCCTCAGCCATGCAGGCCATCCTTGGTACCCAGCACCGGTCAAGCACACACGTGCCCTATTTCTAGAATACAGAGGTCTGGAGTTTCCATTTGAAGTTGACAGGAGAGGCTGCTGCTGGCCATGTGGGCGGCTCACTGCAGCCCAGTGCACCCTGCGAGCTTGGCAGAGCTTGGCAGGGGTCATGAAGAGATGTTGTTCAAGACAGAGATACTGAGGTGTTCTGGAGAACCACACACACAGCTGCACTCCTGTGAAGGTGTGACGTTTGTAACAGCAGCCCCTGGGCTTTGCGTGACTTTGGTCATCTCAGGGAGGAAGATCTCAGTAGTGGGTTCAACTCAAGAGAGTCCTTTAGCTGCTTATAATTGAGAGATAGGAGGAGCCTTCTGAGGCTGCCATGAATCCAGGGACCCAGAAGAGTTTTGTTCACTGCACTAATTCTTTTAGCGAATACCACACACGCCTGGACTGGTTGATCACGTGTAGGGACACCCAGACAGAAAGGCATCTTCAGGTTCTGAGTTAGCAGCTTCTCATTGTTCTTGAAACCTCTTAGCACCCGGTTCCTGGGAAGCCAGTGCCCTCTAGAAATGAGGGAAGACTGTTTCACTTGTCCTCTTGCTTTGAATTAGGGGCAAAGGATCCACTTCTTTTTAAAAGGACTGAGTTTTCTTTCTGGTTTTTATTCATTGCTCCTTCTTTTTCTAAACTATTTATGTAAGATATTTTTACTTAAACACGTCTTCAGTGCACATGATCATCCCGGTGTTTGCTCTGTGTTGTTATGGGACCGCTTTGATTTGTGCCTGCCTTCTGCCTTCACATTACATACTGACTTTCGATTTGATGCTAACTTCATGTGACCCAGGGGTTTGGGCTTTGATGTCTGCTGTTCTTGCCTTTGATAAGCATTCTTTTGCACCAGTGGGAGAGTGGTTCAAACCCTCTCACTGCCCAACAGAAAATGAGTGGGTTTAGTGGTGGTGGTGGGGTTAGGGGTGGGACTGGGGCCTTATGCATGCTGGGTAAAAGCTTTTACCACTGCTCACCTCCAGCCCCTAAAAGAACGTTCCATGGTACCTGCTGGTCTGTGTGATGCAGTCATGACCACGAGTGTAGCTTTTGAAACTCATTGCAATCTAAGTAGAATTGGGACAGAAAGGCGCAGCACCTCTCCTGCACTCTCTACCTATTTGTGCACTAGGAACTGTTTCTCCGAGTCATCAAGGAATTCTCCTGACTTTGACCTTCACACTCACACAGTCATTAAGTTACACCCAAACCCTTCGGGAGACTATGCTTATCCACCTGTTTCACGCCTTAAGCCATGGTGCTGGGTTCACTTCTTAGTCTGAAAAGTCAGTGGAGGCCAGTGCTCAGTAGGCCAAGGTGCTTACTGCCGACCTGAGTTCCATCCCTAGGCTCCACATGGTACAAGGAAGAAACTCCTGGGGATTGTCCTCTGACTTCCACACATCCGCTGTGATGTATATGCTCACACTCACTCATGCACTCTCTGCCTTTGTCTGTCTATCTGTCTGTCTGTCTGTCTGTCACACACACACACACACACACACACACACACACACACACACACACATAAATAAAATAGAAAACAATAACAACCCAAAAATCCGAGGTGAAAGGTGAGGACATGAAGTGAACAGTTAATCACATTTTCTTCTAATTATCCATACACATTCTACAGTGTGTGCATTCCATACACAATCTACAGTATTAATGTACACACACACACACTTTTTAAAAACTAAATATTGTGTGCTGCCCATCCAATGGTGGTGTCCTCTTTCAAAGTGGGGGTCCTGGAGCCGGTGAGAATGCACGGCTTATAGAGAATGCAGTTTTACCCTCTAATGGGTGCATACACCAGCGTTCCATCAAGGTGCCCACTTTTAAATTATGGCTGTATAGATAAATAGTCCGCTGGGTAAAGGCATTTGCCATGGAATATTGACAGCCTGAGTTAATATCCCTCAAACCCATGTCAAAGCCAGATGTGGCATGTGCCTGTGATCCCAGAGCTCCTATGACTAGATCGGTAGCAGAAACAGAAGAATCTTCTGGAAGCTTGTGGGTCAGTTCGCTTGGACTGCGCAGCACAGAGGCAAACAGCAAGAAGGGTCCTGTGTTCAAAACAAATGGAGGGAGGAGGACTCATGCCTGAGATTGTCCTCCGACCTCCACATGTGCAACATGGAATGCACACACAACAATAATAAATATTTTTAAAAAATAATGGCTGTAACACTCTGGCTGTATGACCTCAGTCAGTGATTTTGCTTTAAGGCTCAGTTTCCCCATTTGCAAAACAGGAGAACTTAGCTACCTCACTTAGTTGAGCCCATCAGCAGTCCCATGAGATATGGGCTGTTATCCTTGTACCATAGATGAGAAAGCAAGGCACTCTCATGGTTACACAGCAGCTCAGGGAGCTGGAGAGGGACTCCATCCAGTAGCCCAGGCCGGCTTCAGAGCCACATGTTTATCACCCCTACCATAAGCTACTATTGAAGTGTTTGCGCATTTGAGATGGGTGGATAATTGGAAGAAAATATGATCTTCATCCTTGTCCGTTCCTCTTTCTCCTCCTCCCTGCTTCCTCCTCCCTCCCTCCCTCCCTCCCTCCCTCCCTCTCTCCCTCCTTTCCTTTCTTTTTAAAAATCCTTTTCAGGAAACATCACTGCAAAATTTTAATACTGGGACTGGAGTGTTGACTCCGCGGTTAAGTGAGAACAACTTACATCCTGTGGTTCAGGACTACCTGTAACTCCAGCCCCAGGGACTCTGACACCCTCTTCTCCACAAGCACCTATACCTAGATGCAAATATATGCACACACAGACACAGCGACAGACAGGCACACGCGCACACACACAAAAGCTAAATTAAGAATAAAACATGCAATGTGGCCATTCCCCACTGTCTGCAGGGACTAATTCCAGGTTGATAATAACAGATGTCAAAGTGTATAAATGTTCAAGTCTTTTATATAAAATAGAGAAACATTTGTTTGCATAGAACATGCCTACGTACTCCCACAAATGTAAGATTTCTAGATTACAAAAAGCCCAATGCCATGGCAACAGTACTATGGTGTGTAGCTTAGGAGACAATGCCAGGAAAATCGTCTGTGATGCTCAGCACACAGGCAGCTTTTAGTTTCGTTTGTTAATGCTATCGCCTCTCTTTTACTTTTGTTTTGTTTTGTTGAGACAAGGTTTCCTGTGCAGCTCAAGCTGGCCTCAGAACTACAAGCGCTGGGATCCTAGGCATGCACCACCTCTCTGGGGCAGCTGCACTTCTCTTTGCAAATATTTTGCATTTATAGTTGGTTGAACTCACAGACGTGGAGCTTGTGGGTATGGAAGCCAGCTGTGGCACAGTGGAAACATCTGCCCTTTGTTCTTGTAGTGCGTGGCTTAGTTATGTACTAATTTTCTTCTTCGTGTATTTAACCACCCTTATCACATGTGAGCTTTTTTTCTGTTCATGCCTTCTGTCCTGTCCCTGGTCTCTAGGTGGCAGTGGGAGACATCGTGAAGGTCCTCAATGGGCAGTATCTTCCAGCAGACATGGTCCTGTTCTCCTCCAGGTCAGGTGTGCCAGTGGGCACAGTTTTTGAAATGAATGTTAAGGACAATAAAGTACTAAATGAACTGCAGAAATCTTGATTCATCTTTTCTCTTCTTTCCCATGAGTTCTCCTCCCACAACCCTGACCTTTACAAGCTGAGCATCCCTAATGAACTTTAATTTCGGAATTGGGGAGCATTTTGGATTTCAGATGTTGAGATTTGAGATGTTCAGTTGTTAAAGTCTATGCAAATATTTAAAAATTCGAAAGAGTAGAACATTGGGAATACGTCTAGCCTCCAGAATTGTGGATAAGTTAGGGATGCTCAGCCTGGACCTTTGTCAGTTACCTTCTCCTGCTGTGACCCTTAGCTGCTCCTTTTTGGTTTGGTTCGGGGTTGCCTCCTGTTCATCCCCTGAGGTTTTTAGAACCTTTCTGCGGGTATTGACGGCTTTAGCTCCCAGTGACTCTAGGTAGTCCTCACCGGCCGAGACACTGATAAAGGGAGAGAATGTTCAGTGACACCAGGAGGCAGTGTAGCTGAGACTTCAGCCCTTCCTTGGTCAGTCCAGCCAGCAGCCTGTCCTCTAGCCTTCGATGCTGCCTGTGAACAACTGTCCTGAGAATCTGAGGCATTTTCTCGTCATCGACACAGCCTGCAGGTGGCCCTGCTCTTTGCTCTTGCCCCAAACAGTTGCTGCACCTTGGGCAGTTTTGTACTAGAAACAGTCATCGCCACCCAGGGATGTGCGTGCAGAGCTGGGTACCGCCACCCTTGGCCTTCTTGGCTCCAGCTCCGTATGTGAAACATATACTGCAAATAATGGAAAGCCGAATCCAGGGTAACGGAGACCTTCCGTTCTGGAGTTCAAGGTGATAGTATGCATTGTTAAGTCGATAATTCCTCTATTGATATGCTGCTGGGAAATGCAGGTGCCTAAGCAGTTTGTGTTTTCTTGGATTGCAGCCATGTTCCCTGTATAAGATTTACCCCATGTTAGGAACCAAGGGATAGAAGGTTTAAAGATAGGACCCAAACCAGTGGAGGAAGAAAGAGCCATACACAACGGGTGTGACTCATTGACCCTAGGCAGTAGGAGTGAAGAAACTGTTAGAATATGTCAGTTGGCAGTCTGGGTCAGGAAATTTGTCTGTGACCTCGGGTAAGCTGGCTTACCGTAGATGGTTTGCTGCAGTGACAGAGGCTGGGGGCTGCTCTTCACATCTGAGGGGTGCTTTCTGTGAGCAGCCTAATCAGTGGCTTTTAACCCCAGGTACCTTTCGTATTGGCACATGGAAAAACCAGGGCACAGAGAGCTTAAAGATCTTTCCAAAGTCATATGGCCCCTCAAAGTAGCACGGGGGAGAGGGGAAGAGTCCTTTCTCATCACTAACTCTACTGACTAACTTGGACCAGGAAGGAGGCTGGAGGTGGGAAGACAGTGTATACTCTGCTCACTTTTACGCTCTTCTTAAAATTGATTGAAGAGTTGCCCTCTGGCATTGGGGCACATGTAGGGAAACAATGGCCTGCCTGGCTTGGGCCTCTTCTTTTAACGCCTGTGGCTCTAATTTTCTTAAAGATATGTTTGTTCTGAGCCTGCCAGGGTAACGCTTTTTGGTCAGGGGCAGGAGGGTCCTCAGCCTGTGAGAATCACCCTGTCTCATGGGTGGGTTTTATTCTCATTCCAGTACAAAGGCCTGCCCCCTTGGCATCCGTTCTCAGCCACGGTCCAGTCAAGACCAAACAAGCACGTGGAGATGAAACTGGATTATTGGTGTTGAACTCCGCAGATGAGTGTGTAGCGCCTTCTCTCATCTGTTGTGTTACTAGAACAGCATTTATAATAGTGTATTTGAAGGGCGGCCGGCAAACGGTTCCCACAGCAGAGGTTTCATGAGCTGGGGATTTGTGGAGAGGATGGTACTAACCTTGGCCTTTCCCCTTCCTCATAGTGAGCCTCAGGGGATGTGCTATGTTGAAACCGCTAACCTGGATGGGGAGACGAACCTTAAAATCCGACAGGTAAAGTCACTTTGTGACTCACATTGTTACAGGAGGTCAGGCTGCAAATATATGGCACACACACCCCCATGCACCTTGTGGAGAAAAAGTTCGGCCATGAACTGACACCTTAATCCCTAGTGGAAGCTACAGAAGTCTGTGCCCCCAATTATGAGGAAACCTTGTTGAGGAGGCTAGGAAGCTTAGAAAATGAGTTTCATCAGCTTAGTGTATCACGACTCATTTGTGTCTTCGTAAGCTCTGCCCACAGTGCTCAGGACGGGGCATCCGCATGAGGCTGAGTTGGGCAATGGGAAGAAAGCTACTCTCTGGGCTTGCGGACTAGAAAGATCCAGGTGCCTCAGTTTGCATTGTGGTTGGAGCTACTGTTCTAATAGTGGAGAGCCAAGCATTAGATACATTGTTTCCATACCCTGAACTAGTTAGTCCACTACTCTTCCTCTAAGCCGCCTGGGGTCACCTGTGAAAATGGTTCACTACCATCTTGACCAACCCCCAAAGCCCTATAAACCATGCAAAACAAGAGATTCAAATCTTTGGGTTCATTTTAAGGACACGTAGGAAACTGTCCAGGCCACTGGGGATCTGCATATCTGAAAAGCTACCAAGTATCTGAAAGATGTTTAAAGAAGCAACATTCAGTGTCACAATGGTGAGGCTGGTAGGTGTGTCCAGGCCAAGCAGTGGGCTCTGTGACCGAAAAGGAGAGCTGAGTTTCCGTAGCCCATGCTGAAAAATGCCGAGTAATGGGCAACCAAAGTTTAGATGTAGATTCTCTGGTCACTGAAGATCTGCAGATGGGCCACCACCTTTCCAGTGCTCTGGGTTGAGTTCACCCTG
Organism: Peromyscus leucopus; assembly: GCF_004664715.2. Taxonomy (NCBI): domain Eukaryota; kingdom Metazoa; phylum Chordata; class Mammalia; order Rodentia; family Cricetidae; genus Peromyscus; species Peromyscus leucopus. Next base: position 63,471,243 of record NC_051070.1, read on the forward strand.
CTTGAGCTGCCTGGCTGACTGTCACTGAAAAGGAACATTGTTCCGAAGCCAGAAGAGGAAGCTGCCTGGAAGGGAAAGACATCGTAGGAGAGACTGATAGAACACAGCCTTACGGCACAGGGAGGGAATTGGGGGAGGAGAGAAGATACGATCAAATATATCGAATGAAATGTTTTTTTCAGGGACAAAAAAAGAACCCCAATGACACAGAAATAAATTCAGCACAAAATAGATACAAATTTTTAAAAAAAATCTTACCACACAACTGTATTAAAAGATACAATACAATAGTTGTTTCTTGTGGGATTTTATATTGTTGTTGTTGTTTTGTGAGTTTGTTTTTCTGCTTCACCAAACTGAATTTAATAATTCTGTCCGTGCCTTTCTATTTCCTATGGACTACATTTTTTTTTCTGTTTGAAGAAGCATTGATGAGGTTCAGCAAACTATTTTTTTTTTTAGGAAATATTCAGAATAAAGTGTTCAAGTTTTAAGAGTAACGAGTGGTGTACAATAGACTGTTAAAGGACCCTCTGTCCTATCTGAGCAGTATTGCAGGATGGTGGTGGCATCGCTTTCTGCTGTATGTTTCAATGCTTCAGCTATTATTTAAATTTGGCCGTCTCTAGCAGGGGTTGGGACTTCCTCCTCTGCACCGTTGAAATCTCGCTATCTCTGTGCAGTCTGGAGGGGTGCTGTAGGACTTCTCACGTGGTCGCATTGCAGATGGCTCGTTATGTCCCTGTGACTGACGGAATGCCGTGCTGTGTCTTAGACGCGGATGGCAGTGTTTGATCTCTGTTGGCTTATCGTCCCGTTTCAGGGCTTGAGCCACACAGCCGACATGCAGACGCGGGAAGTACTGATGAAACTGTCGGGAAGGATAGAGTGCGAAGGGCCCAATCGCCACCTCTACGACTTCACTGGCAACTTGCACTTGGATGGGAAGAGGTCTAAATCTCCTTTTCTTAGCTATTTCTCCTCCTCCTGTTCTCCTCCCCCACCTTCTTTTTAATGTGGCCAAGAATTCCTGGAGCTTTGAAAAGTCCTAGTTTCGTAGTATTTAAAACAGTGAGGTTTCTTCGTGTTTAGCTCATTTCTGAGAGACTGAAACACTGTTTAAATTCATTTAAAACTTTTCTTACATTGAAGAAAAGAACAGATTTTTAAAAAGAAACAAGCCAGAGACCTCACATGGGGTTCATAGAAAGCGGCTTATTTTTCTTGCTTGTGACTGACAAGGCCAAACAAACAGTTCACCTTGTATTCAGTGGTACAGGAGAGCAGCAGAGTGGTACTGGCTGTGTATTCAGCATCCCACACATGGGAGGCAGATGAGTAGTTTCTTGTTAGCTTTCTTCTACAAAGCACCGTTTCTATTTTACTAATTGATTTTGCCGTGCGGTGCCTTGCAATGCTTGCACAAGCTAGACCAGCCCTTCCGCAGTGCGCCTCACTACAGCTCTGCTTGGCTTTAGAAAGCTGAATGAAACGGGGCTGGGAATATGGCACAGTCAGTGAAATGCCTATTATGCATGCATGAGGGCCATAGGTTGGATTTCCAGCCTACATTAAAAGCAAATGCCAGTGCTGGGGGATTGGCTGGGAGATTAGCGCAGATTGGCTGATCTCTGAAGTCCATTGGCTAGCCAGCTAAATCAGTGACAGTGAGAGACTTTGTTTTGAAAATAAGGTGGAAAGATAAATGATGTTGACCTCTCGCTTCCATGTGTGTGTACACATGTGAACACATCTCTCTCTCTCTCTCTCTCTCTCTCTCTCTCTCTCTCTCTCACACACACACACACACACACACACACACACACACACACACACACACACGTTGAGTGGTAGATTGGTTTTCAGAAATGAATAAGCTTGAGGCTTTTTAGCATTCCCTTTGTCAATGTTCTTGCATAACAGGATTCCGAGGCATAATCCTCTCCGATATTTTATAGAAAAAACCCTATCCTATTCTATAGTGAAGAATGGATAAAGCAGACATTTGGGGTGGGGTAGGTAGATTAAGCAAAGCATAAATTCACAAATTTGACTTTGATTTATTGTAGGCTTATGTAAGGGAAAAGGCATGCTTATTTGACAGATTATCAAGAAATGGAAATGTTTTTCTTTTAGCTCTGTTGCCCTCGGGCCCGACCAGATCTTACTGAGAGGCACCCAGCTCAGGAACACTCAGTGGGTCTTCGGCGTTGTTGTATACACTGGACACGACACCAAACTCATGCAGGTAAAATGTTTCTGTGGAAATCTGTGCTGGCCGTGGCTGCTTTACTCTTTGTTTCTCCCTTATTCTCCTTTCCTTTGAGGATGGAAAATACAGACAAACCGGAAGCTCATGTTCATCCAAGAGTGTAAACTCAGGGGAAGAGTGACTCTTTTATTTCCTTATGTGACTCTTCTGGCCTTTGTCACCACATTCTTGGCCACAGACTCTCTGAAGATAAGTGGTCTTGGTTTCTAGGTTCAAGAGGGACAGTTGACTCTAACTCTGTCTTCTGGGTGTAAGGAGGACTTAGTTACCCTTTAAGAATTTCTCTAATTGTCCTATGAATCCCACTAATTAGGATGTTATAGTAAACTCTTATTACATGAATTCTAGGTCATTTAAAGCAAAGGAACAATGAACTAATGTTTATTCTTCATATACCAAAGAAACAGAATTCATTTAAAAGAGTTTTTCTCTTTTTCACTGTTAATGCTTTTTCTTAAATTTTTGTTTATAGATTCATAGCCCACATTTATATCATGACATATTTGGCCACATGTCTTCTGAACTTCTAAACGAATCTCTTTATCATTTCTTACATTTCCTCTGATACATTTTGGCATTTGTTGTATGACACTATTCCTGGAGAGACGTGAAGAAACCTCTGGTCAGGGAAATGATAACAAACCAAAGCATAGATGCCACCAACGTCCAACTTGGTGGATCAGTGCATTTATTGGGGTCACCTGTGGGAACATGGGTAAGGGGTTACTTAGAAGAACAAAAATGACTCAAAGACAACTGCATCACCAGAGCCCACCCAGCATGGGTGATGGATCACAGAATCCAGAAATCTAGAGCACATTGCGCAGCCTCCAGACAGCTTGGCAGGTCAGGGAATGTCCTTTGCAGACAGTTTAGTTGGCCTGTGCCTCTTCCAGGTCTCTGTTTCTTCCTGGAAGTTCAGTTGGTCTGAGCCTCTTCTAAGCAGCTCAATGAACTCAAACTGTCTTTCAGTGCAGTCCTTACTGTTTGTAGATTCTTGGGAAGGGAGGGGCCTAGTGAATCTGATCAGTTTCAGGGACTTCCTGAAGCCTTTGGGTTGTTTACCTCCCAAGCTCGAGTAGCTTCCCTGTAGAATGGAATGTTTCACTTGATCTTAGAAAATCCTGTGCCTTAATAACCTTCCCTTTTAGATGAAAGTTTTTATATCAGAGGAAATTATTATACAAAAGTATTGTATTTTGTGAATTCTAACTCTTAAAGAGAGTTGGGTCTTATGTAATTTCCAAAGTCACATTTGGCTTATGTCTTGGTTGAAAAATGTTTACAGCCACTATCCTCTGAGTCTTGTACTAAAAACATCTGGGTACATTAGCAAAAAGGCTAAATCTTCACCTTTGGGGGCCAGGCAGGTAAAGGAGTAATATGGAAAATACAGAAAGTAGGGATGTCCTTATTGTGAACTATGCCATTTTAAAGTTCCGTGGATCTGTAGGTGAGAGTCTCCCAGCCCAGGCTTAGAGTGCTGGTTAATGCAGTGTAGACATGGGAGGAATCTGGATTAGAGGGCTAGGAGAGTTCCTGAAGCTGAAAATGACCCTTGGAGCTGAGTGACAGCTGGATGTCAGTGTACAGTACTCGCCTCTGAGTTTCGGAGGTTGAGGAGTTGTAGACTGGGAGACCTGTGGCTGATCCACGGCAGTGGGAGCTTGAGGAAGCTCAAGGGGGCAGTCCAACAGCGCCAGGTCCCTTGATGCTGAGTAGAAAGGGACTCAGAGCTGTGATGGTGAAGGCAGACTGAAAATGGGGCTGGAGCAGAGAAGAATTCCATGAGACAGTTTCTCAGGTTTTCAGTGTTGGTGAGATTCAGGGAGGTGACCTGCGGGGGGGGAAGGGAAGAAGGTCTACATCCAATTGGTGTGGACTCAGGGGAACAAAGGCTCAAGTAATACTCCAGGGTCTTAACTCCAGGAGAGCTACCTCCGGTGCCAGTGGGTCCTGACTGAGGCACCCTCTTTTGGCAGAGGAGTCTGATTTGGGGTGTCACATGTCCTTAGCTGGGTAAGAGAAGTGGCAGGAGGAGAGATCCAGAAGCATGGAGAAGACACACAGCATTTTGGGTGTAACAGGAGGCCTCCAGGCTTAGAAGAATACTCATAGAAGGTGTGTTGGAGGGTCACTCATAGCAAGTATAAAAATGACTGGTTGACAGCTTCCACGGCAGCCCTGGAGTGAATGAAAATCATTCAGCAGCCCTGCTTTCCCGCTCAGCTCTCTTTCATTCACGGGATTAGAACACTTAAAGTTTATTGTCTCTGAGCAGTCTGCGTACAAAGACCATCTTGATGGATGGTTTCACGCTCCGCCACCTCTTAAGCAGCCCATTACCAGGAGCCACAACAAACGTTTGGAGCTCCACAGCTTTTGTAATGACGCAGTAAAGAGGCCGTGGGTGGGTAGTTCACATTTGGGTAGAGTACCAAGCCTAGGGTTTGGATCATGCTTATTAAAAGTTCAAGCTTTCTCCAAATTCCCTTGTACCCTGGGTGATTTTTCAGGGTATAATATTCTTCTTCTAGATCACATATTAATATTACAGCTTTGGAGCTCAAGCCAAATATAATTTGTATCAAAACATCCCCATCATGGCTTCAGTGGGCAGGATGGGTCCATGCCATTTGCACACTTTGAGTGTGAGGGGCACTTTCCCTGCCCTCTGTGTGACAAACCTTGGCAAGACTTACTCCTGTTGACATACAGAGAGTGATGGAAAACCCCAGAAACATCTGTGCTAGACTTGTTGTGCCTTTAGGGCTGAACCAACACGAACAATGAAATTTCAAAAGGAATATAAAATAACGCAACAGCTGGAAGCCATTCTGTTCGTGCAATAACATTGTGTCTACACTTGTGTTTTTGACGGCTGAGGGGAAGCTGAATGGCTTTGGGGTTCGGAAGCTTCCACCGTGTACCTTTTACCTTTCAGAGCTCCCTCAGTTCATGCTTAGTGTAGTTATACACAGCAGACACTCAGATCATTTCTGTTGGTCGACTTAATGGGAAAGAGGTAATCAATAATTTTAGGAAACATTGATGATAACAAGGCATACATGGTTTTGTGATTCACATATATATGGATTCATTTATTCCTTGGTATGAGGAAGGTACATCCACTACTTAAAGTATTTATTTTTACTTAATATACATAGGTGTTTTGCTTGCATGAGTTTCTGTGCACCATGTCTGTTCAGTGTTTGCAGAGGCCGGAAGAGAGAAGTGGGTGGTAAATCCCCTGGAACTGGACTTAGAGCTGGTTGTGGGCCACTCTGTGGGTACTGGGAATTAAACCCAGGTCTTCTGCAAGATCAACCAGTGCTCTTAACCACTGAGCCATCTCTCTAGCCCCAGGACTGCTATTTTAAAAACAGAGCAACAAAAGCACAGTGTCAGCTTAGCTTACACATCCCGAAAGAATGAGGACTGAGGCTGAAATCTAGGTTGACACGCTCCAGACATATTCTGACTAGCATTCTGATGTTTGCTTTCTCGGGAGGAATAAGATGCACACAATTCAGGTCAGATTCCAGCATTTGCAAAATCTTGCAGTTGGACCCATTTTTATTGTAGTCCAAGACATCAAAGTGATAGTGTCCTTTAAGAATTTTATACAAAGAACTTATTGTTCTAATAGGAATTGAGCATTAAAAACTCATTGTTGCAAGTGGAAATGTTTTGGAAAAGGGAGTGAGTGTGCCGAGCTTGGCTTTCCATCCTGGGCATGTGTTGGAGCCTGGAGTTTTAGGTTGTTTCCTTGTGTTGGATGAAAAGTCTGTTTTCCTAACCCTGGTGCCCGGTTGGATTTCAACAACTTTAGCTAACTGATAGGCTCACAGAAATGCCAGCTTTTGTCATTTTTTTTTCTTTCCTGAAAATTTAATGACTCTTAATTAACACAGTAGGGTTGTCTTTAGTGTTTAAAGAATTTGAATAATCAGTCTTATAACAGAACAGTTCCTGGCTCTCAACACGAGACCAGATGTGGTTGTGCCATCCCAGGAGCCTTGCTACGGTGCTTGACTAAGATGGCCTTTGCTGGCAAACTTCCATCTTGACCCTGGAGGACTTTTCTTCAAAGTCTATAAAAGACAACTCAGTAAACTAACAACAGAGCAGGACAAAACTAAATGGAGGATACCCAGAAGACAGTCTAAAACTCTTAGTGTGATAGTTCCCTAACTTGCCTACCTTCAGTGACATCCATAGTGCTCACACTAGACAGAATTTCTGGGTCTACAATGGAATTCAGAAAGATATGGGTGATGGTTGTGATGTGAGAGTCATTGTATACTAGACTGAGCTCATCTAGGAAGTCAGGCTAATCTATTCATATAAAAGTCCCAAGTCACCTCTGTGAAGTCCTTCGTTGGGGCCCATCATTGGCCCATCATACCAATCTTTGGGGATTTCTTTTATAGAAGGCTTCAGGCATATAACTATCCTGTTGATACTACCTGATGGACTTTTCCACTGCTGAGAGGTTGCAGTCTCACATCTTCCATGTAAGATACAGTGAACCTGGAGTGCAGCTTCCTTGAACATCTTGGTACCCAGGTCCTAACACAAGCCTCAGCTCCTCTGTTTGCCTTCTGGTCTACCTTCACGCAACTCAAGGTGGTCCTGCCTTAAGGAGCTTATTTTTTACACCTCTCCAAGCTAACCTTTCATTCATTTGCTTTGACACCTACTCGTTCTCTCTTGCTTTATTGATGCATTTATATTTGTGTCTCTTTTTTATTCCTTCTTACTAGAAAGAACATTTATACTTTAAAAATCTCTCTTATGCTTATCACAGAGCTGAATTATTGCTTTGGAGGTTCTCCTTAGATTTTTATGGTGAAGAATTATCAGTGTATTGGTTTCTTTTAGACCATACTTAGATTATCTAGAGCCTTCTGTGTCTATGAAAGTAGCTGATGTAATGCTAAGGTGTAAATAAAAGTATGGACTAGATCATGCAGAGTTGGACTGTCGTCTTAGTCAATGATCTATTGCTATGAAGAGACATCATGACCAAGGCAACTACTTTAAGAGAGAGCATTTAATTGGGGACTTGCTTACAGTTTCTAAGGCTTAGTTCATTATCATCATGGCAGCATGCATGCAGATGCTGGAGCAGTAGCTGAGAACTACATCCTGGTCAGTAGACAGAGAGAGACTCTGGTCTTGGCATGGGCTTTGGAGACATCTAAATTCATACCCAGTGACACACTTCCTCCAACAAGGCCACACCTCTTAATCCTTCTAATCCTTTCAAATAGTGCTACTCCCTGGTGACATTCAAATATATAAGCCATTTTTATTCAAACCACCACAAGTGAGTCCTTTAAACTGGAGAATGTCTTTTAAAACTGGGCTGTTTACTCAGGAGTATGATGCACTTTTTAATTCCATCATTAATTTGGAAAAGAGGTCTTTTTCATTTCCATCATGGTATGTGATCGTCTTACTCAGTGCCTCCTTACTTTTGCCCAAGCCTGTTCTGTGATGGTTACTGCCTTTCAATACCGGTTTACAGAATTCAACAAAAGCACCTCTCAAGAGGTCCAACGTCGAGAAGGTAACCAACGTGCAGATCCTGGTGCTGTTTGGCATCCTCTTGGTCATGGCACTGGTGAGCTCGGTGGGAGCCCTGTACTGGAATGGGTCTCATGGTGGAAAGAGCTGGTACATCAAGAAGATGGGTGAGTGTGGTGGTATTGTGTTCCCCAAAATATTGTGCACCCTAATAAACTTATCTGGGGTCAGAGAACAGAAAAGCCACTAGATACTTAAGATAGGCAGTGGTAGTACACACCTTTAATCCTAGCATTCCAGAGGCAGAAATTCATGTGTTCAAGGATACAGCCAGGCATGGTGACTCACGCCTTTAATCCCAGAAAGTGCCTTTAATCCCAGGGAGTGGTAGTAGAAAGCAGAAAGGTATATAAGGCGTGAGGACCAGAAACTAGAAGCATTTGGCTGGTTAAGTATTTGGCCTGGTTAAGCATTCAGGCTTTTGAGCAGCACAGTTCAGCTGAGACCCATTCTGGATGAGGACTCAGAGGCTTCCAGTCTGAGGAAACAAGATCAGCTGAGAAGTTGGCCAGGTGAGGTTAGCTGTGGCTTGTTCTGTCTCTCTGATCTTCCAGTGTTCACCCCAATAACTGGCCTCAGGTTTGATTTTATTAATAAGAACTGTTAAGATTCATGCTACAGGTGAGTGCTGGGGTGGCTGCTGCTCACTTCTGTGGGACAAACCTCTTGCAAGGTCCTTCCACACAGGGTCTGTGGGTGATAGCCACGCCCTCCCTCTGTTCCCATGGCTACCCTGCCTATGCCAGGCCTTCTTGGAGAGAGAACAGATTAGGAATCATGAGGTGAAGTGAGGATGGGTGTATCTGGGAACTGTTCTATGCTCTAATGATTGTTTCTCAGCTAATTTTCAAGACACTTTCTCATGGTTGCTCTAGGGATGACAACATGAGAAACCCTGTGGATTACTACTAACTTAATTCACAAACATCAGACCAGCTCATCTCCAGGCTCCCCCCACCCACCCCTCCGCTAGTGCTATTATTGTCGTATATACACTGTGTGTAGGTACTGTCAACCTAACAACACATTATAATCAGTGCTTTGTATAATCTAGGATATCTTAAAGAGCTAAAAGGAAAAAAAGATACATGTTTATGAACTTGTTTCTTTTAACCTACTAGTTGGCCTTTTCTGGAAGTCTCTGTGGACGAATTAGTAGCTAGTATCATCTCCTTGCTTCATCCATCTCACTGTCTTCTTACTGTTTGTACTGGCATCTAGATTGTACATAGACAAGGTCTTCTGTGCTGACCAGGATGAACTCTTAGCGGAACTTCCCTGGCTACCCTTTCCCATGAATAGCTCTGCTAAATTTCAAGCCAGTTTTCTGTTTTTCCTTACCCGTGTATGGGAACACTTGCCTTCCCTGACCACTAGCCGCTGAGATCTATTGTTTTTGATTGGACATTGCATATTGCATTTTTTTCCATACTTCATTCAAATGATGTGAGTTACCTAGATGTTCTTGTCCTGCCCTAGGGTAGAATGTCTGCTTCTGGGGAGGTAGGTAATGGTAGTTAACCTGATAACTACTACCACCCCCTAGAGCAGAACTGACATGACAAGGGTCTGTGAAAGGAATAAGTCCAAGGTGTCAACTGTTCTTCCAAGAGTTGGCAGATTTTCTTAATACATGCATTTGATCCATTTCTTGAGACTTAACTTGATTTTGATGATTCTGTCTTGTTTTGCTGCTTGGTGGATCCTAGGGAATAGAGGGAAGATCTGCTGTTCTCTGAGCTCAGAGGAAAAAAAAATAGAATTTAGTGGCAAAAATTTCATGATAAGTTTTTGACATTTCTCAATTATTTTTAAATGGATTTAGACATGATTTTACTCTTCCAATTTCTTTAATCATAAAACTCTCAGGTTTTGAAATGCAAGAAAACTCATGTTACCCATTTTTTGCTTGTTTGTTTTTAAACAAGGTCTCATGAGGTAAAGGCTGGCCTTGAACCCAGTCTATAGCAGAAGCTGGCCTCAGATTCCTGGTCCTCCTGCCTTCAAATGCTGGGATTACAGACTTGAGCTCCTGTGCCAGTTGCTCCTTTATGAACACGGTCACATGGCTGTGGTTTGAGTTGTAGTTGATCATATCACTTGGTGTTGGCTTTGGTTATGTAGCTTGCCTCAGATGTGAAGACTGGTTCATCTGAATGTATTTTTTTATTGTGATCTGAGTAAATATGTGGCATCAACACAGCTTTGGGGAAATTGGCACTTGAGTGGATCAGATCACGCTAAGCTCCAATGCCAACTGTGTGATGTTCAGGGAACACAGTCTATATACCCACCTGCTCGGAGAAGTCAGTTCACATTCCGCTGCCTCTGTTGGTGCTTGGATTTCACTTCCTATCAAATTTGGTCCTGCCTTAACCTCCTTTTCATTGGTTTGTTTGGCTGAACATTTTACATAGTGGTAGATACTCTCTTTTCTTCTTTTATGGACTTGTTTGGTTTTTCAGCAAGCCCGGACATTCTCAGGCTTCTGAGGCTTTGCTGTCGGTTTTCTTTGCATAGTCGCTGCTCTTTAATGTCATTTGTGGTTGTATGTCGTGTTGTAAAGCAGTTTTTGCTTTGTATTAAAGAGTCACAAAGTTTTAATTTTTTTAATAAGTTTTTATTGGCAGATAAATTTTATTCCTAAACAAATACCATACTCCGGGGACACTTGAGTTATTGGGACTTATGGGTCCTGTTTAGCAACTCCTTGATTGTCTAAGAGAAGCAGATAGTAAAGTAGTCTGCCATGGAGAAGGGCCGCCAGCTGGAGAGTGGAAGGCTTGGGGGCGGGTAGCAAATGAAAGGCTGGGGGATGTCAGCTGGCCAGCCAGTGCTCGCTTCCCTTACTCATTCCCATCACCCCTCCCCATCACAGCCACCCTCCGTAGTCCCAGGGTTCATCATCTGCACCATGCATGTGTCAAGCCTTCCCACTAGAAGACTCAATGTGTGTGACTTGGAGCCACTACAAATTCCTGATTCCCAGGCGTAGTCCTCTGCTTGCCTCCTCCGCAGCCTCCTCTCTCGGTTCCTGCCATGTTGCCTGACCACCCCTGTAATAGCCACATCCCCCTTTGAGGCCCCAGAGGGCATTCCCCTCCCAGGGGAGGGCTGGCTCTGCTCCCTCCTCTGCCTCCTTCCCCAGCCTCTAAAGAGAAGCTAGCACTACCCACTACCCACGGGGACTGAATTCCAACAGTCTTTGGAGTTTGCACTGGCACAGTAACTCCTCGGTCTCAAGACAGGCGCATGGGCTTTGGTTGGGAGCATCTTTTAGGGGAAAAAAAAAGTCTAGAATAGCAAAATGGAAAGAAATGAAATGGAGACTTCCACTAAAGCTGTATGGATTGTCTTGGTTTTTGTCTGTAGACGCGAGCTCGGATAATTTTGGCTACAACTTGCTGACATTTATCATCTTGTACAACAATCTGATCCCCATCAGTCTGCTGGTGACGCTGGAGGTTGTGAAATACACGCAAGCTCTCTTCATCAACTGGGTGAGTTTCCAAGCAGAGTGGGAACCATGAGCTCCTGGAGGGGTGCCAGCCTCCGCTTTCTAGTACTCTGCACAAGCCTTTGTCATTTCATTGAGTCCCCGAAAGGAAATCGTAGAGGCTGTTTATTATTAGGTCATGGGGTTAAGCCAGCCAAACTGATGACTGGCAAGCAATGCCATAACCATAGTGGGGAACGTGGGGGAAGGGTGCCAGTGGGTGCTTGTCCTGTGGCCGCCATGGCCATGCTTCCCAAGTCCCCTTTATGCTAAGGAAAAGGCTTCTCATGTGTACTCACCAGTGTCCATTCTGCACGGATTTCATCATGACAGTCACCCAGGATGGATTGTAGGGGCTGAGGTGGGGTTTTTAAGGGACTGTCATGTCCATGGCCATTAAACACTGGGCCTTGACACCTTTTTTTTTTTTTTCAAACTAGGCACCTACATGTGTGTTTTACTTCGATTCTCACTACAAGCCTGTGAATGAGGCATTGACCCAGCTCACAGACAGGGCATGAGATGATTGTCTTGAACCCAAACCTAAATACTGTGGGTCATACTGGGGCCCAGGATTTCTACATCCTGATTGCAGCTTCATTTTCCAGCCAAGTTGACAGTTAGCATTTGGATGACAATGGAAGGATTTGAGGTGGCCAGAGTCTGTGTTAATCTGAATGAACTATTAGGATCACATGTTTTCTGAAGGCTTCCTTCTTTCTTCCCTCCTTCCCCACTTTCCCTTGCAGGACACAGATATGTATTATATTGAAAATGACACTCCTGCTATGGCCAGGACATCGAACCTTAATGAAGAGCTCGGGCAGGTGAGAGCCTCTCTGGGGACTTTGGGGACAGTGCCATGAGCAGGAAGCCAGTGTTAGCAGAGGCGCTGTGGGGAATTTTGCACCAATAGTTACCCATGACTGTGTTTGTGACGTCTGGTTTGCAAGGTGGCAGTGAATGCAGTTGTCACTTGGTTTTGGAGACACAAGTTTATCATTTTGTCAAAAACATATCTGGGGAAAAAAGTATAGAACATTGAGCAAAAATATAATGTTATTTTGGACCCTTTTAAATACGTTTCTCAGAACAGATGACCAGGAAAACAGAGTAGGAGATTGGCTACTGGGCTGCCCCACAAAGCATGTGGGGCCATTTGAAGGACAGGTATCCTTGACATGGTTCAGAAAGTCGGTGACTTCTGTGTCTTCATCTTGATTTCTACTTGTTCCTCCTGACTTTCATGTCGCATTATGTCTGCCTCTTCCATTGAATTACTGCAACCTATAACCTTTTTTGAATGTATAATACTTATTCTTAACCTAAGGTAATTAAAAACTATGATTTTTATTTTATACACTTTGAACTTCCCAGCAGTCCTATTGGGGGGTGATGATGTGCTGCGTCTTCATTTTAGAGATTAAAAAAATGATGAGTTCACCCCAGGAAAGCTGGTTGATAAATGACAGGTGAGGGCTGCAGATTGCCTGTCCAAATCTGGCCTTTGTTTCCCTGGAACACCTGCCGCACAGCCCTCTGGGAAGATGTCAGCCTGACTTCTCATTCATTTGAGGGCCAGGAGGAGGGTCAGGTGCCACCACACCCCCTTCCCCCCCAGCTTAAGGACAGAGTCAGTTCTGCATTTGTGCTGGAGCATTTTTTAGTTCATTGTAAGAAAGCTGAAGCTCAAATTTGTCTGTCAAGTTTTGTAATAAAATATAATTCTATGACCACATTTTCAGGTGATTCTATTCCTTTGATATTTTCCAAATATAAGAGTGAAGAGCAATTTTTTTTCCTATTTTTTAAATAGAAAATTTAGAATTCACAGGAGTCCTCAAGTTTATTTGGTGTAGCAAAGTGGATTGTCATTTAGAGAGAATACTCTGGCACCAAGCACAAGTCTTCCTCAGTGAGGCCCGTGTCCCTATCCCCTCCACTCTGTTCACCTGCAGTACTCATGATGAGGAGCAGAATCCAGTGCTAAATATCTATTATCTGTCAGTCTGTCTGTCTGTCTACCTATCTACCTACCCACCCATATCATCTGTCCATCCATCCATCCATCCATCCATCCATCCATCCATCCATCATCTATCATCTGTCATCAGTCAGTCTGTCTGTATGACTATCATCTACCCGCATTCTTTCTTTCTACAATGACATTGTCATTGATAAAGTTCTATTCCTTTAACAATCCATGAGAGTTCTTGGTGCATAGCAGATGACATTTGCCTCTTTGAATCCTTCCCAGTACTTCCAGGCAACAGTAGCGTCTCTCTGCTCTGTTCTCTTAAGCATTCTTTCCAAAAACACACACAGTGAAATGACAATGTGATTGGTTATCCAGTGTCTGTGTCCACCTGGAGCAGGCTCGAGCCCTGTGTGGTCAGCCAACTGCAGGTCAAAGATCGGATTGTGCCGATGGTGGTTGCACCTGTACCAAATATACACAGAAGAGTCTTGTCACTGTTCCCCAGCCAGGATAGTATGGCATTTCTATTGTCTTAGGTGTCACACACTATCTAAGATTATGTAAAACACACCAGAGGTTGTATGTAGGCTTTATACAAACACTGTACCATTTTATGTAGTGGATTAGAGCATCTGAGAATTTTGGTACCCATGGAGGTTCTTAGAACTACCCCCTGTGGATGTTTAGGGACAAATGTATACGTAGCCTTTGTCAGTTCACAGGGCTAAGTATATGATTGTTCTCATGTGCCATTGAATTGACCTAGCAAGATGGAAATACTGAAGATGCTCACAAAAGCACCTAGGATGAAGTACCCTGTCCTGGCCAGGCATGGAGTAGCTTGCCTAAGAAGAAGTTAATATTCAAGAGGAAGAGGGATCACAAATTCTACAGTTCTTTATAAGATTTTTCTTTATACTATGTTGGCAAACTTTTAATTTTTTTTAAAAAGAGACAGAGGAGCTAATTCTGCTGTGCTTCTGGTGTTCCTAGACTTACTCTGTGAAACATAAAATTTCTTATTAATTGAAAACAATGGAAACATTAATTATCCCATTGATCAATATGATCAACATGCATACATGTTTTGAAATATCATATAATCATAAACATATGTAATTATTATTTTTCAGTAAGTTTCCGTGTGAAGGACGTGGAAAAGCTGCCTGCCCTGATTTGATCATTATGTAATATTTCTTTAAAAATTAGTTTAATTAAAATATAGTTACATTATTTCCCCTTTCCCTTTCCTTCTTCAAATCCCTCCCCTCTCTAGCTCCTCCCATTACCTTCTCAAATCAATTCCGTCTTAAATTAATGGTCTCTTTTTCTTTGATCACTGTTATTCCATATAGATTTAAATAAATGCTTAAACATACCACTACAACCTACTGAGTCCATTTAATGTTACTGTGTATATATGATTATGAATGACCACTTGGTATTAGACAACCAATTAGGAGGTTCATCCCTGGGAAAAACTAGTTTTCTCTCAGAAGGTGTGATGGCTAGTTTTTTTCAGCTTGACACAAGTTAGAGTTATTTTGGAAGAGGGGACCCACACTGAGAAAAATGCTACCATCAGATTGGCAAGGTGTTGGTACATTTCCTTGATTGATGATTAATGGGGGAAGGCCCAGTTCACTGTGGGCTATGCTACCCTTGGGCTGGTGGGAGAGCCATGGAGAGCAAGCCAGTAAGCAGCACCCTTCCATGGCCTCTGCATCAGCTCCTGCCTCCAGCTTCCTGTCCTGAGTTCCTGCCCTGACTTCCTTCAGTGATGGAGTGGGACCCAAGAGTTGGAAGGTGAAATAAACCCCTTCCTCTCCCAGTTGCTTCTGGCCATCGTGTTTTAGTACAGCCCCAAGACAGCAGTCACTAGTTAGCTGTCGTTCTTTGTCTAGGAGTGCAGTCTGAGGAGATTTTCTCTTTCATTGTTAGCTGTCTGTTAGGTCTTTGTTTAGGCCTTGCTTAGCAGCCATGTTGTTGAGGTACTGTGGGTGGGTGTAGCTTCCCTGTCATTTTTAGGAGATACACTCTCACAGCAGACTTCTTGTTTCTCTGGTTTTTCCAGTCTTTTTACCGCCTCTCTCTCAATGATCCCTGAGCCTTAGGAATAGGAGTTGTGCTGTAGATACATCCCTTAGGGCTGGGCTCCCCTTATGATCTCTGCCTTTTGACCAATTGTGGCTTTCTGTGGTGACCTCTGTCTGCTGCAAAGAGCAACTTCTTTGATGAGGGCTGAGAGCTAACACTTAACTTCAATTATAAGGATAAAGATTTAGAATTTAGTCAGGATATGCTGATTGGGCCAGGCATGGTGGCACATGTCTTTAATTTTAGCACTTGGGTGGCAGGAGCAGGCAGACATGTTAGTTCAAGGCCAAAGAAGCATGTTCCAGGCCAGCCATAGCTTCACAGTGAGACTGAAAAAAAAAAAAAAAAAAGCCAGGAGCTATGCTGGTTTGGTTGTAGTAGGGTCTCTTCTAAAATCTGTGACCTCACTACCCCAGGTAGCTTGATAGGTACCATCCTGTTGAGTGGACCGTAAGTTCATTTAGACAGCTGTTGGTTACTGCCAAATTATGTGTACCATTATTACACTTTTAGGAATATCTTGCCATGCTGGCCATTGTTAATCTAGTCAGGGGGTGGACTCTTAAAAAGAACTGCATCTTCTGTGAGAACATGGAGGAACTTGGGAGGATGAAATCTATCACCGAAATGCCGAGTAACAGGACATGTGATGATGCTTATAGACCAGAAGTTCTTAACCTTTGGGCTGTACCCCCTTTGGGGAGTAGAATGACCCTTTCACAGGGGTCACATACCAGATATATCAGATATCCTGAATATCAGATATTTATATTGCAGTTTGTAACAGTAGCAAAATCACAGTTATGAAGTAGCAACAAAAATAATTCTATAGTTGGGGTCACCACAACATGAGGAACTGTATTAAAGGGTTGCACCATTAGGAAGGTTGAGAACCACTGTTATTCACAGTGGCCAGGGGAGTTATGGAAATTTCTTTTATTCTTTATTACCCAAGTTATAGAATTGGTAGTAGAAAACGTTTTGTGAATGGTCTGTGAATTAAAGTGTGTCATTTATGATTGATTTGTTTACTTCCATGGGCTTGCATTTAAATTTCATTCAGATTTACAGACATAGAAGACAACTTCATTTCTTGATCCTTGCATCTTATTACACCCATTTTTTAAAAGTTACTTTAATGTGTATTTAATTTTGAGTGTGTGTATATCTGTGTAGCACACAATACCCAGTGCTCTTGGAAGCCAGAAGAAGGCATTTGGATCCCCTGGAAGTGGAGTTACAGATGATTGTGGCCTACCCTGTGGGTGCTGGGAATGGAGTCTGGGTCCTCTAGAAGAGCAGCCTGTCCTCTTAACCTCTGAACCATCTCTCCAGCCCCTTATTACACTCTTGATATGCATTTTGTTCATTCTCGGCTTAGGTAAAATACCTGTTTTCTGACAAGACCGGAACTCTTACGTGCAATATCATGAACTTCAAGAAGTGTAGCATTGCTGGCGTAACCTATGGGTGAGCATGTTTATTGCTTACAGGAAATCTCATTTCTAGCTTCCCAACAAAGTATAGTTCTTGCTATTTTGTCAAGTGTTGTGAGGGATTTGGATGTGTAGTTGCTATTAAATATGTATAAAACTTAATGGATTCCCTGGGGACTTGTTTCTTCAACTTTCCTGAGAGGTCCTATTGAACCTGTGGATTTGTATGTGTCCTCTAACAACTGGCCTTTTCTTCTGACTACCTGGTTCTCTCCTGCCAGCCACTTCCCAGAACTAGCCAGAGAGCCATCCTCAGATGACTTCTGGTAAGTTGAGTCCAGCTTGTCTTCCTTCCTTCCTTAGTGGGGATGCATCAGGACATTTTAGACCTAAATAAAAGTTTGAATGTGTTAGTTTGAAAAAGAACCAGGATAAGGTTTAAATGCAGATGGGATTTAAATCCACCCACAGAGCTTCTGACATCAACAGCATGCCCCTTGTCCTGTCCATTCATTTCCAGCCACCTGCAACTTTTTTGCTTATTTTCTTCAAATTCCTGTATTTCAAAGTAATGCTTTTATACTAATTAAAATTTATAGCCACTGTAGGACTTTGTACCTCTGGGGAAGACTCAGCTTCCTCTGTCCTGGTGTGGCCAGCCCATTTCCCCAGCCCATCCCCCCAGGCCATCTCCTACCCCCAGCTATCCCCCTCCAGGTCATTTTATCAGTCCATCCCCCCAGGCCATCATCCCAAAGCCCACCTCCCCCAGGCCATCATCACCCCTCCCAGCCCACCTCCCACAGGCCATTTTATCAGCCCATCCTCACAGGCCATGTAACTCCTCCATTCCATTCCTCCAGGCCATCTTCCCCCTCCCAGCTCACCCCCACAGGCCACTTTACCAGCCCATCTCCCCAGGCCACCTTCCCCAGGCCACCTTCCCCAGGCCATCAGCACCCCACCCCTCAGCGCATTTCCCACAGGCTATCTTACCAGCCTATTCTCCCAGGACATCTTCTGCCCCCCCCCAAGTCCATTCCCCCAGTCCATCTTTCCTGCCCCCAGTCCATTCCCCCAGGTCATCTTCTGCCCCCCCAAGTCCATTCCCCCAGGCCATCTTCCCTGCCCCCCAGTCCATTTTCCCTGCCCCCAGTCCATTCCCCCAGGCCATCTTCCTTGCTCCCCCCCCCAGTTTATTCCCCCAGGCCATCTTCCCTACTCCCCCAGTCCATTCCCTCAGGCCATCTTCCCTGCCCCCCCAGTCCATTCCCCCAGGCCATCTTCCCCCCCAGTCCATTCCCCCAGGCCATCTTCCCTGCCCCCCCAGTCCATTCCCCCAGGCCATCTTCCCTGCTCCCCCCCCAAATCCATTCCCCCAGGCCATCTTCTGCCCTCCCCAGTCCATTCCCCCAGGCCATCTCCCCCCAGACCATTCCCCTAGGCCATCTTCCCTGCCCCCCCCCCAGTCCATTCCCCAGGCTATCTTCCCTGCACCCCCAGTCCATTCCCCCAGGCCATCTTCCCTGCATCCCCAGTCCATTCCCCAGGCTATCTTCTCTGCACCCCCAGTCCATTCCCACGGGCTATCTTACCAGCACTTGGAAGTGCTTATCACTTTCTGTATTTCTTTACCATATAAACTTTTAATTACAACCCTTGGGTAGGCTGTTTTTCTTCATTATGTTGGGTGGTTAATTGATTTTCTATTGGGCCACGTCTGTCTGTAAATTCCTCTTATTGGTATTTCGGAAGTGTCCTTGAATTATTTCTGTAGTAACTGTCTCCCCTCCTGTCTCTCTGTCACTTCTTATTAGGCCAACAGTCAGTCTTTGGGTCGGTCTTCTGATTTTGTTTTCTAGCTTGCCTCCTTTCCATGTGTTTTTCTCATTCATCTTTAACCTTTCATTCTCCTTCATTTTTATGCATGCTTACTTCCAGTTTTCAGAGCATGCTCTTGTTTGCCCATTTCCTCTGCTCTGTCTCCTGTGCCCAACACCTGCCTCTAGATGTTCTTCACAAACTTGGTGACCGCTGGCTGTGTGTTCATATTAAAATGCTTTACGCTTTGTTTTTCTTTTGTGTGTGAGTGTTTTGCCTGTGTGTGTGTCTGTGCACCTTGTGCATGCAGTGCCCTCAGAGGCCAGAAGAGGGTGCTCCATCACCTAGGACTGACAGACAGTTGTGAGCCACCATGTAGGTACTGGAAATAGAACCTGGGTCCTCTGGAAGAACAGGCAGTGTCTTTAACCAGTGAATCATCTGTCCAGAAAGCATTTTTTTCATTGTGGCAAACACAGTAAATATAAAACCAACCATTAAGCCCTTTTAAGACCAGTTGAAAGAGGAATTTTGATTACACAGTAAAATCACAAAAGCACAGAGATTTCCCATAATATTCCCGCTTCACCAGATGACTTTAGTGATGAAAGCCTTGCCCAACTCCATGACCTCCCTGATGAAAGTTCCCCACCACAGTGCATTCAGTACAATCCAGAAACCTATACTAACAACTCATGGTCACCCACAGTCTACATCTGACATCAAGGTCACTCAATGCTATATATCCTGTGAGTATGGACACATGTATACTAATATATATTTATCATCACTGTATCATGAGTGATGTTTCCATTACCACCAAAGCCCTTGCTCTGCCTATCCACCCCCTGTCGTAGACACCCCACCCTTGGTAGCCACGGGGATTTTTTCTCTATATAGTTTTGCCTTCTCTAGAAAGTCAGGATTGGAATCCTATGGCATGCCACCTGCTTAACTTGACTTCTTTCACTTAGTAATCTGCATTTAATGTCCCTTTATGGCCTTTCTTGGTTCAGCAGCCTCATCTTTTGAGCACTGAGTAATAATCTAGGTTTGGGACTACTCTGTTTTGACCTCTCTACAGAATGAACCTTATATTTCTTTCTGATTGTATTGACTACATGTGTTGAGGGAGGGCTCTTACAGGTTCAGTGTTCGTCATGTGGGCCTGAAGTCTGTCTTGTCTCCTGCTTCCCTGCGTTTCACAGGTACCTCATGCCCCTCAGAGGTACCTGACATCTATCACAGGTACCTCATGCCCCTCACAGGTACCTGACATCCACCACAGGTGTCTCATGCCCCTCACAGGTACCCATACCTTATACAGGTACCTCATACTCCTCACAGGTGCTTCATGCCCCTCAGAGGTACCTCATATCCATCACAGGTGTCTCATACCCTTCACATCGCTCACAGCTACCTGACATGCTTCACAGGTATTTTACACCCTTCACATAGTACCATTCTTCAGCCTTCCTAGTGTTCTGTAGGGGGTATCAGCTGGCATTCCATATGCCCCCTTCCCACAACCCAATAGTTGTTTTATACGCTGTATTCATCTATGATATCCATTCACAGTTGAGACTGGCATTGACTTGCCCTTTCTTCTTCCACTGTTGTGGTTTTGAAGAATGGGTTTCAGTGGGAGCTAGTGGAGGTAAAGGAGTGTGTTGTAATGCTCACGTGTGCTCCTGTCTGAGCCCACGGCTGCCATATCCAGTTTCCTTTTTCTAATTGTTTGCTGCCTTCTCCTCTCCACATGCATTCTGGCTACAAATGATGAAGCATGGTGCAGTCCTCACCCACCCCACCCCCACCCCCCGGCCTGATAGTTATTTAAAAACCGACTCACACGACAGTCACAGTGTTGACGCATAGCTTATGATTCTTTCCCTTGTAAATCTGTTGGTATTTATAAGGACTTGCAACACAGTTTGTTTATAGCAAAGTTTAGTGATTTAAGGTATCTTAAAGCTTGATATAATATTTAATATTCCAGATCCTTAAACATTGAAATGTAAGACTATGGGCTTTTTATTCATGGTTCCGAGGGCAGATTCTCTCTAGATGTGAGTGACTTTGACTTTTAAATTGAATGAATGACTTTCGTTCTTTCTTCCAGCCGGATGACTTCTTGCCCCAGTGACTCATGCGACTTTAATGATCCCAGGCTGTTAAAGAACATTGAGGATCAGCATGTGAGTGTGCCACTTACCTCTAGGACAAAGAGTGGCTTGCAGTTCACTATTTTGATGTGACCTAGGCTGGCTTGATCTTCTACAAGTCTTGTGCAGTTAATCACAGCTGCAGTGAGTTCATGAGTGAAACAGCCTTGTCATATCCAGAAGACAGAATTTCTCACACCTAACGATGACTCCTTTAAAGCAGGGCATTCACAACCGTTATTTCTCAGCATTTTGTCCAGTTGCAAGTCTCTTCGTTAATGGCTGACCACTGCAAAAAGAAGGCTCTCTGACCAAGGTAGAGGGCAGCTTATGTCCTTGTTATAAATATCAATACTCAGAAGGCAGTTTGACAACAAGAGCCTGCAACAAAACAACAACAGAAGAAGGTTTCACCCTAGGACCCATGCACTGTCCAGCCAAGGGCTTGTCACCAGGCTTGTAGTATCAGACATGAACTTTCTTCCGTGGAGCATCCCTCAAATCCAGGGTCACATTGAAGACATTGACATAAAAATAAGCTCAAGGTCCTCAGCTGATGATTGCCTCCACCTGTTTTTGAAATGGGGGCCTGCCTTTCAGGCAGGCATAGAGAGATCTCCTCCGGCCCCCGACTTAGGCTGCCAAGCCTCTTAGTCAATGACCCACTGCAGAAACTTGCTTAACTCCCCTTGGAGACCAGGCACCGGTATGGGGCAGCAAAGGGTGATAGGAGATAGAAGTCACCAGGTAGTGTGAGCCTACTAGCCACCTGCAACCATCTGGTTCAGACCCCTGTCTTTAGTTAGTACCCAAGCAGGTGATAACCACCTCTCTTGGAACAGCAATATCAGTAGAGACCATGATCCTAACAACTCGGCCCTGGGGTTCAGCTTCTCCTGAGTCACCTGTGGCATCCCTAACAAGGCATACTGCTTGCACATCAGAAAGGGGATATTTGCACCCTCCCCTTGTCTTTGAACGTCAGTTTGGGGGTGTTAGCTCTGTGGATAGGAGAACTGCTTAGTGGGAGGAAAAGGGGGGGAACCAGAGTCAGAAAGCCATTGTATGTCTGCTGTGCTGGTTAATTGTGCGTGTGTGTGTGTGCGCGCGCGTGTGTGCGTGTGTGTGTGTGCATGTGTGCGTGCGTGTGCGTGTGTGCGTGTGTGCGTGTGTGTGTGCGCGTGTGTGTGCGTGTGTGTGTGTGTGTGTGTGTGTGCGCGCGTGTATGTGTGTGTGTGTGTGTGTGTGTGAACTTGACACAAGCTGGAGTAATCTGAGGGGAAGAAGCTTCACTCGAGAAGATGCTTCCTTCAGATTGGCCTATAGGCAACCCTGTGAAGCATTTTCTTGATTGATGACTGATTTGGGAGGGTCCAGCCCATTGTGGGTGGTGCTACTTCTGGGCTGGTGGTCCTAAGTTGTATAGAAAAAAGCAAGCTGGTAACCTGTTATGGGGCCCATCCCTGGAGAAGACTGTCTCTCCTGCTGTCAGCATCCCTTAGTTACCCATAGTTTTTTGTCTGGGTTTGGGGCCCTGGGAAAGTCCCCACTTCCCTGTTAGCATGTCTATTGATGTTGTCCTGGTCCGGGTTTTGCTTAGGCAGCCATGCCATTGAAACTTCATGGATGTAGCTTCCATGGCTTTTCTAGGAGACACTCTCACGGCAGACTCCCTGTTCCTCTGGCTCTTAGACACTCCCTCCCCCCAATCAACAATGATTCCTGAGCCTTAGAGGCAGGAGCTGAGTTCTCTGTGCACCGGGGCTGAGCACCACGGGAATGCTTGTTCTCTGCATTTTGACCAGGTGTTTTCTGTAATACCAAGTGGTCAGCCCTGAAATATACAGCAAGTGGGATTATAAGGATTGAGCAGGTTGTACTTACACATTTAAGGAAAATATATAACAAATTAAAAAAAAAAAGAGGCCATGAATTTGAGAGAATGCAAGGGGGAAGTGCATGGAAGGGTTGGGAAGAAGAGAGAAGGAAATGATGTAGTTATGTTTTAATTTTTAAAAAAATCCTAGTTTTTAAAAAGCACTCTGAGTAAACCATGGGGAGCAAGCTACTAAGCATCCCTCCCCCATGGCCTCTGCTTCAGTTCCTGCCTCCGGGTTCTTGCCTTGACTTCACTTTGGTGATGGAGTATGACCTGAGTGTTGTAAGCTGCAATAAAGCTTTTTCTCTCCAAGTTGTTTTTGGTCATGTTATTTATTCCAGCATTAGAAATCAGGCTAGGGCTAGGCAGTGGAAATGCACACCTGTAATCCCAGCACTTGGGAGGCAGAAGCAGGTGAGCAATCTCTGTGAGTTCGAGGCCAGCCTGGTCTAGAGGGTGAGTTCCAAGACAGCCAGAGCTGTCCAGAAAACCCTGTCTTGAAAAAACAACAACACAAACAAACAAACAAAAGAAAGAAAGCTAGGACATATGCATTGGGAATCTAAAAAGGGAACTGAAATTTAGGGAGTAAGAGCTCAGTTGCAGGTGGTACCACCACCCCGAACAGCAAACAAAGCTTAATCTGGAAAGTAAGCCACAGCAGACATAACAGAAATAAGATTTACAATAAGGAGCAATAGACCAAGTATCTTGCAAGGCTATTGAAAGGAACATTCTTTAGCTCATTTATTTCAACAGAGTCCATGTAAAAAACAAGACAAAGCAAAGGACTGATGCCAGAGCCAGAGGTGGCAGGTCACGGGGGACCTGGGGTTTAGCTAAGGGTCTGAACTCGGTGCCGAGGGAGTGGAGAGCTCTCCCCGGGTCTTAACTGAAGGTGCTAGATTCCAGGTCCCCTATGCAGCAACAGCAGGGCACTTCTCGGTTAGTCTATGGAGAGGCCCCAGCTTGCTCCAAGCAAGACAAGACAGAGAATAAAAACGGGGTGGGGGCGGAGTATAGGAAACAACATTATTGGCTGAGTGTGCCAACTACTAGGTTATAACGTAACTAGTTGTTTGCTTTCAGCTGATTGGTTGATTGGCCTCAGGCCCTAGAGGGGACCCATAGCTCAGGAGGGGGCATTCACAGTGCTGGTTTGCTCAGCTGGCCCACAGTCCCAAGTGTTCAGCTCTCCCCCCAATGTTGGTGAACTCAGTGCTTGATCACACTAGTTGCCTGAATATGTTTGAACAAATAAAAATAATATGTCAGCCCCAGGTTCTAGTTTTATAAGGCTTGGAAGTCCTTGGTAAATGGGAATGTATTTTGTAGCCCGAGATTGCAGTTAAAATCCTTGGAATCTGTTTTTCTTAGGGATGGTAGAAAAAGATCGATTATGCAGGGATGCCCTGGATTTTAGGTGTGGATACTAGGAAGATCAGACATTTGGAATACTAGCCAGCTTAGTGGGTGGAAAGGGCAATGTCTCCTGAAGGCACAGGGTGACTGTGTTCCGAGGCCCAGCGCAACAGGCTTGTGGGACGTGACTCGGTGCTTACACAGGAGAGCGTGCTGTAAGCAGGTGGAGGGCTGTGGGCATGAAGGGACTCTGGGAAAGGATATGACTTGACTGAAGTCCAGAGTGGCAGGAGATGGGCTCCATGGAGAACAAGTGTCTAATCCTACAGTCAGCTAGCTAAGCATCTGAACACTGTGCAAATGCCAATGGCAAACTCTTACCAGATTTCTTTTTCTTGTTTTGAGACAAGGTCTCACTCTATTTCCCTGGCTAGCCTGGAGCTCACCATGTAGACCAGGCTGGCCTTGGACTCATAGAGGTCCTTTGCCTCTGCCTCCCATGTGCTGGGATCAAAGGTGTGTGCCACAACGCCTGGCTTCTCACTAGATTTTAAAGCAGGGAGTGGCTTGAATCCACTGTGCATTACAGGTCTGCTAACTGGTTGACTGGTTCTTCTGCCTTTAGCCCACAGCCCCCTGCATACAAGAGTTCCTTACCCTGCTGGCTGTGTGTCACACCGTCGTCCCTGAGAAGGATGGAGATGAGATCATCTACCAGGCTTCCTCCCCAGGTGAGGGCTGTGGCTGGAAGTGCCTCATTGGCTTTTGAGGGGATGTTTTCTGTTATTTTTGGAAGATGCTTTGGTGCACCTTGCCCCACAAGACCGGCTGTTTGCCTTTGGCCTCACAGTACCTTCAGTTCATAATTATAGGTGTTAAAACCCGGGAGAGCTGGTACTGGGGTGTCCTGACTCAGGGTTCTCTGGTGGCAAGGAAGAGCCCGGACTATCTCACACATCCTGGTATACAATCTTAGATTAGACAATGGTCTCAAGAGAGAACCAGGCTGACTCCTTGCCTGCCCCATCTACCACACGGCATGGAGCATCAGAGCAATTGCCCCCCGCCCATTTCCTGGTGGTCTGAATCACACAGTACTGCACCTAAAGCCCAGCCTTGCCGAGAGATCGTCAGTGGGAGATTCCCATGAGCTGATCCAGCAGAGCAGGGCAGGACTATAAGTTACTGTGGTCCTGGTGACTTAGTTGTTGGCATGCAATCTGTCCAGTAGACATTTCAAGCCCCAGTGTGTGGGGGTGTGACTGTCTCAAGTCCTTGTCCTTATGCGGATAACACCAGGCCCTGTCAATCATGATGGGCTTTAATTTGAAACATGACATTTAGCAGAATTCCGTCACAACAAGGGATGAACCTGTGTGTCATTGGCTTATCGTTGGCAGATGAAGCTGCTTTGGTCAAAGGAGCGAAGAAACTTGGCTTCGTGTTTACGGGCAGGACGCCATACTCGGTCATCATCGAAGCGGTAAGGGGCCTGGCCCTTTGGAAGATGGCGCATATGAAATAGTGTGGTGATCGAAAAATAAGATGTCCAAATTTGTATTTGTCTTTCAGTGAAAAATAAGATTAGAAATACTTGGTGGAAACACTGTGGTTGCACGGGAGGCAGCAGTATAACCCTGGGGTTTGGGGCTGTGGTTATTTCTCCTTTTAAAGAGGCTTCCTCATAATCTTTCACTTACGTGAAATTATTTGTAGCAAGGAAATTTGTCAGTCTCCTCCCTGTTTTCCTAAAGCCAAGAAAGTACCTTCTGCCTCTGCGTCTGAGACTGGCCCTGTGTCTCTGTAGACCCATCAGTCTCATGGTTGCGTAGTAGGGCTTCAGGCCACTGGGCAGCCGTCTCTGGCTATGAGAGAAAGAAGTTAGAGCTTAGGATTTCCCTTATCTGGATGAGTGTTTTCTCCCCCTGAAATTATTACAGTTCTTGTCTTCCTGAAGAAAAGAATTCAGTTGAGAACACAGTCACTTTAAGCAGGTTATTTAACAACGACAGCAAAGGAAGCACCCCAAAAAGACTGGAGTAGGTGTCCCCATGGGGCATAGCTTGCCAGTGGGTTCTACATTATAGATCTTACCAAAGTATCAAGGCCGTATTTTTGGAGGTAAAATCAGGCTTCTTGGTTAGTTAGGTCTCATAAACAACCATTAAAAATGTCTATTCAATCATTAATTCTGGGTGTGTGTGTGTGTGTGTGTGTGTGTGTGTGTGTGTGTGTGTGTGTGTCCCTGAAGCAGAGTCTCCATCCGTCACTTCCTACTTACACCAAGTATTGCTCACAGTCTCACCGGCACATGGGCTGTGTGTGAGGTGGTCGTGGAACCAAGGCTCAGAGAGGAGGTGGCTCCTGGCAGTGAGCCGGGGAGAGGCGCTGGGGTGTCTGTCTAAATAGCATCCTGACATCCGGGATGGGTTGAGGGTGAGCTGGTGGGTGTGTAGAGGTCAGAGGACTTGCAAGGGTGAGCTAGGTGAAGTGGGCTGTCGGTTATATTTCAGGATGCAGCCAGAGGAGAGAGACAGGGCGGTCAAGAGCACTGTTTGCATTTACAGAATGCATTCTGTCAGAAGCTAGAGTCAGACTCGCGTGCATTGGTGCCCAAACCCACATTGTTTCTACTGTGCTGTGTCAGGAAAGCGGCAAATCAGAGAAGTGTTTGAAAATGGTACACATGCACCTGTGGATCTGGACACTCTCACTGCACAGAACACACGGGAAAGGAGTATCCGATTAATTGTCCTAAAAACAGGCTCAGACCCAGAGTGTCTTAGGTGGAAATTCAGAATCTCCAAATCCTTAATGCCAAGGTTTTCCACTAAGTTTGAGGACAGACCTTTGGCAGAGCTGTCCTGAGCCTGTTGGTTGCTTTTTATGAAGCTAGCTCAGTGTGATGGTGTCGTGGTGGGTGTGGAAGTGCAGCTCAGACCCTGCTGGAGACCTTAGGTAACTTGTGTGTGTGTGTGTGTGTGTGTGTGTGTGTGTGTGTGTGTGTGTGTGTGTATACCTTTAAGAAATGTATGGATTCCTACGCCATTCATAAGCAGAGCTGGCCCCCAGGTTTCGGATGGTGCCCTGCGGCTTGGATCTTTCATTTTCAAAGCTTTGTAGTGGCTGCACAGAAGAGTTTAGGAGCCTGTCACGGAAGGGCAGTGAGAGCTTTCTACCAGAAGAGGGCGCGCTGACCCCACCAGACTGTGAGAACTCGGTCCAGGCTGTCAAGGGACTCTGTGGGGTGTGTGTGTGTGTGTGTGTGTGTGTGTGTGTGTGTGTGTGTGTGTGTGTGTGTGTTTAGAAAGGGTGATTGATTTGAAATTTTAATATTTTTGCATTTCAGGTAAGAACCTTCCCTCTTCTTTTTTTGTTTTGTTTTGTAGATGGGAGAAGAACAGACATTTGGAATCCTCAATGTTCTGGAGTTTTCTAGGTATGTTTCTCTTACATACACTTGACATGAAACATTTCATATATACTTCACTGCTTCACTTACAGATTTTCCTGATTGTGTGGCATGGTTTGTATTTGGGTATTAATCATGGTAAATACCCCCTCCCCTACAAACCCTCATCTTAGAATATAAGGGTTTGATTAAAGAGGGCGAAGTCCACCCCTTTCCTCTATTTTCTTCTGAAAGCGGTGTTCAAGCCTTCAGCCTCCTTTGCCTTTAGTCGTTCAGAGCTGGGTGTTCTTACATCAGCAGCTGCATCTCTGTATGGCTTGGAGAACGTGGCGAGGGCGCTGTTTTCATTGTGTCGGCCCAGGTTCTGCGAGGTCAGGCCTCTGTCACCATCTGAGCAAGAAACTAGCATGTGACCACAGGGCAGACAGGGTCTGTTTGCCCTCTCAGGAGGCTTCCCCTTCACAAGGCCCTTCCCCTGGGCCTCTCCTGAAGCCTTCACGCCCAGCACAGTTTCTTTAAGACCTAGGAATATTTGTCAGATTCTGTGGCTCCCACGGAGCGTTCGTGGTTTTTTCTGAGGAGTGGTGTCTGAACGTACCTCTCTCTTTCTTGCACGGAAGACACTCAGTACTAGGGCAGAGGGGCAGCATTGAGGTACGGTGTGCGAGCAGAGCTGCCTTCCAATACTAGAGTGAAGTCCTGTTGTTGTTTGTTTGTCTTGAGACCCCCTTTTTCTGATATTGAAAATTGATGGAGCTCGGGCATGTAATTCCAGCCTCTGGAAAACTGAGGCAGGGGGATTGCCCCAAGTTTGAGACCAGCATGAGCTATACAAAGTGAGTTTCAGGCTGGTCTCAAAAACAAAAACAAAAACAAACAAAAAAAAAACCAAAACAAAACAAAAACAAAAAACTCAAACCAAATTAAAACAAAGCGAAAAGACTCAGTTTTCTAGACACCTTTGTTAAATGGTTCGCAGTGGCTAGGAAGGGGCAAGGCTTTCTGGTCCTCTCAAAGGAAGTGTTTTCCTGCCTAACTTGTAGCTTGTAGCTGTGAGCTTGGCTCTGTGGGTGGGAAGCCCTCGGGGTCAGCTAAGCCATGGCTGACTACGGCAGCAGTTTGTGTAGAGGTGGTGACGGTGTGCCTGTGTGGAGCGTTCAGCCTTGCTAGATACCTCCTCAGACTTTTTGTATCCTTCTCCTCCTCCTCCCCCTCCTCCTCACTCGTGTGTGTGCATGTGTGTGCTCGCGTGTGTGCTGTCCTGTGCCTGTGCATGTGGAGGCCAGCAGTAGAAATCCAGTGTCTTCCTTTATCACCCCCGCCCCACCTAGTTTTTGAGGCAGATAGCCATCACAGTCTGTCTGTCTGAGCCTAGGACTCAATATTTAGGCTGGCTGGCCAGGGAAAGCCAGGATCGGCCTGTCTCTGTTGTCCTGGCCCTGGGCTATAGATATGCACCAGCACGTCCTGCTCTCACATGGGTGCTAGTGGTCCATACTTGGGTCCTCACACTTACCCTGGGAGCACTGGCCACTGAGCTGTTCTCTCCAGCCCCTAGCACATCTCCTACTGGCAACTGCTAGCCTGTGCTGCATTAACCGTGGCTAGCTCTTCACAGCTAGCCAGAAGGAAGAGGGAAGGGAATGAGATAATAGCAGATGACTGGATGGAAACACAGGGGTCTAGTATTTAAAGTGATAGGACAGTGGGAAGGAGTCAGTTGTGGTTACAGGTTCTGATACTTTTCAATGGATGCATCATTTCCCGAATGCCACTTCCTTCTGTAAGGTTTCCTAGGAGTAGTCAGTGACCGTCTGCTTTGTACATTAAGAAACTGAAACAGCCTAGGAGCTGAGAGAGAATGAAGACCGGTTCTGGAGAGTGCCGTGGGTCAGACTGTGGGAATCACCACAAGGAAAGGCCCCGGGCGGAGGATGTGTTCCAGTCGGAGGAACTGTCGGCAAAGCACAGTGCAGCGTGTATAGGGAAAGAGAGTGGCTGGCCTTGTTTGCTCGGAGTGTGGTGGTGCAGGAGAGAGCCAGTGGGAAGTGGGTCAGTGTGCCAGAGGTAGGAAAAGGGGACTCGGGGGACCTCGGGCAGCAGAGATCCTGAGAAATGAGTAAGGAAGGTTCTTTGCCACAGTGAGAGGAGAGAAAGGGCCTGGTGCTGGGTGAGAGAAGTCTCTAAGAATTGGTCGTTTCCTTCTCCAACTAAAAGAAGCCGTCCGAGGAACTTGGGAAGTGTTTTGACTCTCCCACCTTGCTATTTACGAGGGACGGCTCTGGAGCTGTGAAATACAGAATGGTCATCGAAGGGATTGGCAGTGATTCGGCATGCACGGCTCGTGTGCAGACGTTCCACTTCTGGCTCTTTGGCACACAGCCGAGCAGTGGGTCCTTATGGCAGGGCAAGGCATGTGGGCTTCCGTCCATTTGGGATAAATGAGCAAAGTCTACAGTTGAAGTTTTACATTGAGGACAAAGCTGTGGAGAAACGGACCTTGCTATTTCTAGGCTCGGCCCCTTTTGTTTTGACTTGTACTCAGTTGTTGGACCTGGGTCCTGTAAAGCAAACCAGTGATGCCTTTTCCCTCCCCTCCTCCCCTGTACTGTTACAGTGACAGAAAAAGGATGTCTGTCATCGTCCGAACTCCATCAGGACAGCTTCGACTCTACTGTAAGGGAGCTGTAAGTATCTGGGATGTGGTGGGCCCGGCCGGCTTCCTGGAGGCTGCTTTGCCGAAGTGTTGCTTTCCAAAGTGCTTTTCACATGTCCCCCAGGGGCTGCCCAAGGCTGAAACACAGTCCCAACAGGCCACTGAGAGCATGGGTTTGATTAGATAAGAGTGGGCAGTGAAAAGCCTGCTTTTATCTAGTAGTGAGCTTTGGACACACGGGGTGCCACACAGAATTTTTGGAGTAGGGCTTCCGGGGGGGGGGGGGGGGGGGCGATTGAGCGCTGTGCTGTGGGGACAAGAGTTGTGTCCATGTGTAGATCAATTTTTACAACTCCTTTTGGACTAGTTTTCTAGGTTGGCTAAGGAAAGCTATTACTGCCTTTGAATTATACTTGTAAAATTCTGTCCTGTTTTATGGTGGCTCTGTGGGATGAAGGGACAAATTATCAAACAATTTGAGACTATGCCAGGATACCTGGATCAGTGATGAGCTGCAGGGCTTACTCATCTTCAGCCATCATGGTTAGGAATACATATGAGCAGGGATGTTTGAAGATGAATAATGCATGTGGCTTTTAAATGTATTAAATTTGGAACAGCAAAAGAATTATACTTTTTTGGGTATTTTTTGAGTCAAGGTGTTTCTCTGTGTAACAGCTCTGATTGTCCTGGAACTTGCTTTGTAGACCAGGCTGGCCTTGAACTTACAAAGATCCACTTGTCTTTGCCTCCTATGTGCTGGGATTAAAGGTATGCACCACCACTACCCAACTAAAAGAATTCTACTTTTACAATAAGGGCAGCTTTAGTTAAGACCCTCAAGGTCACAGCATCACATGGCCTTGATTTTAGACTTTGTGTGCTGCTTATAGCTGTGAAACCAGGACAGTGTTGGCATAAAAATGCTGCCAGTGCTCATCATATTTGTGCAGGGGTAGTTTTGTCCAAACCTTTCCCTCTCCTCTAGCAAACTAGTTTAGTGAAAAAAATGATTAGTGTCTTGAGATGCTAATTTATATAGTAGATTGTCAGGAACATACAGGCACCCATTCCTGCCTGTCGGTCATGAGGTATGTGCCAAACTAGGTATTCCTCATCAAAAGTGAGTCAAAAGCTGCAGGCCTGTGGTCACTTTGGTTATGGCAACTTCCCTTATTGGCAAGTAAGGTTGTATTGGAATACCCTTAGGGTAAGCACTTTATTCGTTTTTTTACCTCTTCATAAAGATACTGCAGGGTGAACACCCTAATAAAAACATCCCAAATTGGCTGGGCATGGTGGCTCGCACCCTTTATCCCAGCACTTAGGAGGCAGAGGCAAATGAATCTCTGTGGGCTGCAGTGAGAACCTGCCTCAGTCAAGCAGCAGACAGACAAACAGAAAATAACCACCAACAAACACAAATCCCACATCTGGGCCGATGACATGGTTCAGCAGGTAAGGGTGCTTGCTGCCAAGCCTGACCAGTAGACATGATCTTTAGACCCATTTGGTGGAAGGAGAGAACTGACTTCTGCAGGTTGTCCTGACCTCCCCCCGCATTCTCTCCTTGTGGTACATCACACACACACACACACACACACACACACACACACACACACACACACACAGAGAGAGAGAGAGAGAGAGAGAGAGAGATTGAATACAAAAAATGCATTAAATTAAATTAAAAAAAAAAAAGCCCCAATCTAAAACTTTTTAAGCACTGATGTGATGTAGAAAGTTCCACATCTGACCTCATCATATGAGTTCCAGTGTACATGTAGCCATGGGGAAGATACAAAATTATTTTCAGGCTGTGTGAATGAATAGGGTGGACAAGAAACATAAATGTTTAGATTGAGCTCCCATCTCTGAGAAAAGTAATACATGTATCATACGTGTACACATGTACTCCGAAATCTGACAATACTCTGAATCTGAAACACTTCCATTCAGAGAGAGGGTGCTCAGCCTGTGCACAAGTCATGGTCTGAGTTGTGCAGCGGTGTGCAGATGTGGGCGCTGCAGTAGCCTTGCTCATGTCTCTGCTCTCAGGATCTTCTCCACTGCTGTTTCCTTTTGACCTTTTAGCTACACACAGCTTTTGATGTTGTTGGGCGCATCCTCCAAAGCTCACGTTTGGCCCGACTGAGAGCCCCACTCTTTGCCCGGTCAAGTATTTTCATGTACGTTAGGTAAACACGTACGAAAGCAGGCAAGCGAGCTGTGTTTCGCGTGCCCCCTGGCAGATGTCCTCTGGGCTCCGCCAGTCTCAGTGTGTGTTTCCTCCTTTCACAGGATAATGTCATCTTTGAGAGACTTTCAAAAGACTCCAAGTACATGGAGGAGACACTGTGCCACCTGGAATATTTTGCCACGGAAGGTGAGTGAACTTTTGAGATGGTTTTGACCCTGCAGCTGAGCTTTCATGGACCCGTGGCTGCTGCAGGCGCAGGCAGGCATGCCTCTGGACAGGTGTGTGCTTCTCCTGTCGTGCCCACTTGCTTCGCAGGACTGAGTTTTCAGCTGCCTTCCTTTGTCCCCTCCCGCCTCCTGGGACAGTCAGGAAGTAGGTGGCAGAGTCCACACTCGGTTACCTGCGCTTGACTCTGCCACTTCGCAAGTGGTACAGAAACAGAAGGCAGTTAACCCACAGCATATAGAATCACAAATGTCCCTTTCCTCAGATGCTCTAGGAGTCATTTCCCTGACCTTCTTGGGCTGTCGCTGGCTTGCCCAGGACTTAAGCAGATAATAATCCCCATTGCTCACTGTGAGCAGGAAAGGAACTCTCTGGAAGCCTTTGGATAACGGTGATGTCAGGTTTTCCTGCTGGTGCATGTGATGATAGATGCTTATGTGCTGAGAGCGCCTTTCTGAGTGTGGTATGCTTCCATGTCTAGACACATGCACACACACGAGGGCATGGCTGCCGAGAGCCCAGCTCTTCCATATCATAGCACAATAGGCTTTTTATTGATGTCTTGAAATGTGCTTCCTGATTTCTTTGCTTCCTACCTGCCTGTGGCACACATACATGTGAGTCACACAGATTCTACACCCCTCTGCAGTGGGAAATTCACTCATGGGATCTCACACACTCCTAAATTTATTTATTTATTTATTTATTTATTTATTTATTTATTTATTTATTTATTTATTTATTTTGGTTTTTTGAGATCCTAAATTCATAAGAAGAACAGTTTATGTTAGTTTATAGGAAAACATAGCAGGAATATGAGTTACTTTTCTGAATGTTACAACAAGACACTTGGCAAAAGCCACTTAAAAAAGAAGGGGTTTATTTTGGCTCAGAGTTTGAGAGTGCAGTTCATCACGGAGGGGAAGGATGGTGATTGGAGCTTGAGGCGGCCTTTCGCATTGCATCTTGGGAAGCAGAGGGAGATGAAGGCTGGCTTTCACCTCTGTCTCTGTGTTTTATTCAATGTGGGACACAGGGCACAGCCCGTGGAGTGGGGTCACCCAAAGTTAGAATGGGCATTCCTCCCTGTACCCAGAAACTCCACAGACACACTCAGAGGTTTCTTGCCTAAATCCTTCTATATCCCGTCAAGTTAGCAATCAGTCTTCACCATCACAGTAGGCAATTTCAAAATTTCCTCTTGTAGATATGTGAATGTCGCATTAGAGGGGCCTGAGAAACAGATGGCTTTCTTAATTTAATTTAACGTAATTGACCACCCTGACATAAAAAGTGTCATGTGATGTCCCCTAGGAGGCGGTGTGTTCTTCTCCCCTCCACTTACTGTGGCTGTCTTACAGGCCTGCGGACTCTGTGTGTGGCCTATGCAGATCTTTCTGAGAATGAGTATGAGGAGTGGCTGAAAGTCTATCAAGAGGCCAGCATCATACTGAAGGACAGAGCCCAGAGGCTGGAACAGTGTTATGAGATCATCGAGAAGGTAATTATATGAGTCAAAGAGTCTGCCCAGGGAAGGATGTCTCAATTCCGAGCAAAGTTTTTGTATAAGAATCTGTTGGTTGTCTTGGGATACTGTTGCTTTCTCTAAGTGTCTCCGCGGATTTCAGGTTTTCATCATTCCTTTGCTTTTGGATAATCTCAGGTTAGACTGTCTGAAATGTCTAGTCACTCTCAGTCAAGTATTAATGAAACCTTAACTATCTGGTTAACACTAGTACTGATGGGCTGAATAGATGGCTCATCTGTAAAGGACTCGCTTGCAAGCACAAGCACCGGACTTTGATCCCCTGAACCTTTTTTTTTTTTAAAGCAGAGTGTGATGGCACCTGCTGGAGACCCCAGTACTGGGGAGGTGGGGACAAGAGAGTTTCTGGGACTTGATGGTCAGCGAGATTAACTTGTGTGACAAATTCTAAGCCATTGAGAGACCCAGCCTCAAAACAAAGGGTAGTAGGAGAATGGCACCTGGGAACAACTCCTGAGGTTGGCCTCTGGCCTCTGTGAGTATTCTCTCTGTCTGTCTGTCTGTCTGTCTGTCTGTCTGTCTGTCTCTCTCTCTCTCTCTCTCTCTCTCTCTCTCTCTCTCTCTCTCTCTGTCTCTCTCATTTGCATCAGTATATAAGCATGTGAACAAGCACACATGCATAGCATGTTCACACACACACACACACACACACACACACACACACACACACACGCTCATTTGCATCAGCATATAAGCACGGGAACAAAAACATGTGCAAACCAGCATTGATGACTCTCCGGCTTTGCTGAGATTCCACCTAAGATCGGCTCACCTGCTGAGTTCCACGATGGAGCACTGGGAACGCTGGGTAGACACTGTACCTGTGGAGAATATT
The DNA here is from genome assembly GCF_004664715.2 of Peromyscus leucopus. NCBI lineage: Eukaryota > Metazoa > Chordata > Mammalia > Rodentia > Cricetidae > Peromyscus > Peromyscus leucopus. The sequence goes on from NC_051070.1 coordinate 63,506,215, forward strand.
CACACTCACTCAAATGATGTTCATGCTTTGCCTTTGCTGTCCCTTGCTGCCTACTTTGGTTTCTGTCTTGGTGTCTTTCTTTTCTGGGTATTCCAAGTGTGTTAGGTAATTTTATGTTTATTATTTCAATGCCCTGAAATCTGGAAGCTAGATTGCAACCTTTTTGGATCATGCCAGCACCCCCTGGACTATCCATTTCTAGTTCCTACACTTCTGAAGCCATCACCTGCTGTCCCTTCCCATTCCTGCTCTAGCTTTATAATTCTACTTCACTTTTCCATATCCAGTTTCTTTTGAGCTTTATATTCAGTTGAGCTTTATATTCAGTGGCGTATATCAAGTTATTTGATGGAATCGGGTAGGGAGTATCTAAGCATCCATCACCCTGTTTTATTGATGGGGATCAGTTAAGTGTATCGGTTTACTTAAAGAAGGCAAGGTCCTGAGCAGGCAGCATTACTGGGGGAAAGTGATGCCCAGAGTGTCCCTCCACATCCCGCTGTGGACTTCCTGTGTCAGATGGGGAAATGACGTATACAAAGACCTAGTGTGCTACTGTCACCTCTGCCTTTTATGGGCGTCTTTCCATCCCAGTTGGCTAGAGGATCGGTTCCTGTGATTGGCTAGGACTCATTTGTTTGGTTATTGGGATACTCTTAGGTTAGATTATAGTTTCCTTGCATATCGAGCTATGTTACCATCCATTCCCTATGTAAAGTCCATTTAGGGCCACATTTTAATACCCAAGTACCGAGAAAAGTTCAGGATGAACAACATTGGAAATACTGAACATTATGCTTATGGTCATAAAATGTGATCAAGAGGGTGCCATGCCCATGTGGTGGGTAACCAGACAGTAGCTGGGTTTTTCTTTGCTTGGAGAGCCAAGCTGAAGTTCTAGTTGTAGGCTAAGGGGGGTGGGTAAGTAGGAAGCCCTCTACACAGTCTCTCAGATACCTGCCAGATTGTCAGGCGTAGCGTAGGCACCTAGGGAGTTTGACACATTGATGCTTGTCCTCTGCGTGAGCTGACTTTCCTCTGCTTTGAAGAGGATGACGGGGCAGCAATTCATCGTTTCCTTGACCTTGGGATGATGTGGTGTTCGTTCCACTAACCAGTACGTGGTTCTGGGGATGGAGGTTGGGGCTGCTTGCTGCACCGTTGTGCTATACTTCTAGCACCCCACTATTGAATTCTTAACTCACAACAGGCCTTTAATTCATATTCTGCCAGATAACTGTCACAATGGGAATCAATTCTTTGCCCAGGTCAATTTATCTTGATAATATCCTCATTTGTGTGTTTAATATCCGGCCACATGCACTCTGTTTCCAGATGCTGCCCAGTGTCTCAGTTTGCTTTCTGTTGCTGTGATAAACACTATGACCGAAAGCAACCTGGGGAGGGAAGGGTTTATTACGTCAACTTACAGGCTAGAGTCCATCATGGAGCCCTGTGTTCTTGCACAGCTTGTGTTCCCAAACTCAGACTAGGACAGTGGGCGTGGGGGTGGGCATGAAAAAATGACAGACACACAGACACATGGACACAGAAAAGCTGGGATTGGGTGGTCTGAACTCTTGTTTGAGCAAGGGGCAGGGGGTTGTTGCATATAGCTGAACAGGGAGGTGGGGTTGTTGCACACAGCTGAACAGGGAGGTGGGGTTGTTGCACACAGCTGAACAAGGAGACAGATTCAGCTAATCTCCATAGGAGCAGTTTCTAGAGGGGAGCAGTCTTCGGGCTGTAAACATCCAGGGGAGGGGAAAGCTAGGACAGACAGCTTTGAACACACTGTCAACATTTGCGCTGGGCCCAGAGGAAGAAAGTGTTGCCGTCGCTCTGAGCCTGACCCAGGGAAGGCTGAAGCATTGGTCCATGATATGGCTGTGGCCATGTCCAAGAGTGTACATGCAGTCAGGATTTCACTTCCTCCCTACAACCGAGGGAAGCCAGAGTAGGAACTCAAGGCAGGAACTGAAGCAGCGGCCACGGAGGGGCGCTGCTTCCATGCTTGCTCGCCATGGCTGGCTCAGCCTGCTTTCTTATAAACCTCAGGGCCATCTGCCCAGGAGTGGCCCCGCCCACAGTGAGCTTGGCTCTCCTGCTTCAATCATCAGTCAAGAAAATGCACCAGAGATCTGCCTTCCAGTCAATCTGATGGAGGCATTTCCTTAACTGAGGCTCTTCTTCCCAGGTGACTCCAGCCTGTGTCAAGTTGATAAAAACTAAACATGATACTCAGGTACCACAGAATGATTAATGGGGAGTGTCTTGAGTGGCTCAACTTGGTCAATGGTTTGTGACTGCTTTACACTCTGGTGTCATTAATTGGTAACGGTCTATCGGGGATGTCAGAGTTCCTGCTCTCGAGGATGAACTGTCCTTTAACTGATGATATTTTCTGAATTCCTAGAATTTACTGTTACTTGGAGCTACGGCCATCGAAGACCGTCTTCAAGCTGGGGTTCCAGAAACCATAGCGACTCTGTTGAAGGCAGAAATTAAAATATGGGTGTTAACAGGAGACAAACAAGAGACTGCAATCAATATCGGTAATCAATTCTATAAAATTCCAGATGCTAGTTTTTATTGTAAAAATATATGTTTTCCAAGTGTGTTGGCAGTTTATAAATCTCTCTTTTGTTTCAAAGATCCACCAAAAATCCAAGGAAATGCTCATATTCTGCTTGTTACAAATGTACACACACACACACACACACACACACACACACACACACACACACACACACGTCACTGTGGCTTCCTGGAAGGAATTAAACATCCTTGGGTAGAAAAGAGAATTTAAGAGTTGACAATATAGGTTATTTTTGATGGCTTTCTTCCCTGAGTTTTCTTCCACAGATATTCTCACTAGGTTTCCATGTTCATTGCTACATTTTATACTTACAGCTGTGTCAGTGACTGTACTGCTAAGTGGGTCTTTCTAAGGGCTCTTCACGTTCGTCTTCCCCACCTTTCTTCACAACCTTGTTGGTGAGCACCACAAGGATGAAGAAAAAGAACTTCACATCAGAGTGACGTTGATAACGATACACATTTTGTATGATCCAGCTGTACCACTCCCGAGTGTATTTCTGAAGGACTGTTAAGTCAGCATACCACAGAGACCTGCACGTCCATATTTACGGATGCACTATTGACGACAGCCCAGATATGGACAAGCCTCTAGATGCCCTCCCACAGATGAGTGGAGACAATGAAGGTGTTGCATGCACAATAGTCATAACCTGTTAAGAAGCAAATGATGTCATTTTCAAGAAAACGGATGGAACTGGAGATTCTTAACATATCAAGTCAAACAAGCCAGACTCAGAAAGACAAGTCCACATGTTTCTCTAATAGGTAGAGTCTAATAGGTATAAATCTATATGAACACACACATACGAAAGTTAAAAGGGGACTACCAGGGTGAGGAGGAAGTCTGAAGGGAGGGGACGCAGGGGTAATTAAAGAGGTATCAGTCCTGCACATGAAAGTGTGAGGAACCTAGATGTAAATATAAATATGTATACGTGCACATGCCATGAAAGCAGAACGGGACTATTTGGAGAGGGGAAGGAGACCACTGGAGGGGGGAGGAAAAAGGTGGTAAGGGGTGAAAATGAGCAAAGACCAATAATGTATATGTATGAAAATAGCAAAAACTACTATTGGTTGCTTACTTTAAAAAGTTGTTGGGCTAGAGACCTAGCTGAAGGGTAGAGCACTTCTCTAGCATGTATAAGGTCCCAGGTTCAATTCCCAGTACTGGGGGAAAGAGGGATTAATTCAGTCATTTCACAGTTTCTAAAAAGTTGTTAAGGAAAATAGATAAAACTAAATCACTTTTAGGCTTTAAAAGGAGTTGAAGCTACTACTACTTAAAATAAATCTAACTCTGCTCATTTCAATTAATTTTAAACCAGCTGGCTCTTTGGCAATATGGTTCCACGAGACCTGGCATTTCATAATAAAATGAATACATATTGTGAACTTGTGAGCTGGAAATGTAACCAGTGGTAGAGAATGCTTGCATCATGCACACAAAGCTCCAGCACTGGGAAAAAAAGAAAAAAAAATCCAAGAATTGTGTAACTTATTTATTCATGGATGTACTCTGTCCTAGCTTACTTTAGAAGAAAACACACTAGAAACTCTGAAGTCAATGGTTGGCCCTCCTCAGGTTAGGTTCCCCAGACTTTTAGGCCCTCTCTCCAATGGCAGTCTCTTCTTCATGCCCGTCTCTTTGGAATCAGCTGTCCCCTTAGACAACCTCAGCTGCAGAGAGCACCTTCCCACGGAGGTGATTTTTATTTAAAAAAAAAAATTATGCAAATTCCATCTAATCATTTTTAAAAATCTGAATAATTGCTAAAAATATGCACTTTAGGCTCCTGAACAGCTGCTGTTAAACTCACAAGAGAACAGGAACAGTTTTCATTGAATCTCTGAGACATCCACAGTGGACTCTGTAGATCTGTGCTGCTGTGGAGTAGATGGTTTTGAACAACAGTGTGGTGACATTTCTCTATTATAGACTTGTTACTTTTACTAGGAAGTAAACTTCAAGCCTGTAGCCTCTAATGTGCCAATAACAGTTTCAAATGAAGGGAACAAGTTTGCTTTGCCAGTACTGCTTTTTCCATATATGTATGTAGACTGGTTTTTCATGTATTATTTCCCTCTGTAAGTTTAGTCTTAAACAGGGTTTGCCTTGCTGTGTCCCATGAGCCCTGATCACGGAGGGTATAACAAGCTGACTGCTGCCCTGGGGTGGATGCCTTCTGCCTCTGACAGTGAGAAGAAAAATGTGGTTATCTTCAAGTGAAAATGTTCCTAGGGTCATAACCTTCCTCATTTCCCCATGTCCTGAGTGAAGAAATGCATCATCACATGTAAAATTGCAAACTTCAAGCAAGTATGTGACAGTCTTCAAGGAAGGGATTGACAGTGCTCCTAACACTATCCAGAAGGAGTCTGGATTCTACTGCAGAACATCTGGATGTCCATGCTCACAGGTGTTGAACCCCACCAGGAAAAAGGGCACTGGACGGATGAGCAGGAGGCAGAATTCAACATGTATGGGTCCTTCCTACTCTATAGTCATTCATCCCTGGAAAAAAAAAACCAATGGTATCACCCAGGCTGTCTAAGTTATGTCAAGGGAACATCATTATTTCTCTTCTTAAAACTACCAGGTATTTTTAAAACTAAAAGAAATGGAATCATTTAAGAAACCAAAGCCAGGTGGACAAATAAACATGTTAAAATCCTTTTAAAAAATTAAAGACGGGGAGGTAACACAAAACAGTTTTGTACACAGTTGCAGACCCATCTTAATGGCAGTGGTGGGGAGCCCTGAGTGCCTCTGAGAGTGGCTCCCTGGACCCCAATTAACGGTTTACAAAAGCCTTCTTTCCTCTTGTTCCTTCACAGATTAGCTCCAGAAGGAAGGTCTATATTTGATTTTCCCTTACAAAAAGGGGGTATTTTGACTAATCATTTCCCTGTATGTTGGGCTAACTCTTCACCCCTAGGGACTCCCCACAACTCCAGGCAGCTCGACTGTTAGAAGTTTACTGTCACTAATGTGAAAGGATTTTCTGGAAGTATTTCATTTGAACAACAGCTGCTGAAGCAAGCTGTAATTTTTAAACTCTGGATTTCTGCTTCATTTTTTATAGTTTGCGATTTAAGCAAAATGCTATTTGACAAGTGAAGGTACACAAAGACATTCTGGAGAAACCCATAAGTACTTTCTTTCCAGCATGGCGGGAGGAGGGCAATAAATAAGTAAGTGACACTTGCTTGAATTTAAAGAGAAAGCTAAAGGCTCCTGAGGAGAAGCAGATTAAGTAAGCTGTTTCGTTTCATTTGGAAAATGAAGTTGGATTTTGCTCAGAAAATTATCATAGGCCACCTGCCCTCAACAGACCTGTGCTGTTTCACTCTGTTAACTGGGAGCATCGACCCCCATTTGCTACTCTTGATTTTTAATGGTTTTGGATGAAATGAGATCAGCTCTTGGAGAAGAGCCAGGTAAAGAAGTCAGCTCACACTTGTAAATTGAGGTCTCACTCTTTAATCTCGAAATCTGTAAGACGGCCAGCCATCAGGGACCGAGAGTGATACCTCTGGGGTGACTTCTCCCTGAGGTTGAAATTAACAGCACACTATGAAGGCACTTATTCTTCTCACTACCTGAGTATGATCAACTCTCAGAGAAGTCAAAGTTTGTGGGTCTTAGAGCAGCACGTGATTTTTAAGACAATAAAATAACATTTCATCCTAAGAAAACATTACCAACCTAAAACTCTCAGCTCTCCTAACTAGTGTTCTCCTTTGGAGAGAAAGTGGAAAGAGTAAGCTCGTATTCCCAAACACATCTAAATCTAGATTTCTACAAAGACATGTTTGAAAGATTGGAAGGAATTTATCCTTCCTGACCATACGTTCTGGGATCATAGCAACAGCAGACAACTACCACTGTGGTTTAACATGATGCCAGCCTACTGAAGGTGTTGTGTTGGAGGTCCTCAATTGTTTCCCTGAGAAGCTGGTCGATGAATGCCTGTGTGTGGATGGATGAAAACCATTGGTAGGCATTATGATACAAGATGGTCTCGTTGGCTACTCCAATAGGTACCAGAAGGTCCAGGCAAAGGCCCATGATTTAGAGAATCAAGGAGCACAGGGCTCCTCACAGAACCTGGTTCATGAGCACCTTTGCTTCAGACTCTTAGGCTTCCTCAGGAACCCTCGCCCATGGAAGTACCCGCTAAGCTGGCCTTACCTAGTAAGCTTCAAAAGTGCGCCGACCTCATCTGTTCTATGAACTGTTGTATTTTTATCTTATTTATTTCTTATTTTGGAAACTCTTTAGTTTTTCACCTGTCCCTGTTCTTCATGTCTCTGTGCTTCAGTTTGACCTTTAAAGCAAGGAATAACCACTTCCAGGTGTAAAAGAGTTAGCTTGGTACCTTGAGCATCATCAGTTACGTTTACTAGGAACTACTGCTGAGCTAGCCAGGCTCACAGTCTGCTACACAATTAGCATTTTATCATCCATTCATACTCTAATGGATTCATCAGCCCCAGCTGGAGAATGCGGGTTCCCCAACTCCACTGTAGAGTGCCTGGCAAATGCTCTAGCTTCACATTGTAAAGAAATGCAAGTCTTGATTTTTTTCAACAACCACTAAAAGTTGGAACTTCTGCCGTTAATATAACTGGTGTGGCCTTAATTTAACTGGGAATGAGGGTTTATCTCCTCTGAAGGAACAGGCCATATATAGTCAACAACAGCCTAAACAGGCACCAGAGCTGATTGTTTTTGAACAGTAAGTTTCTAATCATTTTATATGTGAAATGCATATAATGAGTTTTTTTTTTAATGATTTAAAATAAATTTGTAAGATCCTAAGTGTTTAAAAGCCACAGTTGATAGGTAACAAAATTCAGGGACATTGAGAGACTGACTCACATTGACAACTTAGAAATAATTTGAGATGAAAATTATTTCTACCTTCAAGACTTTAAAATGGAATGAATACACAGTAGCATTTTTGGGGTCTCATTAATCCCACATTCATAAGTGTCAGGGTCCTGGAGAAGTCCCACAAAAGACCACCAGTCCACATATGCAATCAGCAAGAGTATTTATTATCTCAGGAAAGCCTCCAGCATGCTGAGGCCGGCCATCCTACACAAAGGCAAAATGGTAACAACCCTGAGAGGAGCTCACAGGCTCATTTTAAGCACAGCCAAGGGGAGGTCCTAGAGCAGTTAGGTCATTTTAGATACAATTGGCTTAAGCAAGTAGCAATTATATTAGTACATTCTAATTGGCCAGGGCTAGTCAGGGTTGGTCAGGGCTACAGTGTTCCATTTTGGGGCAGTCCTGGACAAGTCCCAGGCTTTGTCCTTATTTGGTTATTACCTTCAGCTTGATAACTAGCTTGGGCTTGGCCTCGCCTGATACTGCACATACCAAGCCTCCTTGTCCTTGGAGTTGGGGGTGTTAGAGATTGATTGTCCTTTTTTTGTGGCTCTTTCAGAAACTGCTTGTTCAGTCTCAGGAAATTGAGGCCTGATCTTTGAGAGAAGACTCAGTAGTCTGTTATGGCATCTGCTCAGTCCTATCACTAATAAAAATAACGCAGATTGAAAATTTGGTTTTTATTGTACAATTGTTTAATAGATGATTGTCCCATGGCAATAAAGAAGTGACATCTGTGGGATTTGAAAAGGTCTCCTCTGAAATCCCACTTTAAACTATAATGCCAATTTTTAAAAATTTTATTTTATTAATAAATTAATTTCTTCTAGCTCTATCACAATTTCCCTCCTCTCCTCCCAGTCCATACCCCCCCAAACCTCCTTTCTTCCCCTACCCCCCAATCCACTCGTCCTCCTTTTTCTTCAGGAAAGAACAGCCTCCCATGTATATCAGCCAGCTAGGGTATATCAAGTTGCAGAAAAACTAGGCACCCCCTTTCCTATTAAGGCTGGATGAGGCAACCCAGTAGGAAGAAAGGGCCCTGAAAGCAGATAATAGAGTCAGAGATGGCTCCTGTTCCCACCGATAGGAGACCCACAAGAAGACCAAACTATACAACTGTAGCATGTGTGTAGATGGCCAAGTGGATCAAAGACCTAAAACATAAAACCAGATACACTGAACCTGGTAGAAGAGAAAGTGGGGAATAACCTGGGCGGTGGTGGCGCACGCCTTTAATCCCAGCACTTGGGAGGCAGAGGCAGGCGGATCTCTGTGAGTTCAAGGCCAGCCTGGGCTACAGAGTGAATTCCAGGAAAGGCGCAAAGCTACACAGAGAAACCCTGTCTCAAAAAACCAAACCAAACCAACCAACCAACTAACCAACCAACCAAACAAACAATCAAACAAACAAAAAGAAAATGGGGAATAGCCTTGAACACATTGGCACAGGACATAAATTCTTGAACAGAACACCAATTGTTTAGGCACTAAGATCAACAATTAATAAATGGGACCTCATGAAACTGAAAATCTTCTGTAACATATAGGACACCAACATTTATGCTATAGAATGGGAAAAGATTTTTTTACCAACTCCATATCTGATAGAGGACTAATATCCAAAATATATAAAGAACTCAAGAGACTAGTTATCAAAAACCAAATAATCCAATTAAAAATAGGGTACAGATCTAAATAGAATTCTCAATAGAGGAAACTCAAATGGCTAATAAACAAAGAAATGTTCAACATTCTTAGCTATAGGGAAATACAAATCAACTACGTTGAGACTCCATCTTACATCCATCAGAATGGCTAAGATCAATAACACAAGTGACAGCTCATGCTGGCAGGGATGTGGAGTAAGGGGAACACTCCTCCATTGCTGGTGGGAGTGCAAACTTTTATAGCCACTTTGGAAATCAATATGGTGGTTTCTCAGAAAATTGGGAAATCGACCTACCTCAAGACCCAGCTATACCACTCCTGGGCATATACCCAAAGGATGCTCTACCATACCACAAGGACACCTGCTCAACTAGGTTCATAGCAGCTTTATTCATAATAGCCATAAGCTGGAAACAACCTATAGTAAAAATGAGTTTTAGTGCTGGTGAAATGGATTAGTGGGTAAAGGTGCTTGCTGCCAAGCCTGATGATTTGATTTTGTCCCTGGAACCCACATGATCCCTAGAATCAACATGGTGGAAGAAGAGAACCGGCTTCCGGGAGTTATCCTCTAATGTACACACACACACACACACACACACACACACACACACACACACACTCGTTAAAAAGTTTTGATTTTTGTCTCTAAAATTATAGAGATAGATGTAAACAATTGCTAAAGAAACCAACAATCGCTGTTTGAAACCAGGAACTTATGCAGGGACACTTGGCTTAGTCTGGGAGGAAGGGACTGGACCTCCCTGGACTGAGTCTACCAAGTTGATCACAGTCCTCGGGGGAGGACTTGTCCTGGAGGAGGTGGGAATGGAGGGTGGGCTCGGGGTAAGGGGAGGGCGTGGGAGGGGGGAGAATAGGGGAACCCATGGCTGATATGTAGAACTGAATGGTATTGTAAAATAAAAAATATATATCAAAAAAAAAAGAAAAAAGAAAAAAAAATAAAATAGAAAAAAAAAAAAAAAAAGAAACCAACAATCCCCAACATAACAAGTGCCACCAAATCTACAAATGAACTCTTCCTCTGATGTGTTCCACTAAGAAAATGCTGCCAATAAAATGTGGACATCCAAAGCCCTAAGCACCTGGATGTCAAGTTGCTATAATATAAACACAATGTTCGCATCAGAACGGTGAGACAACTCCATGCCCTACATTCTCCACCTTCAGTTTCACAAGGCAGATTTTGAAAGAGCTGTGGAATCTCTTTACATAGGCCCTGGGCCAGAAGTTAAGAGCCTGAGACTGGGAACACCTTAGGCAACCTTAATCCAAAATTTTAAAATCTTAAAAGCTCCCAAGTCCAAAACTGATCAGTTTCAGATTTTGAAGCATTTTGGATTTAGAATTCTTGATTGGAAATGCTCAACTAATGAGATATATGCAAACATTTCAAAATTAAGGCATGCTTTGTATACACATACTTAAAAATAACCAACAAAATCCAAAATATAACTAGTCTCAAGCACAAGATATTCACTCTATACTACTTTGTTCTTTAAGAACAATGTTACTGGGAGCTGGGGAGATGGCTCAGTGGTTAAGAGCACTGGCTATTCTTCCCAAGGACCCAGGTTCAATTCCCAGCACCCACATGGCAGCTCACAACTGTCTGTAACTCCAGTTCCAGGGGATTTGGCACCTTCACATAGACATATGTATATATGCAGGCCAAACACTGATGTGCATAAAATAAGTTATTTTGGAAAAAAAAAAAAAGAACAATGTTACCTTGAGAGATTCCGAGTTACTTCTTTGTGTAATTAATACACTTTTTTGGACATGGCTTCAAAAATATTTTTATCAAAAGCCATTATTTTTGTCTTTATAGTTTGTCATCTGAGGCACTTTACCAAATATTTCTTTTAAACAAATGACAATCCTGAGAGAAGCGTAGTGTACATTCCAAAATAAACGAGTGAAAATGTTTATTGTTTACAAAAAAAACCCAAAAATAACCAACAAAAGATCTTCTTGATCATATTTTCTGTCTGTTTTGAGTTCTACTTTGTGTCTGTCAGGGGTAGTAATTTTTTTCTAAGAATCATGACCTCATTAACTGTAGGTAGTTAGCTAGGTTTCTTATACCAGCCATAATTTCCCTATCAGGTAGACCATAAGCCCAAATAGACAGCCGTTGCTTACTGCCGAGATATGAGTGCCGCTATTGCACTTTAAAGGGTATTTTGCTGTGCTGGTCATCGTTACAGTTCATTGGCATCATAGCTAGCTAGCACTGTTGATTGTTTCCCCCACATGGACACTTACATAGTAGTTTCTGATACTATGAAAGCTAGACTGCAGGAAGGAGGCTTTCAGATTAGATCCAGCTTGAATCTTCTGAGTCTTGTGTTGGAAATGTATGGTCTTCAGCAATAGGAACTTAGTTGCTTTCAACCTCGAGAGGCAACTGAGGGTAATGGCAATAGCCTACATTGTTTTGAGAGTCACTTGGCCTAGCCTGTCCAACAACTCAGAATTTTCTCATGCATCATACTGGAGTTTTTGTTAGATAGTCTATGACTCTTGTGGGGAGTATTACTAATCCAATAGGCATAATTTCATTTTTAATATGTGTGTGTGTGTGTGTGTGTGTGTGTGTGTGTGTGTGTGTGTGTGCTTTAATGTATTGAATATAATTTAATTTTGGGTAAATACAAAATAATATAATTCTCTGAGGCTTTCTCAAACATCCTTAGTGAGAGGTAGTTTGATTTAAGAGCAAGACTGAAATCATTGATTCTAATTGGAAATACTTTTGTCTTAAACCTTTATATATATATTTTAACTTAAATTTAGGTTTCCTCCTTTAAGTGGATATTGTGTTGATCTTTTGGCAGGAGAGTGGCTCCCTTGGTATACTAGTATTCCTTGAAACTTTTGAGAAGTGCCAGCTAATTAAACTTTTGAGAATTTCTTACTAATATAAGAAAAAGGTGACCTTGCTTATGCAGTAGCTATGCAAACTAGTAGCATAGATTCCACTCATCTCCTAAAACTGTTTGCTGTTATTTTAGGTAAACCAAGGTTTGTCTTAATGTTATACAAGAATAGCCAGAGTACAGGAAAAAAAAAAACCTACAGAAAATTGGCAAGTACTTATTTTAGTCTTTAGATATAAAGACCTTATCAGCTTGTTCTTTTTAGGCTGTTTGGAGGTCCACAGTGAGTTTAGGCTTATGCCCCTATTCCTCTAGTCAATAGGGACAAGGTAGACATAAGGGAGGTTGTAAGATGGGTCTCTTCATATGTGTGTAACCTCAGCTTCAAGTGTGGTGGAGACAGGAGGATGTCTGGGGCTTATTGACTGAGAAAGCATGGGCTCCAGATTCAGGGAAGACCCTGTCTCAATGAAATGGGTGAAAAGTGGTAGCGGAGGACCGCAGAAGCCTTTTTCTGACTTTCACTCAAGTGCACAGATTAGGTACTGCACACACATGTGTGCATACACTCACACATACACAAATAAAAAATTAATAACTCTTCAAAAAGGAAAAGAGGTTGTCTGAGCCTTTCAATTGGGAATTCACAGGAAGAATGAGGTTAACATGCTGTCCCTTTTCCTTTTCAGGGTATTCCTGTCGATTGGTATCCCAGAACATGGCCCTAATCCTGTTGAAGGAAGATTCTTTAGATGTAAGTTGCTTCTCAAATGTTGTATCTGATATAGCTGTAGTGAGTTATTTATTATCAATCAGTTTAATTTTTGTTAAAGGCAATTGTAAAACTACCCTATTTAGTATGTCTTTATGGATGGATGCCATAAAGTCTCATCTCTAAACATCAAAATGTTGTGGGCTCCTAGAAATATTGTACTCACATAGGACCGAACATTTAAAATGGGTCAGTTTTGATCTTGTTTGGCTTTGTTGATTCTGAAGTTTTACATGGTGTAATGACATCTATTATGATTTGCATGAAGTGGTAATGGATGATTCAGTGGAGGTTCCTCGGGGTGTTCTTTTGGGTAAATGCCTCCCAATACAGCTAATAGTCAAGGTCTGGTAGTAGTTGCTTAGTTTCATGCACTTAATTCCTCAGCACAAGACACCAACAGATCATGGAGAATGGAACCCTATGGGTACCAGAGTGTTTTTAATAGGCATGTATATTCCTGGGTGTGCTGGCTACTTTTATATCAACTTGACATAAGCAAGAGTCACTAGAGAAAAGGGAACCGTAATTGAGAAAATGCCTTTGTAAGACTGGACTGTAGGAAAGCCTGTAGGACATTTTATTAATTAGTGACCATTGGGGGAGGGTCCAGCACACTGTGGATGGGGCCATCCCTGAGCAGCTGGTCCTCAGTTCTGTAAGAAAGCAGGCTGAGCAAGCCATGAGAAACAAGTCAGTAAGCATCACCCCTCCCTGGGCTCTGCATCAGCTCCTGTCTCCATCAGTCCCTTCCCTGTTTGAGTACCTGTCCTGACTTCCTTTGATGATGAACAGTAATGTGGAAACACAATCTAAATAGACTCTTTCCTCCCCAGTTTGCTTTTGGTCATGATGTTTCATCACAGCAATAATCACCCTAACTAAGAAAGACTGGTACCAGCATAATGAGCTATTGCTGTGATGGACCTGATGGTGTTTGGGAGAGGATTGTAGAAGGACTTTGCAGCTTTGGGCTAGAAAAGTCACTGAGTGTTGAAAGCTCATTGGAGTGTTGTGAGGGAACCTGGAAGAAGGTTGAAAGCAGTGCAGATGATAAAGGCCTGACTTATAAAGTTTCAAAGGGAAGAAAAAACTCTGCTGGGCCATTTGTGTGAGGAATCTGTGGTGTCTGGTCAGCTGGAACTGAAGAATCAGCTGTGATTAATAAGAGACCAAAACCACTAAAATTAAACCTTTGTTTTGCTTGGACAATGGTCAGCGAGGACTGGAGAATCTGTGATTAAGAAGGGACCAGCATCAATGAGGTGAAATCTTCTGGGAAATGTTTCCTCAGAGTCAACATGCAAGCTGTGTTTAGAGGCGGCCAACGTTGTACTCTGTGCTGGCAGCCAAACTTGGTAGTGTAAGAGTCACCCAGGTGGTACTGGTTTTGAAGGCATAAGGGGTCATTAAAAACAGCTGGGCCTTAGCATGGTGAGAGGCCAGGATAGGCCATTGGAGAAGGTGAACCCTCAGGAGCAGATGAAGACCCAAAATTGAAGGGGTCACGGAGAGAAGTTGAGGCTTGGCACCAGAGAATGTATTGGTGAAAGTGCAGTCCAGTTGCAGCAAAAGACCCCAGGATTTTGAAGATGCCAGTGCCATGGAGTGACCACCAAGAACAGCAGCATCTGTGGAATGGAGTCTGCGGGAGCCTAGAAGGCAAGCTCAGTGTGCTGCAGAGGGCGGAGCTGGGGAAGTGACCCAAACCCCCTCAGAGGAGCTCAGAAGATCCTGAGTGGATCCCAAATAATTGGACATTGAGTTATTTATACTTTTGGAGTTTGGTTTTGCTTTATTCAGATTGTGACTGTTTCTGGTTCTTCCCTCTTGAAGTAAGAAAATATTAAATTTAATTTTGACTTTTGTAGGAGCCCACAGTTGAGAGATTTTGAGCCTTTAAAGGGGATTTTGGATTTTTAAAGAGACTGGATTTTTTTTAAAACTTTATTTCTGCAAAGCCAATCAAGAAGTGTTGGAAGGAAAAAGTATAAAAGTTATCCTTGTGTATTTGGGAACTTCAGCAAGCACTTAAAAGTTTGAGAAAATGAGGACAGTTGAATTGAAGGCAATACCCAGCAACGTGTATTTTTTTTTTAATTTTAAGCAATGTGTATTTTAAAACAATAATGATGTCCTTTCTTAAGCAACATTCCTCCCCTGCCCCCAATAGCTACAATATGATACAGCACCCAACGGCTCACTTGAAAGTGCTAGAATCAGAGGGTAGAAAATGGCATAAGCCACCCCACTTACATTTCCTACTATACAATGCCTGTTTGGCGCTTGATAAATTGAGCATTCATGTAGCAATTGTACTTTGGGTTTAAGATCCTTGTCCCTCCAGTTCTGATGTCATGACATCTGACTCTTCGTCATTGTAAATATTTTCAGCCATCTGCCATATCTGCATGATGTTATCTTCAGACACTGAGCAAATGACCCAAGGTTCACTGGGGTTCCAAACTGAAGTCTGAAATCTTGGCAGTGTATCTTCCATGAGTAAACAGTTTTGGAGGGCCACCTTCTGCATCTTCTGCTGATTGTTCTTCTCCAATTTTACTTAAATCCCACACATTCAGGCGGGAATCAGTACCACTTGAATCCTGAATAGTTTCATTATGTGGAGACCAGTGGACCTGAAATTTTTCATCCTTATGTGATTCAAAGGTATGGAGTTTCAGTTTTAGATTACACAGGTCCCATAAAGCTACAGCCTTATCTGCAAAGCCAGTTGCTAGAATGAACTTGCTGTAGGGATTGAATGAGAGGCAGCTGACCTCAGCAGTGTGTGCATCCACCAAATGGCTTGGCTAAGAAGTGGTATTGGATCTGGTCTCATATCATAAGTTTCTGATCATCAGCAACAGATCCAAACAAGGACTCATGCAGCAGATGCCAGGCCACGTCCTCTACAACAACTGAGTGGCCAGTAAAGATTGCTTTAGCATCCACAATTTTGCTTTCCTTTGGTCCTGCATTTATATCCCACAGGCAGACAGTATGGTCATCAGATGCACTCAGGAGATGTCCACTCAATTAGAATTCCAGGAAAGACCATAGCCTTCCTTTTGATGACCTCTTAATCTAAGATGAGGATTACATTCTCCATTTGGATCTGGTTTAGCGGGGTGTTTTGTATAGTCAAAAACCAATACATCAGAAGATGGTGTTTTTTGTGGCAATGATGTGAGGATTCTGTGGCCTATAACAAGCATGGTTTACTTCTCCTTCATGATTAATTTTAAGTTCACATTCAATTTTTCCTGTCACGGAACCAAAGCCACCAAATTCTCCCTTGTCACTGTCACAATGGGAAACATCAAACTGTGCAGCATCATGGGGAATATGAACTCCAGCAACCACCAGATGATTCTGCTCATCAGATGTGTGAGTGCCCAGCACTAGCCAATGAAGGGCATAATCCTTTCCTTCTGGTTTAGTTACTTCAGGAAGCCACTGAATGGTAAGACTGGGCCACTGAAGAGCATGGGTCATAACCAGGTCATACAGAAACAGTGTATTCTTCTTCCAGATTTTATATTCTTCGTTGACGACACGCTCCACCACAGGATCTTCAAACATCTCTTTACTCGCCATCTTGCGTATGGTCATGCGCTCCGTGCCCCATTTGCCACCTCGGACTTCTCATTAGCCAAGAGCAGGAGCTCCTGCCTTTCCCAAGCACATAGGATCACCTGAGCTTGGTCTGGCTGCCTGGGTGCTGCCCGCAGACGCTGCATCCTTCTCTCTTGCCTCCTCCCTGCTCGCAGTTCCGAGGTCTGAGACACTCTTCTCTCTCTCCAAGACTGGATATTTTAACTTTTACTTTAAATTTGCTTTAGCATCCACAATTTTGCCTTCCTTTGGTCCTATAATAAACACTTTCAATGTGTTTCAATCTGTTAAGAATGTGGGACTTTTAAAGCTACTTATGTGTTTAACGTGAGATCTTGGGGATGAATAAGAAAGGGAGGGTTGTGGCTTAATAGTGATATATTCATGTGTCAACTTGTGCTGGCTAGTTTTATGTCAACTTGACATAAGCTAGAGTCACTGGGGCAGAGCGAACTTCGACTGAGAAAATGCTTCCATAAGGTTGGACTGTAGGCAAGCCTGTAGGAATTTTCTTAATTAGTGATTGATGGGGAGGGCCCAGCCCACTGTGGGTAGGGCCATCTCTGGACTGTGGTGTTGGGTCCTATAAGGAAGCAGGCTGAGCAAGCCAGGAGGATCAAGCCAGTAAGCAGCACCCCTCTGTGATCTCTGCATCAGTTCCTGCCCTCCTGAGTTCCTGTCCTAACTTCTTTTTATTTATTTATTTTTTTTTTAAATTACACTCATGATATTAATCACATTTGTGATATTCATAGATTACATTTGCAGTATTCATTCAAATATATATATATATATATATATATATATATATATATTTAATTTTAAATGTCAAATGTCATTTCTTGAAGGGGGTAGGAGGTCTTAAATACAGGCTTACAGCACAATGGGAGGACCCTGGAGGGCAGAAGTTCGCTACTGATGTTTTACAATCTTGCATCTAAGCTGTTAACGCCCATTATTCAGGATACACAGACAAGGAATTTCCCTTAAGCATTCAGGAGGGTGGAACCTGGCAGGGAATTAGCATTGGGAGGATATCAAGGTCAAGGTCTGCAAGCAAGGCAACAGTTACCCAAAACAGGGGCCAGGGCCCTGCAGGTCCCCCTTTTATTAAAAAATGAGCTTCTGACTTGGGTTGCGTGGGCTGTCCTGACTTCTTAGTGATGAGCAGTGCTGTGGAAGTGTAAGCCAAATAAACCCTTTGCTCGTAAAGTTGTTTGATAAGGCAATATTAGTTGAATATGAGATCCCATTTGCCCAGACTTCCAACAGGTTCCGTTGGTACCCACAGGGACCCTTTCAGGTGGTATCTCTAATGCCAGTGCTGGGAGAAATGCCTGGGCTGGTCACACTTTAAAGAGAGGAGAGGTAGCCTGGAGTTCCTGGTGGTGAAAATGTGGAGACCCCTTCTCTGAAGACCAGTTCTTGGTACTCCCTTGGGATCTCATGGGTCAGCAGCTGAGTCCTGGCTCAGTGCAGAGTCCAGGACATCACTTGCAAGCTACAGCCTTGCATTGAGTGCTTCAGGGTGCTTCTTCATGAGGCTTGTTCTTATCTGTGCAAACTTTTAATCACTCTACACCCGAGACAATCAGCTTGTAAAGAGAAAAGGTTCATTTGGCTCACTGTTTGGGGGTTTATTTGGCCCTTATGGTTGGCTTCCCCTATTTCTTTGGACTGTGTCAAGGCAGCACATTAGTGAGACCATGTGGTGGAGTAACATCACTCAACCTCAGGGCCAGAAGGCCAGAAAAGCCAAAGAATAAAGCCAGAGGCCCATAATCCCCATCAGGGCATGCTTCCAGTGACTCAGAGACCTTTTTTTTATTAGGTTCTACCTCTTTGAGGTTCCACCACCTGCCAGTAACACCACCCTCCCCCACCCGGGGGGGGGGGCGGCCAGGGAACCAAGCCCTTAGCACATGGGTCTTCATGGCGTTTTCAACAACCAAACTATGTAAGAAGCCCAGGATCCCAGTCATGCCTTATCTCCTGGACTCACTTCTTAAATTCTCTGGAGCACCAAGGAAACCTTCCTTGGACACAATGTCCTGATGTTCGCAGCACTCTCTAGTATGGTGTGTCTTAATTTTGTGTTTCATGCCTGGAAATATGCTGTGTGTGGCACACACACACACATGATCACAGTGTGAAGTAAATCATAACCATTTTGACACTGACGTACAGCTTGATGACATTAAGAACATTCATGTTGTTGTATAACATCCATTTCCAGAGCTCCTTCATTCTAGATGAAAATGCTGTGCCCATTAAATAAGATCTTCCAGAAGGTGGTTTGGAGGGAAAGAGAGCTTGGTGTGCCAGCATGAGGACCCGAGGGCAGTGAATTTTCAGCTCTTGAGTTAAAAGCTGCACATGGTCTGTGTGTACCTGTAACCCCAGCTGGGGTTGGAGAGCAGACACAGGAAGATTCCTGGGACTCCCTGGCCACCAGCCTAGCCCCAGGTTCAGTGTGAGAGCCTTTCTCAAGAGACTAAGGTAGAGAGTCAGGGCAGGACACCTGACATTTTCCTCTGGCTTCCATGGACATATGGGCACACACATCTATGCACACATTTCCCCATACATCCTACACATCTGCACACACATGCACACCCCCCCCCACACACACTAAAATGATAATGTCCCATTCTCACCTTAAAGGCAGGTCACTATTCTACCTGAATATCCAGGAATTTGATTTCTTTATGTTATTTGACCACTTCTTAGAGAATTCTAATCTCCAACCAATCTTACTCATTTGGTCTTAACATACTTTATTCAGATCTTTATACTTCACACCAGGAACTTAAGTTTAAAAACAGCGTGAAACAAAATGATTGTCTTAATGGAGTTAGTGTTTTGAAACATGATCACGCTTCCTGCCTCTGCCTCTCCTCTCTCCCTTTCTCCTTCCCTTCCCTTTTCGTGAGAGAATCTCACTGTGTAGTCAAGACAGACTAGGAGGGAGCTCGAGAAGTGGCTCAGTGGTTAAGATCATGGGCTGCTCTTTAGAGGACCCAGGTTCAATCCCTAATACCCGCAGGGAGCCTCACAACTGAGTGCAACTCTAGTTCGCAAGGGATCCAACACGCTTTCATGGACTCCAGAGGCACTGCATGCATGCGGTGTGCAGACATCCACTCAGGCAGACTCATGCACATGAAATAAAAATAAATAAATCTTTAAAAACAAAAGACTGGCTAGGGACTTGCTATTTAGCTAAGGTTGGTTTGGGATCCATGATCCTCCCTACCTCAGCCTCCAGAGTGCTGGGCTTCCACACCTGTGTCTCTGCTGACCATCCAATAAATCGCTAACCAGGTGTGGTAAATAACCACTGGAAACTGACTAGGTTTCAGGAAGGACTATTAATTGCACGTAATCTGGATTTCAGTAGCTTCATGTGGCTGCTGGCTCCCATACTGAGAGGCACGGCACAGATAATTCAGAATCCCTCCGTGCGGGGGTCCAGGCAGGTGCCAAATGCACTCATCTGGTTTGTCAAGTTTTATTGGGAAACAGCTGTGCATGCTTGTCCATGTCCTGTCAGTGACAGTTACAATTCTGGGGGGGAAGGGGGAGGGCGGCAACGCAGGCCACAAGCAGGAAATACTAAACGTCACCATCCTGTTCTTTACAGAGTTCACTGGCCTGGCCCTGCCTGGCAAGTAGAAAGGCCCCCGATTGTCGGCACGTGGCCCAATTATCCCTCTATTCTAAAGAGGGGATTTTTAAGAGTTCAAATGAATTCTTGGGAAAATGGGATCTGTGCCCATTTGGGGAAATGTAAAGGTATGGCTATAAGGAAATGTAAGGAAACCCCTTTACTAAAGGAAGTTGGAAATCGTTTAGAGAAAATAACGGAACTTTCAAAATTGACCTGGACGACACAAAAAGTGAGAGCAGATTTGCAGCTGTAGAGATGTGGGGCCTCTGCTCACAGTGTCTCCTGCAAGAAGAGCACCACAGCCCTCAGAGGCCTATGGTACCATTTTAGAGATTGCCCATGTCCTCAGTGACAGAACCCTCAAACCTTAGTACATCAGGGATGTATGCTAGGATTCTCTGTCACACGCCAGCATCTCCAATGAAAGGGAACGGCACTGCTTCCTGGCCGTGGAGGGGAAGTTCCCAGGGGGCCACTGCCCTCTGATTCAGGACAAGTCCGCTGGGCTGTGTAAGGAATTACCTGGTCAGTGTCATGGACTCAGTGTGTCCTGGTGCCCTTTTGTGGGCCTGCTGTGTGCTGGTGTGTGGCTGTGGTCAGTTGTAGAGCAGTTCTTTCTTTCCCAGATAATAAACCTGGAGTCTTTTCTTGTCTCCATTCTCTCATAACCAGTTAATGAAATGGAAATTTGTAGAGCGGCGTTTGCTGGAGCCTCCCTCCCTGTGTTCAGGTTCTCCATGTCCCTCACCGTCTCCCGCTCAGGGGATCTATAGGAATGGCAGCAGTTCTAAGGTGTTTTGCCTCTGAAACATTCCCTTTTTATGCCTCCGTCGTGAGCACCAGGAATCCCTGTGTTTTGTTTTTTAAATTAGCCAGATCCAATAGGTTGAGTTGGGTCATAAGCCACAAATGACTGTGTCAGAACCGTGTACACGTGGCTCCCATTGAACTTAATAATAGCCCCTTGACTCCTTCCGCAGCTGCCGCCCATGTCTCCAGCAGGGATCGGGCTCCAGGGCGGTGCAGGTGGATTTTAAGCAAACATGTAGAGATTAAATAGCTAATTGAAAATGATTTTGCAGAATAAAGCTGAAGTCTGGCGTACCCTGAAAAGGAAATTATTGCAGACATACAAATAGCTTACTGTTCATTTTAATTAGAGTTTGAGTAGAAGACGAGATTCAACTGATCAATCTCCTCCAGACTCACGCAGGACCGAAAACCCCGGCATTTGTTTGGAAATAGCAGACTTCGATGTCAAACCGGATGTGGAAACCATTTTATTTCCTCTGTTTTAATTGTTTTGACTCTAGTAATATAGTTATTATCTAGTGGCCATGTGAAATTAAAAAGACATGTGTAGTTTAGTAGATTTTGTCTTTTCCTTATTCACAAGCCATTTACAAAAGTGAACATTGTGTTTTCATTCCAGGAGTTGATTTTTTTAAATTTTTTTTTCACTTATTTTATTACTTGATGTGTGTGACTGGTATTGAGTATTTGGTATTGTAGTAATCTCCTTTGAGAAATGATAGGATTACTTAATGAATAGTGAGCAATCTGGGTAGTTTGACAGAATAAAAGTGAAAACTCATGGTCTGTCATAACGCTTGAGGAGCGGAGACAATACCAGATGCTCTCTTGCTGATCCTTCCTCCTTGAAGGGATCTTGATTTGGCTTTCTATAGTGATTGTATTTATGGGTAAATTTAACCGATTAGTTTTTGCCAGAGTTTCATCACGTGCCTTATTGAAATGGCCAAGGTTTAATTTCTTCCCTTTAGTTTTTCTTTCTTAATGCTGAGTTGGAAAAGTTAGAGCAGTTCTGGGAAACTGGTGTGGGATTCAGTCCCTCCTCGGCTTTCCTCCTGAGTGTCTCCTCTTGAATCTTAACACACACATTACCATTCAGTGTCCAGGAAAAAAAGCCAGAGAAGGGCGTGAGGTCTTTGCACATGTTGCACAGCATCCAGGCTGTGGTGCACACACACATTTGGAATGTCTGTTTAATCAATGACTTCTGCTGCTTGATGACTTCCTGTTGATACTAGTTCATACATTTCCATGCTAGAGATCATAGAAATTGCTTGTTGGTCTGTAAATCATGTGCATGTTCCCGACATGTAAGCATGTGATATTCATGAAACTGTCTTACAGAAATGTGTTTTGGAATTGAAAGATCATGTCTAGGAATGGATAGGGTGGCAGTTTCAGAGACTTTTCAGTGTGCTCAAGAATTGAAGATGTTGATGGCCCAAGTAATTGATTGCAACTTAGATCCCTGGCCTTGCTTACCTCTAGGTATAAATTATAACTGACAATACTTTAGACCAAAACTTGTCATTCCTCAGAGAGTTTTTAAAGTTAAGATAGAAAGAGAGATTGAAAGGTCACTGTCAAGGCTGACCAAGACTTCTGGATCAGAGCACCTTCTGTGTATGTGAGGGATGATGAAGTGAGTTTCTGTTGAGAAGTGAGAGCAGAGGGTAGTGTGGAGCAGCCTGGGAAAGGAGGACATGGAGAAGTTATTGCCATGGCTCGTCCTTCATGGGAGTGTTGTAAGCACCTAACGTTGCATTCTTCCTTCCCACTTTTTTCTTTATTATATTTTAAATTTACTTTTAAAATTTATGAGCAATGTGTTTTTGTTATATTCTTTTCCTTTCCCCAAGTCCTTCCAGATCCTTCCCACCTCCCTACCCACCCAATTTTATATACTTTTTCTCACAATTAACAATAGTAAAACCCCACAAAAGAAGAACAATCAAGAAAAAAAATAAAAAGATAAAACCACCACCAAGCCATAACAACAGTGAAGGCACATGGAAAACATGGGGTCCATTTTGTATTGGTCACCTGCTACTGATTAGACTCATGTTCCCGATCTTCTGGGAACATGGGAGGTGAAATTAACCTAGAAACCTGTCCATTTGTTGAATCTAGTTTCCTATTTTTTTTAAATTTTACTCAACCTTTTGGTAACTTTCTTGCTATTGTCCTGTACTGCGGCGAGGAGTCAAGCGCGCGCGCGCACACACACACACACACACACACACACACACACACACATTATAACCTGTGTTCTCTCCAGCCAGGGGTTATGGACAGAGACTGTCCTTTCTCGTAGATGTCAGACTGAAAGCTTGTTTCTTCACTAGTGGTGGTAGTTACCAAACCCAGTCCTGATATATATAAATGAGCTTTTATCACTTAAAAGGCAGGAAAAACAAGTAACATTGCTGATGAAACACAGATTCCCTTCAAGGGCTTGGAGATTTGTTCTGTTGTCGAGACTGGAAACGTAGAAAACAATAGTTTTCTGACGAGAGCTAATTCTCTCCCAGCTTTGATACCTTGGATATTCACAGTGAGGGGTTGGGGGAGATGGCTCAATGTGTAAGATGAGGGGTTCAATCAACACTCACCTGGAAACCAGGCGCAGTGACTTAGTACATGATCCCAGAGCTGGGGGGGCAAAGACATTCTGACCCTGGGGCTCACTGGCCAGCCAGCTTAGCATACTTGGTGAGCTCCAGGTCAATGAGAGGTCCTGTCTCAAAAAAGAAGCTGTACAGTTTCTGAGGAACACTACCTGAACTTGACCTGTGGCCTCTACACGTATGCACACACATGTACAAGCACACACACACACACACACACACACACACACACACACACACGGCTCAGTTTTGTCCTATGACTGGGTCTCAGTGAAAACCTCCCTGGGGAAAAGAAAAGAAAAGGTCAATAATCATGTAAAGTTGTATTAAAAGCATTGTATCACTCATTACATTTTAATAGGTGGAGGAAATCCACTGTACATAACAGTGGCTTCATTAGTAAAGAAGATACATTTTTATCCAAGTGTATCTTGATTTTCCTTAAAGATCCAAAAGTTGACTCTGAAACGATGAAAGGGTTTTCCCTCCATTTCTTAATTTATGCAGGACTTGCAAATAGAAGTCAAAAACAGAAAAGTCATACAAATGTACAGAATGCCCATTTTCTGCATAGTTTTTCTAAATAATCACTTTCTGTCAGTATGGGCAGTTTCTCTTTGCTCTGGGTCTGCCCCGTGATGACATTAGGACATTGGACTTCCATTGACGGATGTGGAGGTACACAGATCTTGCTTATGTTGTAGGACGCTTCCCCAAAGACCCCAAGCCTGTCTTCCCATGTCTCCCTGACACTTTGTTCAGTAGTGGAGCTGGAGGCCTCTGCATCCTGCCAAGGTGTGTGGCACACTGCCTGACTGTGGTAGCTTCTCTGAATGTTTGGGGGGTCAATAGCTTGTCCTTTAGGTTGTATTTGCCTGCCCTCCTTCACTCCTGGATAGCCCTGGCTCTGCTAGTGTGAAAGAGTATTGCTTCCTAACCATTTATGAATGTGCCTGTTTCTCACACTGGAGTTAGCTAGCTCTCCATGGATTCCTGCTAGGTGTGTATCCGCTCTGGGTGCCTGTGTACAGCTTGCCTTATCCCCTTTGCTGGAACGGAAGCTTCTTCGTTCAATGCCCTTCTCCCATGTGTGGCGATGTGCTTTTTAAAGGTGTCTTTTTGAGGATCACAAATTACACAGTGAAGGCAGGTCAGTACACAAAAATTGAGTAAATAATTTTGCTTGTGTATAAAACTTTAGCAGTCATTCACTTAACGGATTTCAGCATTACAAATACACTATTTTCAGTTGCAATGCTCTTTAAGTTTCAATACCTTTAAGTGATATTTCATGTTAATGAGCCTTTCCATCCCCCAAAGGTGGCTGCCCTCTCCTCTCATTGACTACATCCAATAGGAAAGAGATGAAAAATTAAAGGTAGCCATTAAAATAAGTGGAGTAATCCTTTGAAAGAAACATTTGGCTGTTAGCAATTAAAAATGACAATTTAGGGCTGAGATATGCAGCAGGTAAAATGAGAGACCCCGCCTCTCAGGACCAAGGTGGAGAGCAATAGAGGAAGAAATCTCATAATCTCTGGTTTCCACATGCATGGGTGAACATGCCCACATGTCTCCTCACACGTGTGAATGCAGGTACACACACACACACACACACACACACACACACACACACACACACACACACAGTTAAAGTATGATGATAGCCAGGTATTTGAGTCACTAATCACTGTCTATATGATGAAGCCAGATTAATACTATTTCTTGATGGTAGAGAAATTGTATTTTCCCTTTATAAAATATACATACAGATACAGAGTCCATGCGTATGATTGCTTCATTTACTTGTGGGTTTGAGCTAGGACTTGAACTCGGGACCTCATACACACCAACCCTTAACCATGGAGCTACCTACCCAGAGCCTCATCTCTAAAATCCTTTGTGCCAAGTGAGTGTTTCAGACACTTGCTGAATTGAATCCCCAAGAAGATGTTATTTCCTGATAGAAAACTGTCTTGCTCTCTCTTGGTGTTACCGGCGGCCATGCTTCTGCAGGAGAAGCAGCATGGGCTTGCGTTCCCTTAGTCCTGGGTTCAAGGTCATGATATTCGTGGCTTTGAAAGACATTCTGGTGAAGGGGCTGTCATTCCTCAGCCACTTACTCATTGCTTGTAGGTTACGGAAAGCAAAGAGGAAAAGGAGAAATGAGAATGTGGACAATGCCGTCACGTGACTGTGTAACACCCTCCAGTGACCGTACCTGTTGGGCAAACATTTGGTCTCATATTGCATCTCTTTGTAATTTATATTTTGCCAAGTTGTCAGGTGACCCAGGTAATCTTAACAAGATAATTTCATGTTTTAAAAAGCACGGACATGGTGGAACAGAGCATAGTGTTGGAACAGTGTGCTCCCGAAGCACAAATTACAGTATTTAAAAAAATTCAATGCTCTAAAAGCAACGGAAGCATACACGTAGTCATGTGTTTATCAAGTGAGTGATCTGCTGTTATTAGTTGGATAAGCACAAGCTGTGTGAACTGTGCTTGCCCAGGGGTGGTCTTGTCTCTGAGCGTCTTTGCAGAAAAATAGTCAATTTACCTGAATAAAGTGATTGGTGCAATTTTCCTGATGACTGGTCCTCCCCAGCTTTTCGCTTTTATTTCAGCTCCTGTATGTTTAACCAAGGATATGATTTTAAAAATTAATTTCTTCCATCTGTAGGAGTGTGTTGCCTTTGGTAAACTTGAGTTAGCTGAGATCTATAAGGTCTTTTGCACATAAATTTTCTCAAGAGATACTAAAGATTTGTGTTTTCCTTCCCTGGTATAAGGAATTCATCGCCATCGTGGCTTATGCAGTCAGTTTTGTGCAGTTGTGTTTGGAGCAAAGAAGTTGATGGAGATAAGAGTGGCTAGTCGAAACTGTGGGAGAAGGAAAAACAAGCTCCTTCCTGGACCTAGTGGTTGACTGTTCTTACCAAGGAGAAGGTTGAGCCTTGCGGGGGAAGTTGGATCCAGAGGCCTGAGAAGTGCTCGTTAATGAGGGCAAAGCTTCCTACCTCTGTCTGATCCTTTTCTGGAAAAGAGCAAATGCGGCGGTCTTGGAGAATATCAAATATTTATAAAAGGGTGAAGAAAGGTAATGCTACAAATGTGCCTTGAAATCCATGGCCCTGTGCTTCTGCATGCTGGAGGTAATTGTCTTAAATTATGAGTGCTACCACAGTGCTTGCACTCCAGCTGCTAATTGACCCTTTGGGTTTTAAAATACACAGGCCTGGGCAATTCAAAGCTTATTAAATTATGCCTTCTTGTGGGAACCAACACGGTTGTTGGAGTAGTGAACAGGGAAGGTTTTTGGAGAAGCAGGGGTCATGGGATCTCCTTACAGCCTTTGCCCTTCACAAACTGTGGGTCGGTAACATTTCAGTCCATGGGATGTTTTAAAAAGTGTGTCGGGGGCCTCTTGTATCATTTACCTGTTACTCTGAGTTCTGTGTTGATCTTCTAAATAGCTAGAAATTAGATAAAATTACTTATGAGCCAGTAGGTCTTGGTATGTAGCCAGTTGTTTTAACTTAACCCTTGCAATGACGTGTTTGCATTCACACATGGGGCTGCCAGGCTTGATAACTTTTCAAGGGTCGCACGACCAGAGACCCGACCACCTGCCTCCAACGTAGTTATTTTATAGTCTCCACCTCAGCTTTTCTGGTACTCCCAATTTGTTACAGTCAATGTTGAGTCTAAGGTGGATCTGAAGCCTGTTCCAAGCTGAGGGAGTGAAGCCTGAATGTTGATGGGATAAGGGATTTATTCGCTGTGTTTTCTGG
This sequence comes from Peromyscus leucopus, assembly GCF_004664715.2. Lineage (NCBI taxonomy): Eukaryota > Metazoa > Chordata > Mammalia > Rodentia > Cricetidae > Peromyscus > Peromyscus leucopus. The sequence continues at coordinate 63,533,586 of NC_051070.1, forward strand.
TTGCTAAGCAGAATTGTGGACGACTGGACATAAACAGAAAGGATGTACAGAAGGACGCTGAAATGGAACTGTCAGTTTAGCTGGAAGCAGATGAGTGAATGCACTCCATAGCACAAGTGTCTTGAAGGGTAATTAAGATTCTGGGTGAAAGAATACTTGGGTTAGATAAAAGAGAGGGGGTGGGGTTGATTCCTTGGATGCATATACTTGTTTCATAGACCATGCCTCTCACTTGCCTGGAACTCACTGGGTTAAAAATCCTCTCTTGCCTATTTTGCCTCCCTATCATTGGAATTACGTGTACATGCTACCAAGCCTGTTATTTAATATATGTGGTTTCTGGGGATCAAGCTCAGATTTTCTGGCTTGCAAGACAAGTACTTCATCAACTGAGTTTTTGTACTAGTCCCACAGAGAGCATCTTTAAGCAGGACAGTTAAGAGAGCCCTTGGTGACCCTCCTGTATTATTCAGTGCATTATCTTCTCACTGTGACCAAAGATCTAACACAGTTAGGATAAGGGGAAAAAAGACTTAATTTGACTCATGGCTTCAGAGAGCTCAGTCCATGGCTGTTGTCCTGTGATCTGGAGCATAACATCATGGCAGTGAGAGTTGATGCTGTTCCTCATTGCAGACAGGAAGCCAAGAAAGGGGAAATAGGAAACTGCTAGTGCAAGACAGTCCTATAGGGCACACCCCAACTACCTACTTCTTCTAACTGGGTCTTGCCTCCTGCTTTTCACCACAAGCTGGTAATGCTGTTATATTATGAATCTATAGGGGATTCAATCATTCACTGCCAGATAATCATCTCTAAGAATGCTATCACAGTCACACCCAGATAAATATACTTCCCTAATCTCCCAGCAGTTCAGTCAAGTTGACAGTCTAGGTCAGTGGTTCTCAACTTATGGGTTGCAACCCCTTTGGGGGTCCAATGACCCTTTCACAGGAGTCGCCTAAGACCATCGGAAAACACAGATATTTACATTGCAATTCATACAGTAGCAAAATTTACAGTTATGAAGTAGCAGCGAAAAATATTTTATAGTTGGGGGTCACCACAGCATGAAGAACTGCATTAAAGAGTCGCAGCATCAGGAAGGTTGAGAACCACTGTTGCAGACTGACCGTCACATCCCCTTGCAAGCCCATTACAGGGGCACAACCAGAAATCCTCTGCCTCAAAGCCAGGAAGGGAAGTGCTTGCTAGTCACAGAACTGCTTTGCTCCGTAGCCTTGACTCAGCCCCTAGAATATAAGACGCAAATGTCTGTTGCATACGCTGCGTGGCCAGCACACTTAATTATGCAAACCTGAGCCAACACAGGACAGTGTGTTGCCATTGATTAAGAGGGTGTGTAGTCCGCGTTCTGTCACCATGGAAACAAAAACTCCGAGGTAAGCAGTTTATGAGGAAGGACATTTATGTTGGCTCCCAGCGTTGGTCCTGGCTCATCTGGCCTGGTTGCTTTGGGCCTGTGGTGAGGCAGCGCTCCACTGAGACGAGTGTGCAGGGTCAGGCAGAGCTGTTCGCATCCCGGCAGCCAGGAAGCAAAGAGGCGCAGGAAGGGATCCAGTCCCCACAGCTCTTTCCAGGCCTCACACCCTGAAGGTACCACCACCTTCCAGTTAGTTGCCAAGCCTTTGACACAGGACCCTTTGGGGGATGTGTTTGGATCATCTGCTATGTTCATAGCAAATGAGGAAGCCTGTTATTTCACAGCAAGCCTTGTCTAGCTGAATGTCTTGTCCATGGTGAGCCATGCTAATGTACGCTCTGCCCTGTTGGATTCAGACCTGACAACGTATGGAAATATCATGAGCCAGGTGCAATGGGATTAACAGTGAAAGTTATGTTGGGGGCCAAGGACACTGAGGAGCTGCGATGTCTATCAGAAGGTTGCTTAGGGAACCTGGGCTCCGGAGGATGCTTCCATCTGTGACTTCAATTTTTATGGCATCAGCTGCACAGCTGTGTCTATGACACACTCTTGCATGGCGAACTCCCAGGCAGCCTCCACTTTTGCTGACTTAGAAATCTGCTGTCTGCCTCTAACAATTTTGATAGTCTTTGACTTAGGGCCTCACGTTATTTTTTATTATTATTATTCTGATTCAAGTTTTTGCCTTAATGTTAACTTTTGCAGACAAGTTACAGTTGAGGCCATTGGTGCAGGAGCCATCCATTTTCCTTATGATGATGCCACGCGGTTTTTCCTGGGCCCTTGGATTAAGTACTTCTCCTGAACTTCAGTCTTGAGCTGTCTCTCTGCAATCCCAGGCACTCCTCTGAGCCTCTTCGGCAGCCTACCCGTGCAGATGTGCTGTTCCATGCCTGTGTGCATCTGTTCCCTGTCCCTCACTTCTTCCCTCCACAGCACTGTCTGTGCTGGGGCTGTGGAGAGAGGCTACCCTGCACCGGGAGATGAAACAACAGAAAGTTACCCTCTTGTTACATCCAATATCAAGTGTATCTGTTAGGGTTCTCTAGAGGAACAGAACTTATAGAATGAACATTGTAGGTTGTTGTTGGCTCTTTTGGAGGGCCTGCCACCCGGCTCCCAAGTAAATCACACTTGGAAGCTTATTCTTACTTATGAATGTCCGGCCTTAGCTTGACTTGTTCCTAGCCAGCTTGTAACTTTAAATCATCCTGTCTATCTTTTGCCTCTGGGCTTTCCCATTCCCTTACTTCTGTAAATCTTACTCTTACTCTATGGCTTGCTGTGTAGCTGGGTGACTGGTCCTGGAGTCCTCCTCCTTCCCTGGCTGCTTCCTCCTTTCACTCCTCCATCTCTTTTCTCCTCCTGTTTCTCTCTCCTCCCTGCTATTGGGTGTTTGTTCTTTATTAGAACAATCAGGTATTTCAGGCAGGCAAAGTAACACAGCTTCACAGAGTTAAACAAATGTAACATATACAAAAATAACACACCTTAAAATAATATTCTACAATGAAGGAATCTCTCTCTGTCTCTCTACACACACACACACACACACACACACACACACACACACACACATGTATGTATGTATGTATGTATGTATGTATGTATATAAAATTTATTGGAATGGCTTACAAGCTGTGGTCTAGCTATTTCAACAATGACTGTCTACCAACAAAGTTCTAGTTGTTCATTCCATGAGGCTGGATGCCTCAGCTGGTCTTCTCCATACACCAGAATTCAAAAGAAATAGGCTCTAATGCTGGTGAAGGAATGGACTTGCCAGTGAGGGGGAGAGCAAACAGGCAAAGAGAGAGCAAGCTTCCTTCTTCTGTGTCCTTTATAAAGACTTCCAGCAGAAGGTGTGGCCTGGATTAAAGGCAGATCTTCCCACCTCAAACATCTGGAACAGAAGTGGGTCTTTACAGTCCACATGATTTAAATTAGGAAAAAAATCCCTCGGAGGTGTACCCAACCATTCAGGTTTTAGTTAATTCCAGATATAGTCAACCTGGCAACCAAGAGTAGCCATCACATCCAAGTGTGGGTGATTGGCTTCCTCCAGGGATGTGAAGGAAGACATGGCAAGGTGGCAAGGTGCCCTAGCTTCTGGTGACCTCTACCCTCTTTGGTTTGTAGGTGGCTGTCTTCCCCCAGCATCTTCTCATTCTCTTTCCTCTGTGCATAGCTCTGTGGAGATTTCTCCTCTTTCTTAGGGTTGGTTAGAGCCCAATGCTTTTGTCCTAACTACTTCTTATAGACTCTGTCTCCAAATAAGGCCATATTCTGATGATACTGGTCTGTCCTTCAGCATGTCTGTTATTGTTGGACATGACCCACCCTGGAACCCTGTCCATTCTTCATGGTGAGCATAAACATTGCACTGGAAACACCCTGAGCCTGTGTTTGATAAGAGGATGGACCATCTCTTGTGGATAGCGCAACCATAGGTCAGTTAGAAACTGTCTTGATTTTTTTTGTTGACTTTATACTGTGACTTGTTTTTCACTCTCTGTAGACCACATTCTTTTTGTGGTCCACATTCTCTGCAGCTCACCCTGGGTATTTAGAATGTGCTCAGAGCCATGGCTGCTGTCAAGGTACCTGGTGACTGTGGGTTTCTGTAACCATGTCAGTCGGCATTGTTGAACTCCACAAAATTTGCTTTATAAAGGAAAATAATAAATTAATTCTTATAATTGAAAAGTATAAGCGTTGAAATAGTCTAAAAATTAGACTATTATCCAGGATACCTGAGTGGTGTCCTTGGGATTGCTAGATGATCATATAAAAAAAGACCCAATGGAATTACACTTCCCTTTTAGATTGTCAGTTAGATATTGATGTCTGGTTGTGACCTCAACAAATAGAATCTGGATTTCATTCAGTTTGGCCCATAGTGCCCATCCCCACTAGACATTGCACCGGATACACAGGCACAGGCATCTGTTGCTGGAAGGGCACTGCCAGTAGACAATGACTTCAAGTGACTTCTCTTGCAGAGTTTTTAGGTGTCCTGGCCTTATGCAGAAGTCTCACATAACAAACAGCTGATTGCAGTTACATTTCCATCTGTAAAGGAAAACATGTCAATCAAACAAAACATCCCAATCAAGATATGGAGAAGACCATTTCCCCCGATTTTATTCTTCTGTGGTTCTCTGGAACAAGGTATGGCCAGCTGTAAGATTACTAAACAGGACCTACGTTAATCATAATGTCAAAGAATTTTCCTCATTAACCTTGCCTCCTAATGTTCCCCCCGGGAATGTAATTGAAGAGACCCGATGGCTGACTTCTGAACTCACTCTGCCAGTGGAAAGCGTCTCAAGCTCTTAAGCCAAACCATCAATCTTGCTAATGCCTCTGATGAAGCTGCCAAGGGTTCTTTGGATGGCTTTCTTGCCTGTCCCCTTCCTCTTCTGAGGCCAGTATGCCCCAAATATTTTCCTAACTACGCTCCCAGTAGGGATTATAGCGGTACCCACAGTCTCTCTCTTTCTGTTATAGATACTGCCTCACTCACATAGCATGCTCCAAGGAGGCATGCTGTCATCACAGGCTTCTCTTACATTTTAGACCTTTGCCATCTGGCAAGTTTGATCGTGACCCCTTCGACTGACCCTCCTCTGAGTCACTCAGCGGCTGCCCCTTCTACATTGCCCCTTTTGTTGTACCAGAAGCATCAGAGTGGTCTGCACATCTGAACCCCTAACAGGAGTTAAGGTGACCCCCGAGAGGGGGAATGTGGGACTAGGAGTTGGACATAGGGAGAGGAGCCATGACTAACAAGCATGGTGCACTTTCAAGATGGCCGGCTTCTTCCCCATCCTCCTGACCTGAGGCAAAAGCCTGGCAGCTTAAAACCAAGGCCTTGTGGGCTTTCCTTCTCTCTTTCAGGGCCCTCTGCTGATGGATTGTCCCAACAAGTTTAGGGCTAGATAGGACATGGTTAAACAACAGTTGTGAGCCAATCAGCATCCCTGCCTTCTTCAAACTGACCAACCCTAAATCACTCCAAAGACTAAACTGCCAGCCTTCAGGGAGAGGTCAGGCTTTGGTTTCTTGAGTACTGACCGCTCTGCTTTGCAGAGGGTCTTACTCCGTGTGTGCCTACTACATGTGTCTGTTTCTTCTTCTCTTCCCAAAGCCTTCCCCCCGCCCCAGCAAAACCCAGAAATCCACTATAATGAATTCATACATTCCATTAGCCTCATTTTCATGCTTTAAAAAGATGACCTTAACTGTATTCTTTAATTAGTTTTCCAGTCTTGAATGTACAGTTTCCATAAATCCTTATAATCCTCTTCAGAAATGTTACTTCAATTTTAAAAGGAATAGCTGAAATGTGAGTGTCTTTAGCTGAAGGCCTGCTGAATGTTTGGCTCCAGGTAATATGATGTGTAGTAGACCACAGCTTTCCAGGTTTGGCGGAGAATGCTTGGCTGTGGATGTGTAACCCACAGAGCAAGCCTAGGTCGTCTTTGTGCCTCTTTCTACCATTTCTCTTAAGGGCTTCTCCCTTCCTCCCTCCCACACCACCCTACTCGCGCTTCTTTAGAATAGTGGCCTCCATTTTCCCTTGGCCACAGGAAGAAATGCCGCGGTAACGTACGGTGTATATTGTTAAGCTTCCTGTAACTTACGTGAATATGTTTAGGCGGCCGTTTAGAGGAAACTTGAGATGCATAGGAAGGGAGAAGACAGTGTCCCAGTTTGCTTCTCTGTGACAAGCACCATGACCAAATGCCACTCAGGGAGGAAAAGGTTTGTTTCATTTTCCAGCTCCCAGGTCACACAGTCCGTCACTGAGGGAGGCAAGGAGCTCCAGGAGGAACCGGGCACCAGTGAAGCAAGATCACAAAGAAACACTCTTCTTAGTGACTCGCTGCTCAGCCTGCTTTCTTAATCAGTTCGGGGCCACCTGCCCAGGGGTGGCACTGCCCACAATGGGCTAGGCCCTCCCGCATCAAATCAACATCATGCCCCATAGACATGCCCACAGGCCAATCCGATGGAGGCAGCTCCTCCAGTGGGGCTCCCTCTTCTCAGGTGACTCTCTGTCAAGTTGGCCATCACTCCCCAGCACGGGCGGTGTTACAGTTTGCACGGCAGCACAGACTAACCACCTGGTAAAACCGGCGACTGTGTAACTAGTGCAAGGCACACCTTGCTGAAAGGGGGGAACTCCGCTGGTGACTGCTTTCAAAGCAAGCGATTGTTCTGTTTCCAGCAGAGACACCCCCACCACCTTCATGCAATTAGTGGCATTTTTATTTCTTCCTCCCCATGAGCAGGAGAAAACCAGGCTTGAGACGGTGTGCCTAATGTTTTATTTTGACACGAATTAAGGCCATCTGGTCACAGAAACTCCAGAGCTTCGTGGTTCAGGGGTTTAGTTCCGTGGCTCTGAGTGCTTCTAGTTTTGCTTGCAATTAGTGGAAGATAAAGTGTTCAGAGGCGGCGTATAACTCCCAGGATCCACCGGGGGAAGGAAGGCCACGCCGGGCACTGTGGTGTGTCCAAGAGCCGTGGTAGCACAGCTCTCCAGAGAGATGACTAATTAGTTGGAACTATGGCTTTTCCCTCTTTCCCGAGGCAACGCTTATGTGTTGTGACACTAATTTCACAGTGTCGGTTTTCCTGCCGGCGGGCCCCTGCTTTAATCCGAATTTCACGTGCATTGCTGCGCCTCCCTCCTGGACAAAGTGTGGCTGGAGGCGAACAGTTTCAAGTGACAGAACTGTGGTTTGCTAAGAGCCGCCAGCTGACACTCCCGCTCTCGTGTGAATGGAAGGACCCTCTGAACCTTCTCTGAGGGAGTGGCCGCACAGGAAGTCTTGAGAAGGCCCATGGTGTCGATCCCTGCCAACTGTGCTCCTCGATGTGCTGGCTGGTGACAGTCAGTGAGTAGAGCATTGGAGGATGACTTGAGCAATGATTATTGACTGGCCAATGAGCAGGATTTGATTTCCTCCTAATTCTCTGTGTATACCAAAGACCAATGCATTATCTATTGGGGGTGTAAAAAAACCAACAACAAGCAAACATACTCCTTCAACTCCTATTTCTCATCCTTCATTTTAATTTAGGAGAGCGGTGACTGCCTATGGGGCTGACTTGGGGTATTTTCTGGGGGTCAATTCTGGTTCAGAAGTCTTTGGCTCTGCCAGAGGCCACAGGCTTCACGAGTGAAGGAAAGGCCCGAGCACTCCAGTTGTCCCAGCTTAGCTACACTGTCTGCATCCTGAGTGGTTGACCCTGTGTTTTCTAAAACTTTGTCTGTCTTAATTGTGATTTGCTTTTTTTTTTTCCCTTCAGTTTCTGGCCCAGTAAGCAATAATTTCCTTTGGGTAATTGCTAAATGACAAAACACAGACCTGTTAGTATGTTGGAGGAGAGCTGCCTTTCAGAAGGGAGAGTGGCACCATCCGTGGGACTTTCGTGTGTGATGACAGTGCTCACCTGTGCGGGCCAAACAGTGGCCTTTAGACATCTGGGCTAGTGCCACTGCAGAATGAAGGCTTGTGTTTACTTAATTTTCATTTAAATGTAATTAGCTCCATGCAGCTTGTCGTGGCTACCGTGTGGGAGGGGAGCAGATGAGAACATTTTTTTTAGACGAAAGACAGATGGACTTGGTTTTATGGCAGGGCAGGTCCATCTCGTTGATCTGCTGCTTTGAGGAGAGGCTTGTGGATGGGAATCTTGGAAGCCTTTCTGTGCACAGCAGCGTTTTGTCCAGGGCTGCAAGGGTTGTCTGTGTTCTGAAGCAAGGCTCACAGCTCATCAGTGATTTGGAGGGCCCCCCACTTCCTCATTCAGATGCTGGAAAGGACACAGAGGAAGGACATCTGCTGCTCGTTTGCCTTCCATTGACCCATGGACATCAGAACAAGGTTTTGCCAAAATATTTAAAGCTGCAGTCCTTCTGCGCTCTTCTTTTAGCTTTACATATTTTGAGACACAAGAAAAGCTCTTTTTCCCTCTCCTTATACACTCAAAATGATACTTTTTTTTTCTGAAGTTCACACCAGACATTGGGCCTCCCCTTCCCTCTATAAAGTATTTCTCAGATAGAAGGCACCCATGGGTGTTACATAGTCTAACAAATTTCAGACATCAGATGCAATCTATCTGGAGTTAGAATCAGATTCCACCTGTGAAGGACTCATGTATCTGACCCTAACCTTCTCAGATGACAGCCACAAGCCCTGGGATGGTGACCTTATTTCTCACTGGCCAGCCATATGTAAATCAGTGAGTTTCCATGACCCTCCTCTAGTTTGGTAATTGGCGAGGACAGCTCACCTCACTCAAGAGACCACACTCCTCAAGCGAGGCCACTGGCAACGAAAGACCTTATCAGGGATGCAGCTGAGGAGATTCAGAGGGTGAAATAGAGAGTAGAGTGGAATTCTGTGCCTCTCTAGGCACACATCCCCCCAGGAGCACCCAGTTCAGCTGTCCATTGTCTTTCTGTGTTAGGCAGCCTCCCTTCATGGTGACAAAATACCCAAGAGAAACAACTTAAAAGGAAGAATGGTTTGTTTAGGCTCAGTTTTTTTTTTTTTTTGAGATTTCAGCCCATGGTCATGGTGGAGGCTGTGGTGAGGCATGAGGAAGCAGCTGACCTCATGGTAGCCAAGGGGCAGAGAGACAAAGGTGCCATATCCTACTCTTCCCTTTAGTAAAGGCTTGCCCCAGGGACCTAAGTGCCTCTGCTCCTCCTAAAGTTTCCTCCACCTCCTCACAGCAGTATAGGCATGGGACCAAGCTGTCAATGCCTGGCCTTTGAGGGACATTCTGAATCTTGCCCTTGGGGCTTTTGTGACAGCTTTGTCACGTGAGTGTGACTGATGAAGTTGTGGGCTCCTGAGGTCAGCTCACCCTCAGCTGTTTACTCTTCAGAGCTGGGGTCCGGTGCAGCTCACTGTCCTGTCTCAGTCTTCCCTGTGAGGAGCCCCCACCCTTCTACATCCATTTTGCTGCCACATGGAAGACTGCAGCCACGAGGAAGACTGTTAACCTCCACAGATTTCTCAAGGCTTTAGGAGCTACATATATTTGGAAATGGGGGTGATGTATTTTTCAGTACCACACACATTCATACACCACTCCTCTGCTGTTCTCTGAAGTAAAGGTCTGTCTGTCCTGCCTAGCTACTGCAGATCTAGATATACTGAGACTATCACCCAAGAGTCCCACTGTGGTTAGGACCATTAGACATGAGTGGAAACCTGAGCTCTTTTGAGGGTGCCTTCTTAGTTTCTAACTCATCTCGGAAGCTTCCCTTTCCTGTGGGAAAAGTTGGGCTCCACCTGCACACCACCAGGGATTTCTTCACCTCTCCAGTGAGGGGACTGCAAAAGACGCTCTCAGGCCACACAAGGGTTTTCTCTTGGCAGACAGCTTAGCTACGCTTTCATGCCAAAGTGACAAAATGTTTGTAATTTAGCCTTTTAAGTAAATATATCGAGTCCCAAGACGTGTGTTTGGAATGGCAAGTGTTCAACTGAGTCCTAAAAGACTGTTGGTTTGTTTAATTCTGCATCCGTTTTATCCCCTTGGCCAAGAAAGTGGATGATTCCTCATGAGCTCAGGGGCGTCCTTTACAGTAATCCCTGGAGACGCTTATGGATCAGACCTCAAACAGCCTTGTTCCAAAGGAATAAGAAAGCATTCATTCTAAGCCAACTGTGAGTGTCCATGCCCTGAGAACACAGATGCACATTGCTCTGCATGACCTGTTCCAACGTAGAAATAGTTATGTACACTTCTGTTAGTTCTAGAACAAAAGAAAGTCATAAATACAGTGGTGGAGACAAGAGATAGATGTATTGTGCCAAAGCAGCTCAGTCTCTGTTGTAGATTTCAAGTGTGTCTAATGAATTCCTAGTTCCTGTGTTTTTTGAAACTTGTAGTGTTAATGCAATCCAAGGATTTTCCTTTTGCCAAAAGCATGTCAGGTCAGAGGTAGGCTATGAAAGAACTGAAAAGAGTTCAATATCACTTTGGCTTTTGATATGTAACATTCCATATCTCCCCCCCCTCTCTCTCTCTCTCTCTCACACACACACACACACACACACACACACACACACACACACACATTCAGTTGATTGGCCTTCATAATCTTTAAGTTGAACTTTTAAAATGGAATTTTAGTTCATACAACTATACAATGATGCTCTGGAAAGATTCAAGTGTGCACACCAGGTAAATTAGCCTTTCTTACAAAGTAGCATGTTAAGAAGTATGCAGGCTAGCTCCTGAATAGTCATTCTGTATTCCACAGGCAGTGCTGGTAGATTAGCTGTCTGGGTGACTGGTCTTACACACTATGATTTCTAAGATGAGAAATAGTAATGTGTGTCATTATGCTGAGAAGACTTTATTTGAATTTCAGCCTTACTCTCCTTCATTCATATATATATATATATATATATATTATATATATACTCACCTCTCTGTCTTTTTGAAAATCTCATATGTCAGCAGCAGGCCAATTGGCATTTTCTGTGTTGCTTTTTAGTCGCAGTGACATCATCATAACAATGATGACACTCTTGCAGTAGCCACTTCCTGTAAGTTTGCCCAGGGAAGAGCTCTCATGCAGAAATTCCGCTGTAAAATAAGCTGACTGGCGCTGCAGTGCCATTAACTAATCAATTATCAAGATCATAAGGATACAGACTACCTTACACATATTTTTGATTGATGGGAAAAAGCCTGAAGATTGAGTGATAGGTAAAAAGCCAACTTTAATGCTGATCTGTAGGCTATGAAAGCGTTAGAGAAAATATAGGAATTTGAAGAAGATTGACTCAGCCAAATTTGTTGTGACTTAAGGCGACAGCATCTCCAGTGAATTGTCAGCAAGCCTTGGGTCTCCTAGTGAGACAGAAACTACAGTTGGGAATTGCGCTCTCATGGAATAAGGGGAAACACACTGGGTCCACGAGTATTAACAGTTTCTTTAAAGCCCATGTACTAGAATGCTCTCTCTGCCGTAGGTACTGTAAAGGTGTGTACTCTAACTTGTCCTTCACTATGCTCCTCCAGCCACAAACTAAGCTAGGAAGTGGATATGGAGGAAATCTTGGGCTTCTTCGTCTCATTAATAATGGAATTTAAGAATGGACTCGGAGAAGCTCAAGGGAAATTTTATTAAGAATTTGAAAGAAACCCCCTCAGGGTAGGGAACAGGTGGATCTTAGCAGCTGTGCTGACGGGCAGAGGAGAGAAGGAACAGAGCTTTTTAAGCGGGCACAGGAAGAGTGAAGAAGCCCAAAATGTTAGGGAAAGCATGCTTAAAAAAAGATAGACAGAAGAAAAGGGAAAGTTACACTTTTCTTAGTAATTTAAAAAAGTGGGCAGATTACTTGTTGTATATCTGTGGTCCAATAAGCTACTGAGCTTGTGGGGAGGGGGGATTCTGGGAAGGAAAAGTACAGCATCTCATCCAAGGACTATTATTCCATCTATTTTTCTAACATGGTGTAAGGTGAGACAGTCTTCTAGGGGCTGCCCCTTGGCCACAGCTGAAAAGTTAAATCTCCACCTAGGCCAGAAATTCTTAACCAGAAGTACTTTTTCCTTCATGGGTCTTTATTGCTTACTCTAACAAAAATCAATGAAAATCTAATGAGTGACAGTGTGTCTGGAGGCATTCAAGTGAGGGCTGACCTTATCTCCTAAGGCTTTCCCCGAGAAGTTTGAACTAAGGCTTTGTTTTACTCTCCCACACCCAATGATAGCATTGAAAATCAATGCTTGTGCTTTGGTTCGCCTTTGCTGCTGCCTCTTGAGGTTGTGGGGTTTTGGTGTGTGTGTGTGTGTACGCACGCCCATTCATGTGCACACATGGACATATTCCTGTGTGTAGGAGCAAAGAAAGTGAACTGTACTAAACATTCCTTCATTTTCTCCCTCTAACTCCGATTACAATTAGCTGTGATCAAACAGAGGCCTCTCAGAGCAGGTTAGCAACACAGTGAAGAGGAATCTTAAGAAGCTTATCATGGCATTTAGAAATTAGTTTGAAAGTTGTGAAAGCAGCTAGTTGGCACTCCATTTGTTTATTTATCTGAGATCCTGCAAACTATCTTGCATAATTACTTCAAGGAATGCTCCCTCTACCCTGAAAAGTGAAGAAGCAAAACCAAGAGAAAGCATCCCTGGGCAGCCAGGAAGAGCATCCCTGAACAACAACTTGGAGTAGCATCCCCTGGGTAGCCAGGAAGAGCATCCTCAAACAACTAGGAATAACATCCTGGCTTGATATTTGAAGTTCAGCATTTGTAGCATGATCTATAGGGTAATGTGCTCCTTGTTCTACATTGGGGACTGTGCTGTGGGGTTTGGGAACACCAGGTCTGGGTCTGCAGGCCTAGAGGAAGGACCAGGCTGCCTCACAGGAGGCAGAGCACATTGCCATTTTAGGATCAAGGATCTGTATGACCTCAGGTTCAAGGCCACGGGGTTGGTGAGAGAAATAAAGAAGGTAGAGCTGACAGGTTTATAGAAATGGATTTTGAAGGTAGGAAGGAATATATCGGAATTCTGCACACTGTGATGCTAGGAAACTTACTGTTAGATGCTCTCTTTGGGCAGAGCCGTAAAGAAACAAAACCATGTCATGTCTTCATATGGATTGTTACTCCATGCAGGGTACCCATCAAGAAGCAGTGATCACTGTGGGTGACTGTGACCACATGCATAGATGAAAATGTCCCCATGGAATCCAATAGCATGTCTGTCCTAGTTCCTGTTCTATTGCGATGACAAAACACCATGACCGAGGAAACCTATAGAGAAGAGCATTTAATTGGAGGGTTACTTACAGTTTTGGAGGGCTAGTCCATGATTATCATGGTGGGGAGCATGGCAGCAGGCAAGCCTGGTGCTGGAGCAGTAGTTGAGAGCTCACATCTGACCTGCAAGTTTCAGGCAGAGAGAGAAGGAGACTAAGCCTGGTATGGGCTTTTGAAACCTCGAAGCCCACCCCCAGTGACACACCTCCTCCAACAAGGCCACACCTTCTGATCTATCCCCAACAGTGTAAAATACACAGTACATTTTGAAGACTTAAAATGAAATGCAAACTATAGCATTAACAATTTTAAAATCTTGATCATGCATTGAAATTAATTTTCTTAAATTTAGTTATTTTTGTGTGTGTGAGTATGGGTGTATACAGTGCCCATGGAGGCCAGAAAAGGGCTTTGGGTCCCCTGGAACTGGAGTTACAGATGATTGTTAGCTGCTGTGTGGGTACTGGGACTTGAACCCAAGTCCTCTACAAGAGCAGCCAGTAATTTTAAGCACTTAGCCATGTCTTACAGCCTGAAATAAAAATGTTTTGATATTATTGCATTAAACAAAATAATTATAATTTACAAAACAAGAATAAGTAGCGGCTGAGGAGATAGATAGTTTAGGCAAAGTCCTGCTGTACAAGCATGAGCACCTGAGTTCTCAGCACCATACAGAAGGCAAGTGAGGCTATCCATACTTGTAACCCCAATGCTGACAGGCAGACACGGGTGGATCCCAGGTGCTCACTGGGCAGTCATTCTAGCTGAACTAGTGAGCTCCAGGTTGTGTGCAAGACCCTGTCTCCCAAACTAAGGTAGAGGTCAGTACAGACAGACACAAGCATCGACCTCTGGCTTTGCATGCACCTGCACAGGTGAGCACACCCACATACCCAAGCAGGCAAGTGCATACAACTCCAATATACTCAAAAAGAGTAAGTTGACAAATTGCTATATTTTGTAATGTTCAATGTCCTTATAAGCTACAAGCCGCAAAAAATATGCAAAGTAGGATTTCAGCTGATTATGACAAAGCTAATACCTGGAAGAAGCCAAGGGCCTTCTAGAGGTCAAGCTGAGGCTCAAGGAGCCTTGGTGATATTTGGCTTTTGATTATCAGCTGTTTCCTGCTGTGAGTTTCTTGTGTGCTATTGTAGCTTTTCATCATTTATTGGACACCATTTCCCCTCTACTAAAGGAATATTTAGATAACCTTGTGCGCTGACAGCTATGCACAGCCAGAACCCCAGTTCAAGCCTCCCTGTAATTATCGTCTTTGGCAGCATCCGGCCAGGTCCATCCCCAGATGGAGGAATGTACCTTATCAGAGATACCTCTATACTCTCTAAGAACAGACTTAAGCATCCAGACTGTTTGAGAAGGCCTGGCGGATGTGCCAATTAAGTTTAACTTGCTCCTTTCCCAAACCTTACCTCTAGTTGCAGATCTCCCTTTAACTATCACCAGAGGCATCTGACTGTACACAGGTTGCCTAGCAACTGAGTACAACTTTCCCCACCCTGCAGAAAAAAACGGCAGATAGCTTGGACAGATAGGAGCCACAGGAAAAAAGAAGGCAGTTTTATTTTTTCCCATTGACCTAGCAACTTAGAGATTCTTAACATTTTCTGCCAATCATGTTTAAGACTATAGTTGAGCACATTAGATCCCTCTTCTTAGACATTACCCGAACTTAGCCTTTAGTTAATTCATTTCCCTATTAGCCACTTCCCTTTTGAGCTGCAAATGATAATTAACAATTACTGCCCCTCTTTGTGATTCTTATCACCCCTCCATTTGACCCTGGAAGCCTGGCTTTGCACTGCCAAGGGATTACTGCTTGTAAGTGTATATATACCAGGACTCCCAGGGCACTGGAGGATGGAGAAGAAGATTTGGAAGAATAAATGACTGGACTAAGAGCTCTGTGTGCTGAGATTGTATTTCCCAAAAATAGTCCTTGACGTTGGTAGTTTCTCTCCTGAGCCCCTGGGATGTATAATATTAAGGCTGGTCCCTCTAATGTTATACAAGACTTACACTACTAAATATGAATTACTTAGAGATCTAATAAACAATGGCATTGTATTTTTGCATTTCTGTATTTAATGCATAGTGGAATTGTGTGGGAGCATTGGCATTGGTAGTCAGGCCACATACAGGTTTCTGTAGCCTTGTTTTTAAGTATTTTCTACACCCTGATTCATTTCTTGGAGATAATACATTCTTATCACTTTTGGGGGGAAATCTAATATCAATAGTGTATAAAATGGATATGGTAAACTGTGACATACAAACAACCATGAACCCAACACCCAACTTGGGGACTCCTATGTGGCTTCCCCTACAACAGTCTCTGTCTTCTTTCATATATATCTTGAATTTTTTGTCTTATTATCCTTGGCTTTATAAGCAAGATTTTTTTTTCCATGTAGGTGGGTAAGTGGCCTGGTGGAAATGAAGATTTTCTGAAGAGACACTTGTGTCTCTTAATTTGATTATCAGACTATTGAAACAATGAGTGTTTGCCCAGAAATGTCATGCTGGGATCAGAAGAAGGCCCTAGCCAGAGAGGAAACTTGTCTCCAGGAAAGATACTTCCTACAGTTCTAACAACTTGTCCATCACCTTACAGGAGACTGAAGGCCAGGCAATGATGGGTGGAACCACACCTTGACCTGGGACCACTCAAATGTGCATATCCTGGTCCTGTATTTAAACTTCAGTTTTACCTCCAGACCCAAAGACTGCTGGGATTGGGGGGGCGCATTCACTGGCTCTCTTTATCCCTCTTTTAGAGGGGCCACACTGAATAAATCTACTTCTTCTTTTAATTATTAATTAGGCTCTTTTAATTGGCTTACTGAGGACAAGTGTCCTGACCCAGCTCATCGGGGAATAAACTGTGAGCTCAAACTCAGTAACAGGTGTATTGTATGGTCATGCTTTGGTTGACTTTGAGGTTGGAGAATATCGTGTGTGGTCTCCCAGCTCTGTTTGTTTTCATTTACCTTCATGTTGGGAATGTGCTTGTGTTCTGGGGCAGATGCAGTCTCTCCTTCCTGCTTTACACTGTAGATCATGTTTTCTTCCTTTCTCCTGTTGACAGACATTTGGTGTCTGCTTTTGCTGTTAGGAGCAGTGTCTTTGTGAACATTCTTGTACCTCTTCTGACGTGATAATGTTTTTGTACCTCCCTGGCATGTATTTAGGGGTGGCCTTCTGAGTCATCAGAGTTTATGCTGATTATGAAAAGTGGCAGCATCATCAGGACACACGTCACCGAAGGGCACTTCATTGAGCTACCTGTACAATGTTACCTGAGGAGATACTTGAGAATACTGCTGAAGGTGGTCCAGGTTTAAAAAGAACAAGGCTCCACCCTAAGCTGCCAGAAAAAACTTGGCAGAATTGTCCAAGTAGTACTGGTTTTGTAGGCATGAAGGTACAGGACTGAGGAGGGTCATGGAGTTTTACATCACAGTTCTGGAGTGCTGCTAAGACCAGGCAATGTGTAGCAAGGTCACAGTCTCTGCAAGGAAACCCTGAGGGGCTACAGCATGAAGCTGGGAAGGTGAATTCTAAATTTCAATAAAGACCCCAGGATATTGGAGATGCTGAGACCATGTGATGTCCATCAAGGAAAGATACAAGGGTGGAGTGTGCAGCTGACTCACAAGAGAGGCTCTGTGTGTGTGTGTGTGTGTGTGTGTGTGTGTGTGTGTGTGTGTGTGTGTGTATGTGTGTGTGTGTGTGTGTGTGTGTGTGTGCAACAGAGCTGGAGGGTAGAGTGTGCAGCTGACTCACAAGAGAGGCTGTGTGTGTGTGTGTGTGTGTGTGCAACAGAGCTGGAGGGACAGGGCTGGCTAAGCCCTTTGGCTGCCAGATGATTTTGCCTTGAGTCCCAGGTACCAGAAACGCAGCTGCAAGACTTGGCGCTTTCCTTATCAAGTTTCCATTTTGCTTTGGTTTGAGTATTTCTTGCTATTCTTCATCCTTCCTTTTGAGATAGGAATGTCAGAAATGTGAAACTTGTTTTTCGATTTTACAGGAGCCATAGTTAAGAGACTTTTTGAGTCTCAGGATAGACTCAACCCTTACACCATTGAGTGGTATTAAACTGTTAAAGAATATGAGAAGTTCTGAAGTAGACTGAATCTATTTTGAATTATGAGATGGCCATATGCTTATGGAGATAAGGGATAGAAGATTATGGCTTAGTAGCAATATGTTTGCATGTCAGGTTGACAGGGGTGAATTTGTCATAGTTTATATTTATTGTCAGCCTGACAGGGTCTATAACCGCTCAAGAGACAAACCTTTGGGTGTATCTGTGAGATACTGTCTAGATTATGTTAATGGGTTGTGATGACCCACCCTAACTGTGGACACACCATTCCATGGGTTGTTGTCCCAGACTGAATAAAAGGGAGAAAGGGAAATTACCACCAACACTCACCACTCTCTGTTTCCTGACTGTGGATACAATGTGATCAACCGCTCCAAGTTCCTACCACCATGCCATCCCGGCCATGATGAACTAACTGTACCTTCAACCCATGATCCCAAACAAACCCTTACTTAAGGTGCTTTGGGCAGAATTTCCTGTCACAGCACTGAAAAAAGTAACTATTATATCTGTGGAGGAAATGAAATCACTGTAAAAAAGATGTCTAAGTTACCACCTCTATTGTTTAGTATTTACAGTAGCCAAGATATGTAGTCAGCATAGTATCTATCAACAAATAAGTGGATAAGTAAAGTGTGTTACCTATACACAGTGGAATTCTTTTTAGCCTTTAAAAGTAGTAAATCCTGTCATTTACGAATCATGCCTGAACCTTGTGGAGATTGCTAATAATGAGCAAGACTAAGAAAGATACATACAACATAATCTCACATGTGGAATAAAAATTATTGAATTCATGGAATCAGAGAGCAGAGCAGAGATGACTAGGGGTGGTGGCCTTGAGGTGTTGGTCAAATGACACACGATTTCAGTTAGGCACGAAGAGTGTGTCCCAGGGACATTTCATACGTGTAAGGCAAGGACCATATTTAATAGTAATGTAGTGTCTACTGGGAAATGGCTAAGAGAGTAGCTTTTCAATGTTTTTAATACACAGAAAAATAAGTATACGAGGGATTTGATTACATGCACTAACCTGCCTTAGCCATTCTACAACTTGTATGTATATCAGAGCATCACATGGAACACTATGAACGTACATTTAAATTTAATATATGTAAAATAATTACTTGTGGAAAATTGCCAGAATGAGTTGAAAGTAATTGAGCATCTGTCCAGATGTCACCTGATTGCAATGTATGTCGATATGTAGGCTCTTCTTCTCCACGGGGTCTTACTTATTTTTAAGCCCTTCAACAACCTGAAAGAATCTCATGGGCTGGGTCCCATTTCTGAGGCTTAAAAGTGACCCCATGCTCTGCGACTTAGTGCTGAGACTCTGTGCCTCAGTTTACTGGCTTATAAATTGGGTTCACAGTAAGCCTCTAGCAGGTTGTGGGATGGTATAGGACCAGAGTGAACAGGGCTCAATGAGTATATGGCAGTGCATGGGAGAATCCCTTACCCCAAAGCCAGAAATCTAGAATTTTAAAAATATGTACCTTCCATAAACTCACTAACACTTAAAGGGTATTGAAGGAGGAGCCGAATAAATCATACCTTTAGAATAGATCCAGGCTAAAGGGGCTAGTTTGCAAGCTTGGCCATGACAAGAAATTATTTCTTCTATTTGGTAAGTTCTCACTAGAACAATTTCTCTCCTTTAGCATAGGATATGTTAAAGATAGGCTGTCAGGTAGTTACCCTTGAATTTTCTGTGAATTTTATTATGTCCGTTTTTGGTTATTTGGTGCATACCTGATGAACGAGTTAACACACAGTGTAGTTCACATTTTCTTGTGAGAGAGCATGTTGATGGATACAGGCCCAGAAGTAGAAATTGTCATTCTATAAAGTGTCTGGGCTGCCTGTGTTTTGCTTTATATGTTTCGTTGGTCGGATGGTAGTAATGGGACTTTTTCCTGTTTAGTGCGTGTATTTGATAGCACCATCGTTTCCTGAATGTCAGTTTGAACTCAGTGAGGCGTTAGGATCTAACAGAGATGGCGCAGTATGTCAGGCCACTTGGTACCAAGCCTACTCGTCTAGATGTGCAAACTGGTACTTCAGTGAGTCAGAGTTGATTGAGTTACAGAATGATTTCCTCAGCAGACCAGTACTTGTTTTTTTGTTTATAAAATTCTTGTTATATTACTGGAAAAACAAGAATAAAAAAAAATCTAGCTGGCAGATGTGCATTTAGAATTACCAGTGTCCAAATCATAAAAAAAAGGTCCAGACAATTTCCTTTGCTATCTAAAGCAGGTGGCCACCTCATTACTTTTTGGTGATGTTTGAGTATGACTTTATTTATGTAGTCACTGTGACAGAATGTCCAGAGCAATTTTAAAGGAGGAATTCTTGCTCTGGTTCTGGCTTTGAGTCCGTGATGGCTCCATTGTTCTTAGGCCTCTAGCAAGGCAGAAATGCCCTAGAGGCACGGCCTGGAGGAAGGACAGTGCTCACCTCACGGCAGCCAGGGAGCAAAGAGATTGCCTGCAAGAACTGGTTGCCCACTCACCCTTCCTATTCCCTCTGGGCCTCCAGCCTAAGGGATAGTGCTCGATGCCTGAATTCAGTGTGGGTCTTTCCCCTTAGTCGTTTGTGGAAACATCCTCACAGGGACCCCCAGTGGCGCTCCACTTATCCGGGGCCCCTCCCAATCCAATCCACTTGAGCTATCAATATGAACCGTCACAATGGACCAGTCTTTCTGTTGTCTTCTTACTCCTGGATGAAATCATTTGCTTTAGACACCTCCAAATTCAGAGCAAAACCCAACTTGCCCACACCTGTAACAGGTTCCGTACAGCTCTCTCTTCTGACCACCCAGAGTGCCCAGAGCCGGTCGGCCAGCGGGCTGCCTCACTGCAGTGAGCCGATGAATCTGACCTGCTTTTCCTAAGTGGACGCCCAGTGATCCGTGGGTGAAGGTGGTGACGTTAATTGTTTACGTGCTTCTTGTTGCCTATGAAAATTCCCATAGGAAACTACATTTTTTTTTTAAAGGAAGGTTTCTGGTGAAAACATGCTGGTGTTTGTCAGTGAAAGCCATTTAGCAAGGAGTGCCCCTGAAAGACTGTGTGTGTGATGCCTCTTTAGTGTCCGGGAATGCTGGTGAGTAACACCAGAGAGATTTGCTGACACGGTCTGATTAGCCTTGCAGATAGAAGAGGATGATGCTTTGAGACCCACTTAGAAAAATTTCTTTCTAGAAGCTATCGATTGCACTGATTACAATCACAGCAGGTTTCAGCCTGCTGCCCAAGTCTGGAACTTTAGACAAGTTAAAATCAACAAGCATTCTACGATCAAATTTCATTTAATTACCGTTTGCTGCCAAGTCCTGGTTTCGAGGCCAGCTTCCCTGCCAGGTGTCTTTCAACAGTGCCCAAGCCCAGAAGAACCTGCGAGGGCGCTGTGCGCTGGAGCCAGCATGACTCTGAGGCCAAACCTCTGATTTATCCCGAGATAAGCAGTCTCTGCACCTCTGGGAGCAGATTGCCTTGCTGCTAACCTGAGTCTGGGGAAGCAAGTCCATCCCAGTCAGCTTTTCCCTAAAGGAAGGGAAAAGCGTGTTAGGTCTTTATCAGGAAGGTCTGAGCCAGAGAGAGAGAGCAAGTGTAGCTTTTACTTGCCCAGATCCCTTTTCTAGCAAGCAAGGGCCCTCAGCCCCTCAGCCCAGCCAGCTCCCTTTGCAAACAGGCAGCCTCTACTTGCCAGCTTATTGCATTATTGAGTTAATAGTGTTGTGAAGACTGGCTCAGAAGTCTGTTTGGCGGCTGTGCCTTTAGGGAAATTTTGAGGAGAGTGACCTTCCATTTCTAATAGGCATGCCTTTACACCGAGAATTGAGTTACTGAGAACCTGGCCACTCCCTTGAATTAGCTGTGAGCCTCCTCCCCCATTTTATTTTTACAGAACTTGACTCACTGGACACCATTTGTTCCTAGTAGGATACAGTGAGCAAGAAGCTCAAAGCCTTCCATGTGAGACCCTTTATTCCGAATCACTTCGACTCTTGTAAATGATAGAATTTGTAAATGGTCTTCTCTGAAGTCTGTTTCTTCCTTAAGTAAATTGGATAGGATGACCCCTTATCCACCCACTCTGCTCAGGTGACATGCTTGAATTTTCTTCCTTACAGTAAAACAAGTCACCTTTATTGAAACTTCTTTGTGACTCTAAAATTCATATGGAATCTTAATGGACCAGAAATGTCAATGATAAATTGTGCAAGAGCAGACCAGAGAAGACGGTATACCCCGCCACTCTGTAGGACTCAAGGGAAAATACCCATTTGGACAGCAGGTGGTACTGGGGCTGATGAAATGGCAGAAACCCAGAAGGCAATTGAGAGGTAACTAGCTAGCAAGTTGGATCTACTTTAACATCATATAAGAGATTTTTGTGACACCATGTTGGCCAGAAGAGAAAGATGGAGGTCTGGAACCAAATGTTTATATCTCTACACTGTGAATCTAAAGTAACAAGAAAGAATATTACAGATAGGTCTGGGATGAAAAGGATCACATTGTAGAATATGTAGTGAAAAGAAACATAATACTAAACTGAGCTACAGTGTTAAAAATAGCCTCTTATTTTACTAAGACCTCCAGTGGAGCCTGCAGAGGAATAGTTGGGTTTCTGGCAATGCCACAGCTGCTAGGGTGAATACCCCCCCACCCCCCCCACCCCCCCACCCCCACCCCCACCCCCGCCACGGGCATCTACTAGGGCAGGTTAACAAATGCTAAAAAATGCTTACTACGGCTTTGTTGCACTCACAGATGTGGATGGGTAAGAGAATTTCACTAATAATAAGTTTCTCGTGGTGATTACATTGTTGGTACCTCTACAGGAAAGCCCCTTCACATGTCTCCAGCAACAGTGAACATAATACGAGCCCGTAGCTTCCTAGCTCAATGATACCTGACTCAGCAATAGCCCTATTGCCTGATTGTGTTTCTTGGCTTGATAGTAACTACACCCTCAATAGAACACAGCTAATCTTTGGAGTTCTTGCCATGTTCTGGGCATTTTATAAGAAGAATACATCTTAGGTCTTTTAGCACTTGAATGAGATGTCAGCACATCGGTATCTGAATATATTTTAACAGTAAATCTGTGATTGCAGCCCATTTCTGTGTGTTGTGCCAATAGATTTATGAGGAGCAGAATTGACTTTATGTATGGCATGGCGTATCTGCTAGGATGTGAGTTCCTTGAAATTCAGGATCACACACCAAGTCTTAGACTAGGCCCATTGTGAGGTCTACTTAGCAGGTACTGTCTATGGGATCCATCTGCTCTACTCTTCCATACTTCTGCTCCTGCCTGAGGTTATTTCCACCGATGATAGGTATATGGGAACTTAGTAGAATGCATGGTCCTAAAGACCAAAATTATTTCCTACTTGTACCTTTATTGATTTTGATATTTCATTCATTTTGTTTGTATGTGCATTGACTAGTCTTTAGTCTTTGTTAGTCAAAACCAAGATGGTATAGCTAACATATCATCACACATATTGACCACTGAGGAGCATAAAATTGGTCCATTATTCTTTCTCTCTCACTAACTAATGTTGTATCAGTTTTACACTAAATAAACTGAAAATCCTTTTCAACTGAAAAACTGAGGCTGTGGAGAAGGCTCTGTGGGTAAATTGCTTGCCACATGGGTGCAAGCACCTGAGTCTGCACCTGCAAAAACCGTGTAGAGCTGACTTTGTAGGGCGTGTCTGTAATCCATGTGTTCCGATGGGAAAGACAGGAGGTGGAGGAAGTGGGGGAGCTCTTCTGGGTGGCAGCTTGCATCTTCATCCAAGTGTTCCTACAGGAAGATAAGAGATGGAGTGGGGCGTTTCCTGGAAACCCCTGCACCTGGCCAGCTAGACTGACATAGACAGCAGCTAACCGCAGAGAGACCTGCCTCAGACAGGGTAGAAAGCAAGACCATAATTGTCTTCTGATCTCTACAAGTGTGCACTGTGGCATGCACATGCCTGAACTCACACAGGAATGAGTAGTGCACACATGTACTTTGTACACAAATGCTACACACACACACACACACACACACACACAACATACATCAATAAACAGTAAAAATCATTAAAAATGCAGAGTAAACTGATGTTTATAGTTCTGGAAAGACCTGTCCATGTATCATTTGGGTAATGCACAATTTGAGAGCAGTGAGATTCTGTGTATCCTGCCTATCCACAGTATATACTTCTATGTGTGTATGCATGTGTGTATGTAATTATAATATAATCACATCATTTCTCCCCTCCCTTTCCCTGCTCTCTTTCAAGCCCATGACCTCTTTCTTCATTAGCTATTGTTACATACCTCTGTGTTCCTAACTAACTGCAGCCTGCCCTGTCTGTGTAATGACACTTGTCTGTGTATGTTATGCTTTTAACACCAGTGAGCATCAGCACTTGGCTGAGTGCAAGCTCAGCGACTGCTGTGCAGATACGCTGTTTACATGAAGTCATTTATAGAAACAACATGACATTAGATTAAAGTATGAGCAAAAGGACAAGTTACCAATTGAAGTGGCTGCATGAAAATGTGGCTTGGTGACCTCATTCATTTGGAGAGCCAATGGGAACAAAGGATTTTATGCATTCAGCTTTCTTCTAGGTAGTGAGGCATCAGGTTGCCTGTATTTGAAGTCCTCTTCTCAGGTTTCCGGTTTCCCTGATTAGGTACCTAGTACTGTGCCTAGACTTCCCTATGTGTGAAATGGTGTCATAATAAAACCCACCTATGCTGGTTATGGATATTGAAGTGACTTGGTGTGTGTGTGCATCTCTGAAGGATGCACAGCCTGGCATAAGCCGTGCTGACATACATTTGCTCACTCTGCTTGCTGTGATGAGCAAAAGTTAAGTAAGGACAGGAAGGCAGCTCATAGAGTCATAACTGAAAGCTTCTGGAGGAAAGCCTCCTTGGTGAAGATTTGAGCTCCTAGAGGAATTTCTCTTCTCATAGGAAGAGTCCAGAAGCTAAGGGTATGAGTGCTTGTAAGCCTGTGTATAGTCTGGTTCCAGAGGGAGTGTGGTTCTCTAGTCAACTTCACTATTCCAGCTTTACTTAGTGAATATTATTTTCTTAATTTTATCAAGCACAGACAAGGTCTAACTTATTTTTGGTATATATATATATATAGATGTTATACATGTGTTTATAATGTGCTTATAATGTTCTATATGAATGACAAAATCTGACTGGAATTGCACTGTGGTGTACTTCAGACAGAAACACAAGTTCACAGTCACTGACCTAACATGAATTAGGGATCAGTCTGGTAAGGGAAAATGAGCCCTATTAGCAACCCTTGTTCCCACATGTTAGCCTATGTGGAATGGGCTCTAGATAGCCCTTAAAGCTGGTTGCTGGTTGATTTGAGGAGGTGCACTTGAACTTTTAAAAAGCTTGGGTCTATGCTTAAGGTGCCTTTGGATGTCATGATTGCCCACAGCACTCTTTTTTGTTTTTTGTTTTTGTTTTTATTTTGAGACAGGGTTTCTCTGTGTAGCTTTGGTGCCTTTCCTGGAACTCACTCTGTAGCCCAGGCTGGTCTCAAACTCACAGAGATCCACCTGGCTCTGCCTCCGGACTGCTGGGATTAAAGGCGTGCACCACCACCGTCCGGCACCCACAGCACTCTTATTGCATAAAAGAAAGAAAATGTTGCATGTGCAACTGTGAGCTCCTTTCTAAGTGCTCTGCCAATGAGCAGATGGGTGGCAGCCACTGGGATACAAAGGAAAAGGCATCAGCTAAAACTGCCATGGCAGGAAGGTGGCAAGAGAGGAACATTTGACACCCGATCCACAAGGAGACATCTCAGTCAACATGCACAAACATCACAAATAGGCTGTGGGGGCGCCATTGGGCATGCGGGGACGTTAAGGCTTGGAGGAGATGAAGATCTTGGTCAGGATCATATATAGTAAGTGGCAGGGCTGAGATTAAAATTCACTTCTGAATAAATAAGATAATGAGGCCATTCATGAAATGTTGGTTAAAATCAAACTCATCCCGACGCCACTCAAACTTTATTCAGTGAGGAATGACATTTGTATCAGTGTTAATTCATTTTTTCTCATAAGGTATTCCATTGAATACCTAACTTAGAGTTAAACTTCTCCTACTTCTGAATAAGTGTCATTTATACTTTGAAGAAGAAGAAAGTGCTCTTCAAGTCAGCTTTGTGAATGAAGTTGAGTAAGAGCCAAGAATGTCTCCACATAACCCTGATGTAATATTCAAACGACCTCAGAACGATATGGAAGGGAAATCATGCTGCTGCTTGTGTCCCACATTTTCTGCTTCAGGTCTTATAGACGAGTAGGTTTTTCAGAACTAGAACCCACTTGGTGACTATGTGGTCTAGAGCAGTGGTTCTCAACCTTCCTAATGCTGTGACCCTTTAATACAGTTCCTCATGCTGTGGTGACCTCCAACCATAAAATTGTTTTTGTTGCTATTTAATAAGTGTAATTTTGCTACTGTTATGAATCATAATGCAAACACCTGTGTTTTCCAGTGGTCTTAGGTGACCTCTGTGAAAGGGTCATTTGACATCCCTGAAGGAGTGGTGACCCACAGGCCGAGAACCACTGGTCTAGAGAGACAAAGCCCCTTTGACCCAGTTAATTCCTGGTGACCAGATATTAGTGCAACGTGTAATGCACAGAACTACTGAAAGTTTTTGCAAGTCAGTCTGAGATAACTTTTAGTTTACGTGGCATAATGAATGAAAAATGTTTTGAGATTTCATTAGAAATGATAGCAAGTAGAAGCTGAAAAAGTGAAATACTAATTTCCTTGTATGTTGAGTCAAAGTTCTTAAATATTGATTAGGTTGTAAGGCGTGAACATGAAAGCAGATGAAATAGCAGTGATGTCTGGCATTTTATTGCTGCCTTTCTGCCACTGTACCTTCCAGAGTGGGTGCCAGCTCACTGGCCCTGCTGGCACCTACCCTCAGAGGGTCTGCTGAGGTGTTGCTATTAGCTCCTAGACATTATTCTAGTAAGAATGTCCAGAAAACTGCCCCAGACACAGCCAACAGTTGCTATGGAGCAGGGGTTGCTGGTGCTGGGAAGCCAAATTGAGTTCAGATAGGGGTGATTTTGATGGGTCAAATAGAGCCCAACTTAGGCAGTCAGAGGAGGGCGTTTGATCAAGAAGACGTAGGAGACACAGGAAAATCCCCAAGACGAGTCAAGGTTCCACGAGAGAGTTGTGGAAGCTTTACTCACATCCTTCTGCTGTTTCAGTTAGTTCTTGGACTCCCCAGACTTGGCTTTCATTTCCTCCCACATGTCTAGAGATTCTGCACCTTCTCCCATGAGCTGGTATAGGACAATACTGATTTTCTTGGCTGCTAGAGAGCTTTAACTGAATGAATTAGGCCATTCAGAACAAAACATCTCTTGATATACTCAAGCAGATCCACACTTTGGTTCAGAATGTTGGGATGATGCGTTAGTTTTTCCCAGTCACGGATTTCCTCTGGATAGACTTTATGTCCCTTTCATCCTGGTCAGTAACATGTATGAAATATAGCCAAGGACAGGGGACTTATGGGGGAGGATACTCATAAGTTTTGGTACAGCTATGTCCATGCTAGATAAGGGCTCAATCAAAATCCATTGCTACCTTCCATCATTTGGTCTTAAATATTCCAGGAAGCTGCGCTACACAGCATCCAGGATGTACCACATCTGGATGCACAACATGCTGGCTAGGTCTCCATTCAGTCTATTTCTTAAGGCTTATATGTTGATAAAATATGTGCTAGAAATATTAAAATTAGGACTGCTGCTTCCTTCCTTTGGTTATCGGTCCATGGAAAGGACACCAAGGAATCTAAGCAGATTATGTGTTTCCCCAGGCCAAGGTTGATTTGTCTTCTTCTAATAAAGTACATGGTCTAACACTGTTACTGGAGCTTTATGGAGAACTGCTCCTTATCACACATTAATTGTTGAATCTTGAGCATGTTCATTTTAATGATTCTGGGTTCAAGTCTGCTGTCTAAAATGTAAAGCCCTAACTTAGTTAAAGAGGGAATTCAGCTTTTCCTTCTGTTCTCAGAAGAGTCAACACAGCTGCTTACCTCTAGTCACTGGCATGTGTGTGTATCTCTCCTCACCAATTCTGCTGTAGCTGTCTTCTTATTTAACTCATTTCTGATGCCAAGTACTTGAGGTAGCATCACATTCCATAGACTGAGGCTAAGTTTCACAAGACTGCCCCCTGCCACACACACACTTCAGATGCCAATTCCAAATCCCAGATGGTCTCCTCTGCTTCTGCTTGAGAGGCTGGAGCTCCTGTGAGCTTTTTGCTGGGTTCAGTTAGTTTGTTAGATAGGCTAGCAGATGTTAGGTAAATATGTTTTCTGATTTATTATAGAGGATGCACTTACCCATCCAGGAGGAAGGATGTATAAGGTGAGGTGTGGAAGACTATGAAGGTATGATACAATGCTATGATGCCCTCTCAGGGTACCACCCTTCGAGAACTTCCACATGGCCAGCTGAGCGCAGACTTTTTGGTTTGCATGGAAGCTTCTCTGCGGACACATGCCTAAGTCATTGGCCATTGGTGACTGACTTATCTTTCAGCCCCTCTCCACTCCTCAGAGCTTTGGTGAGAGTAAGTGGACTAAAACCTCTCATTTTCAAATCCTGACTTCACCTTTCAGTCACCAGCCCCAGCCCTGATGCTAACAAGGGACAAACAGTCACCAGACAACTCACTAGCATATACAAAGACATCAACTAGAAGGTTCCAAGAGTTTGGACGTTGTGTTCCAGGAAACATGGAGAACACCAAATGTGTATTTATGTGTGTCACAGAGAGGTTAAACACAGTAACAGTTACTTGATTTGGAGAAGAAATTCACAGTGAGTATATGTGCTTCCAATCCTCTTCTCACACATGTTGCTATTTTGACCACATGAATGGCACTGTTACAGGTGGACAGATGCCTGACTCTGCCTTCAAGGGGTTTGGTTGAGGAATAAAACTCTGAGCTGGATTTTGAACTGATTCAAGGGTCCTGGATAGAGGTGAGGCTACAGTGACCCTGACTGCCTTGTGCTCTTTCTTTAAGGATAAGCTTTGGCTGTTTTCTTTTTACCTCTAGCAGAATGAAAAGAAAACTAGATGTAGCTGATTTTTTTCTACCTTACTTTTGTTTTATGAGGTAAAATTCATGTACCATAAATTGAGCATTTTAAAGTGAACTATTTAGTAGAAATGAGTACATTTCCAGTGTTGTATAAACACTGCCACTATTTAGTTCTAAAACATTGCATCACCCCAAATTAAGACCTGCATCCATCAAGTTGCTACTGAGACCTTTCTCTCCTTCTGGGCCCTGGAAATCACCAGTCTGCTGCTCTCTGTCTGCATGCTATACTTATTTTGATTTTTTTCATATAAATGGAATTATATAATGTGTGACTTTTTATATCTGACTTCTCCCATCTATCCACTAATACTGGCCTGGCTTTGTGGTTTGTTTGTTTGTTTGTTTGTTTTTGTTTTGTGTATGTGTTTATCTTTAGGTCCCTTCCATTGCCTCTTTATACATTTTTTTCATTATTTTCTTGGTGGTTGCCATGGGGATCATAACTAACATCATTTATTTATATCTATGTAACATGAATTAGCACTAATTTAGCTTTAGCTGCATAGAAGAGCTCTGTCTGTGCCTCTGCCTCTGTGTTATATTGTCATAGATTTCATTTTTATTTATTGTGTTAATATTGATTTAGAATTGGTAAATCCACACAGTAAACGACATGGCATATTACACCCAATGCTAAACCACACCAGGTCTCGTGTTTGCCTGCACAGTCTTACCTGTGGCCTTTATTTCTAGTCTTTAGCTAGTTCTACTTCTCCTGGAAGCACTCATCTTTGCCTCCTCTCTAAGGTGGGTCTAGTCATGGGATTGCTCATCTTTTGCCTACCGTGGACCAGCTTAATTTTCCATCATTTGAGTGATTTCTTTCTTTCCTTTTAAGTATTTTGTTCAAGTGCCCTGGGCTGCTGTGATTTCTGCTGGGAACATGGCAGCCTTTCCTGCCCATCACTTCATTGCCCATCATCACTTCTTTCTTCGTCTTCCAGATTCTTGCTTTGTCTTTAGTGGTGACAGATGGGTCTCATGGTAGATCTTGGGTTTCTTCTTCAGAGAGTTTGTTGGGTTATATTGGTGTGTAGATTATGTGTTGTAAACCTTGGGGGATTTCAGCCAGTATTTCTTAAAGTCTATTCTCTATGCATTGATATCTCACTCTTCCTTCTGGAAGCCCCAAATGCCTATTTAGCACACTTTATAGTGTCCACACAACCTCTCAGTCTATAATTTCGCTCCTCCTGTCTCCACAATGGCTGACTCTTCTGCTCAGTTCTACTAATGAACTAACTCCTCTGGTGAGTTTTTTATTTCAGTTATTATACTTTTCAACTCCAGAATTTCTACTTGGTTCTATTGTCTCATTTTTTCCTCTTTACTGATAGTGTGTTTGTTTCTGTGTTAACATGCTCCATTTGTTGTTTCTATATTTCTGTATATTTTTAAAATAGCTGATTAAACTCCATGTTTATGGAGTCTAACATTTACGTTTCCTGGATAGTTCTTGACAGCTCTATAGTATTACTACTTTACTGTTTCCTTTTAGGATTGGGTTGTAACTCCAGAAATCTGATTTGGAATAACAAAATGGGCTGTTATTCACTGCTGAGGGTGGCAGTGGTGGTTTGAGTGAGAATGGCCCCATAGGCTCATAGGTTTGAATACGTGGTCTTCAGTTGGTGGAACTGTTTGGGAAGGATTAGGAGGTGTGGCCTTGTAGGAGGAGGGGTTCATTAGGTGGACTTTGAGGTGTCCTACCCACAGTTCTCAGCGATGTGCATTTATGACCTCTGGAGAGGCACAGAGAAGCAGTGTCCAGTAAGGAATTTGATAGCCACCAAATCCACCTTGACAGGGACATCATGGAATGAGTATCTGCCTCTGCCCCCCTTCCCCTTTTTCATTTTGTGTTTGAAGAGTCCAGATATTTTTGGAGGGGCAATGCGAAGATGCCCAGTGATATCCTGGTGTCATTTCAACTTGTCCTGTAAAAGCCCACAGGCAAGGTGTCCTGGGTGTTCTGTGTTCTCAGCTTATAGTGCCAACAGCTTTTCTCTCAGGCTGTACTGCCTCCCAAGATCTCTCGTGTTCGGATGCCAGCAGAGTCTTTCCATCTCTCTGAGAGGTGTGTGTGAAGGGCAGGATATTCTCTTCAACATACTTGATAATGAGTGTTTGAGCCCCACTTTAAGAAATTGGTTCTTCAAATGTGTACCTTCACTTTAAAAACGGTATTGTACTTTCCCAATCGCTTCTCAACTTGTAATTTGGAATGCTGTGTATTTTCTTCATTCTGTGAGGTGTTTTTTGTTGTTGTTTTTTGTTTTGTTTTGTTTTGTTTTTTTGTTAATAACATTTCTGGAGCCTCTCCGGTTGCCAGGTGTTATTTCTCTGGAGTAGAGGTGAGTGTGGTACACAGGTTATAGCATCTCTAGGTCCAAAATCCCATACAGTGGGCTCTGCCCCTGCCCTCAAAGCTTTCAAGTATCTAAATACTGTGAATAAGCTTATCAAAGACCAGAAGAGACTGAACTACAGAGGAACATGAAGGCAATCACAGAGTGTGAGTGCACAGGCCTGCGTGGACTGGGACTCGGGGTGTGAATCAATAGGGCATTGGTAGAAAAGAGAGAAGCAGGCGCAAGACAATCATTGTTTAGCTATCCCTAAAAAGAATCTCTCCACCTCCCTCTTCAGAATAAAAATGTGAGTAACAATTAGGTTCACAAACAGGGGATGCCCTGGTGAGTGGCGAGTCTAATTCAGTCCTGCTCCCCTGCCAACCACAGTGAGAGCTGGGGAGGCAGAAGGCTTCCACCTCTTGTGCTTTTAGCAGGGTTCTGTAGAAATGGTGCCAGACTGTGTGAGGCCCTTCTCGGACTCCCCGTGGGTTCTCATTAGTAATTCTTGTTTAACTTCACAGAGGTTCTGAGTGGGCTAGAAGAAGATTGCCATGTCCTGGTAAATGACACTGCTTGGTGTAGCTCTGAAGCCGAGAGTGATTTCTGCATACCACACAGGGAATGCGTCTCGGTGCTCTGACCCTATCATCTGCACAAGCGTGATTACAGGGAAAGGACTCCAAAACATTTGAACAAATGTGGTCCTGAAAATCATGCCACTCTACCAATTTCCCTTAATTTCATATTTTACCAATAGGCCTTTATTATCCCACGTGTTCTGGGAGAATTTTGTTCTCTTCCTAAGCTTGCTCTTTATTATGCCAGCATCAAACTATTCCACAATCTTCCCTGTGTCTCGCCAAACGCAGCCATTGGTGAGGAGAGAAAACGGTTGTTTAGGCTCATAAAGGATGATTTACAAAGAAAATGAAGGGAGGAAGCCATTGAACTAACTTCCCAAAAGAACCCAGTAATTCCAAACCATGTGTCTCATGTGATTTGCCTGTGTGGGCCTAGCTGCACTTGGCTTCACAGAGGGACAGGAAGGGCAACACTTTGGGGGAAATAAGTAAAGGACGCTGCCAGTCATTTGGTGAAGATTAAATTGTCCATAGCCTTTTTTTTTTTTTTTTTTTTTTTTTTTTTTTTTTTTTTTTTTTTTTTTTTGCCATCCTGAAGCCAGTGTCTAAAACTCAGAGGCATGTCTGTGATTACAGGATCCTGTTGGGTTTTGACTCCAACATGGCTCTAGCCTGCTCTGATCGTGAGACTTAGGAACCATCTAGGAAGGTTCATGGTGTTGGCCTCTGAAATAAAAACCCAGCTATGCAGGGTTTGTCGTCATGTCCTGGCTGACATTTCTGCCAGCAAAGAAACCTCCAGACCGTTGCCCCTTTGGAGGTTTGCATAAACAAGTTCATCTTAACCATGGTATCTTTCCAGATGGATCTGAGAAACTAAATCTGCCCTCTGAGGTCCTGTGTACCCTCTTACCTGTTTTCTTCGAGTTTTCGACTATTAGTGTACAAATCCAGCCTTTTTATAATTCATCCATCCTTAAATAGTATGTTCTTTTGTTCTAGTCAGTTTCAGGCTCCCAAGCCAAGCCATGACCTCTCTGGGGTTTTCAGAGATGAGCTGCCCTGTAGTGGCCCGGTACCTGGAGACCCTGTCTGTTAGAGCGGGTTACGATGCCTCCCTGTGGGGGTGGTCCCTCCACCTGTGTGTCTCTTGTCACTCTGTTTCCCCTACAATAAGCCAATTCCTCCTTTTCCCAAGGCGTGTAAGATTTTCTCCAGACCCAGGGAGCTAAATGAGAGCAAAACTTCAAGCCAAAGAGTACCCATGTGTGTGCTTCCCCAGCTCTCAGTGCTTCTGCTCCTCCTCCTCTTTCTTGGCCAGCAAGTCAGTGAAACTTGGAAAATTTTTTCAAGATTATAACATAGCTATAATATTAAATAGGATAAAATCAGAATGGTAGTGATTGAGAAGTTGCTTATAGGATCAAATTACGTGTCTGTTGTCTGTAAAGGATAATTTTTTTAAAATAAAAAAAAGTGTATTGTGTGTATGTGTGTGTGTTCCCAAACCTGTGGAGGTCGGAGGTCAAAGGTCAGCTAGTGGGAATTGGTTCTCTTCTTCCACCATTTGAGTCCTGGGGATCAAACACAAATTGTCACACTTGGCAGCAAGTGCCTTTCCCTGCTGAGCCTTCTTGTCAGTCTCGTGAAGTCATTTTCCTGGTGGCTTTTTAGACACATAAAGTTCAAAGGTTATGTTTCTGAGTTATGTGAGAGCAAATTACTTAGTTACCAAAGGAATGTGAAGTTTTTCTAGAAGGTCCTTCTGGGGGTAGCCCTGGTTTTTCTCTTTGTCTTTGCCCCGTGCCTAAATTCCAGTCACTTGCTTGAGTGAGAGCTTAGCATGCAGCCTTGTGAAAGAGAACAGATGAAGCAGACATGGTGGAGCCTTAACACCGCAGCAAGACAGAATTTCTGGAATGGTGTTAGTGTTGTGTCTATACCATAGGCTTTGTCTGGGGCCACTGCTCAGCAGCTGTCAATCTTCGGGTGTTTTAGAATGCCTAGCATTCTCCTCATCCAGTGGGCACCCCGTGTTTGCACACACATGCTGTGGAAATCAGGCCTGGCCTGCAGAGTCCCTGGACAGGACAGGCAGAAGCCAGTGAAGCCAGGAGGAGCAGGCACAGTGACAAAGCTCCCCTGGCTATGTGCAGATGCCTGAGAATCTGCAGAAGTTGTCGCCTGGAGTGTGAGGTTTCTCATGTTAATATTCTGGCAACTGTGACAACACAATCTTTTCTTGTTTCTCGCCTTTTGTATGGAGCATACATAGACACCTCCTTATGCTTTAAATCATCTTTAGATTCTTTATCATACCTCATGCATTAGAAATATGCAAATAGTAGTTTCACTAATTTTTTTTAGGGATAATGGCAAGAAAAAGATCTGTGTATGTTCAATGCAGATGGATTTCTTTTCTAATATTTTCAATCCAAAGTTAGTTTGACCTGGGTATGCAGAGAGCTGTTTGTGTTTGTATGTGCATGTGTGTGCATTGCTGATTTTATGTGTGTAAGTACGTTTAAGGATACTAGTTTCATGGATAACATATAAAGTCAGCAGTGCCATAAAGGCTTCATGTTCTGACAGGTAGATGGTGATCATATATGTAAGTGACAGGGTTGGATGACAGGTTGGAGAATTAGAGTTTGAAATTAGGGGGTATGTTCTCAACTGGACAGTATAAGCAAAGGTAACTTTAAATATCTTTAATATTTATGTATTCAATATTTAAGGAATCATGAGCTAGATTGTTTTTATTGTTATCTCTTTGTTTTG
This sequence comes from Peromyscus leucopus, assembly GCF_004664715.2. Classification (NCBI taxonomy): domain Eukaryota; kingdom Metazoa; phylum Chordata; class Mammalia; order Rodentia; family Cricetidae; genus Peromyscus; species Peromyscus leucopus. Next base: position 63,567,923 of record NC_051070.1, read on the forward strand.
TTATTTTTTGACTTTGTATGGCTTACATATTTCTATATTTGCCGTATTTAACAGATCATCCTCTGACTTGACTTGTATCAGTAAGGTACATACCTACAAAGAGGCTGGGCATGGCAGTGCACAATGTGATCATAGCACTCAGGAGTCTGAGTCAGGAAGGTTGTGAGTTCAAGGTCATCCTGGGCAGCATAGAGAGTAGTGAGTTCAAGTCCAGCCAGTATCACTCATTGAGTTTCTATCTTAAAATACCAGAAAAGATCTGGGGAGATGACTTTGTGGACAAAGTGCTTGCTGTCCCCCCAGGTAGCTGGAGTCAGGGTACCCAGCACCCACATAAGAACCAGGCAGATGTGGTGGCCGCCTGTGATCCTAACACTTTGCAGTAGAAACGGGGTGATTCCCATGGCATGCTGGCTGGTTGATAGGCAAATTCTGTGTTCAGCTGAGAGGCTTTTCCTTACTAAGTAAAGTAAAGAACAATACAGGTAGACACTGGGTGTCAACCTCAGGCCCCCATATCCAAGTGCATACATGTGCAAGTGCATCCACACATGTACACATACATGTATACATGCATATGCACACATGCACATGCAAAAATGTCAATGACAACAATAAAGACAATCCTTTATTTGTCGGAATTCAGAGCTCCAGATCCCACATAAGATCCAGATGAGATAGCACCCATCTGTAATTCCAGTGTGCATGAGGCAGGGTGGAAAGTGGAGACAGGAGAATCCCTAGAAGTTCATGGGCTGGCTAGTTTCGTGTGTGCCACAGCCAACTAGAGACTTTGCCTCAAACAAGGTAGGATAGTGAAGACTGACACCTGAGTTTCCCTCTGACCCCTCCACATGTCCACTGGGGCATGTAGACACCCACCCACCCACCCACCCACCCACAGAGAGAGAGAGAGAGAGAGAGAGAGAGAGAGAGAGAGAGAGAGAGAGAGAGGAAAGAGGGGGAGGAGAGAATGGTAAAGAAACATCCAAGTCAGAGCCAGGCAGATCTCTGTGAGTTTGAGGCCAGCCTGGGCTACCAAGCAAGTTCCAGGAAAGGCACAAAACTACACAGAGAAACCCTGTCTCGGGGGGGGGGGGGGGAAAAAAGAAAGAAAGAAAGAAAGAAAGAAAGAAAGAAAGAAAGAAAGAAAGAAAGAAAGAAAGAAAGAAAGAAAGAAAGAAAGAAAGAAACATCCAAGTCATTGCAGGCGATATGCCGGAGTGGTAGACTTATTGAGCCAAGAGCCCTCACGTAAGCCTGCCGAAAGATCACCCAGTCATCGTTTGGCAGGGCATCTCGTTCCAGGTGAGCACATCCTGCAGCCTTCCTGCCTCTACCAGCCTCAGCATGCTTCTCTGGAAACCCATTGTGTTACGTACTTGTAAGTTATTAAAGACTGACTTTTGTGAAATTGCAAAGGAACAGATTGACAGTATATGAGGTGTTTTTTCTAGAAAGTATATAGATCTTCTTGTGACTGCCTTGGTGAATGTACAGCTGTATTAGTGAGAGCTCAGAAATCCCTGCGCAGTCAAGTTATTCAACAGGAAACTTGCAGTTTGACAAATGAAGACATTCAGACAAAAGAAAAGTAGCCTGCGTTCTGCACTCTTGTTCTTTTGAAAGGATTTAGGAAAGTCCTGACTCCTCATGTTGGAGCCCTGATGATAGGATGAAGTGGCTTGTTTTTCCTTTTGACCCAAGAAAGGAGAACGCGCTCAGCTCATGGGCAGGCCTCCTTCCCACCTCACTTTTGTGGTGGACCGTCACTGCCCTGCTAGTCCCCCTGGCTACAGAGGACTTTAAAAGCTAATTAAATTTTTTTTTCACTTCTTAGTTGAACCACATTAAGGACATTCTTGGGGATAGTGCAGAAGATCATCTTCATTGTCATAGATTGGACAGTATAGTGGTTTGAATGAGAAAGATCCCCATGGGCTCATCTATCTGCATGCTTGCTTTCCAGTGGGTGGACTAGTAGGTGGCTTTGTTAGAGGAAGTGTGCCACTGGGGGTGGGCTTTGAGGTTTCAGAAGCCTCACACCATTCCCAGTCTCCCTCTCCCTCTCCCTCTCTGCCTCAGATTTGTGTTTCTCAGCTACTGCTCCAGCACCATGCCTGCCTGCCTGCTGCCATGCTCCCCACCATGATGTTCATGGATCTGAAACTATAAACAAGCCCACAATTAAATGTTTTCTTCTATAAGTTGCATTGGTCATGTGTCAGTAGAAAAGTAACCAAGATAGACTCTAATGGTCTAAACTCACAATGACTCCCTGGGGGTTTTCTTGTTTTTATTTGTTTGTTTTTAAGACATAAAAGGTGAACTTTTTGCCCACCTTCCAAGCCTCCTCAAATTTTATCATCTGTTCAGATTGTGTATAAAGTAGGAGCTGGTCAGGAAAATCTAGTTGGCTCAATGCATGAAGGACTTGAGTGGTAATTGGAGGTTCTCAGTTCCTTCGGGAAGAGTGCAGAGTTTCCAACAGACAGAGGGTGGCAAGAGATGGTTCTAGCAAAGGGTATTATTGTAAAGAGCAATGGGTGGAGCACAGAGCATGTTAGTCTCATCAAGTATAACTGGATCAACACCAGCTGGAGAGAGCAGGTGGCCTGTGTTGTCCATTAGGGATGGAGACAGGTGTCCTCATGTGCTTGGTTGTCCTCCCTATGTGAAGTTAGTCATCTCCAGTCTCTTCATTAGAACACAACACAAGGGGCGTGGTCCATGTTTGCAGAGAAGATGGGAGCCAGAGTGGGGGATGACAGTGTGGGCTTCAGAGGGAAGAGCAGCAGAAATGGAGTCTTCTTGGTCAACACTTATGATGACCTGTTAGAAATGAGAGATGGTGGGAAGTGGAGCAGGATCATAGAGGGTTAAAATGCCAATGGTAGCTCCAGGGAAAACCTGGTTTTAATGACTTTTTAATGATTAGAAGAATGAAGGAATTCAAGAAGTTTAAGATGAATAATGTTCATCCATGGTGTCTCAGGGCTCCCACGGGACACATCAGGAAATATAATGGATGGATACCCAAGTAGAAGAACTTAAGCCTTCAGCCATCTGTAGCATCTGTAAATTATCTGGTGATTAATGGATTCTATTAAACATTTCTTGTAAGGGAGGTTGGCCTTCCAAGGTGAACAGTAGTGGAGGCTGGGTGCTAAATGGATTTCCATGCCTCTCCTCGGGTGAAAATTTCAGGAACAGAGCTGGCTAAAGAGAAAAGAGGAGGCGTCTAGCGGTTGGCTGGCAGCAAGAGGGGGGTGTCCTTGGGAGCACTGATGACTTCACTAAAGCCCAAAGCCCTACCGGGGAACTGCCCTGTTGACCAGATTCCCAGGATCCAAGATGTCAAAGTCAATGCTGTTGTTTCAGCTTCCAACACTTCCCCATCAGCCTGCCCTGGCTTTGAGAGCAGAGCCTAGGGCAGGGCTGCTTCGGAGACAGGAGGGTAGGGCTGGTGGAACCATGCCAACACCCTGCTGTAGCGATCTCCGGAACGTGTGTCCCAGGGGTTAGTTGGCTGATGAGCACTTCTCTGAAGCAGACTTGCTGTCCAAGCTGTTCTTTGGAAGGATAACTTTGGCAGTGGTGTGGCTGTGGCTCTGTGCAGTGGACATCAAGCCTAGGGGTAGAATGCCGCTCTCCCACTCACTTGCACTGTGAATTTGAGTAAATCAATTCCAGTCTCCAGGACTACTTCTGCTGTGTGTCATCCAGTCCGATATAGGGACCAAAGTGATATGTGTGTGTATGCATATGTATATATGTATATGCATATATGTATATTTATGTATATATATATATATATATGAAAGCATTTAATACCTTTATGCTACCAAATGTAATCTTCATGTGTGGGTCAGTGTCACTGGGAAAAGTTTTCAGAGAAAACCCAGTGAGAGAAGGTCTTCATAATAATGACTACAGGTTGGTATGAATAGGAATCAAGGCCATGGTAAAGGAAAAATTAGGGAGACAAAATGACACAAGATAAAAGAGAGAAAGATACCAGGATTCTGAATTTGAACGACGAAGAGAATAGTGGTATAATTAGCTGAGGGATGGAGATTGGGAACTGGGCGATAGCCTTTGCTCTGAACTTAATGGATTCCAGATACTGGAGCATCCTGATACAGACAGCAGGAGAAAAGGAAAGTTGAGGCTGGAGTAAGGCGACAGTCTCTAGAAAGAAGTGTCTGAGATTTTGGAATGGATTATTGTCAGCAGGGCAGAAGCACAGCAGTGCTTTGAAGAAGGCAGGGGTCGACTCATAGGCACATAAGTGAGTTAACTTCCCTTGTTGCTGGCTCTTCCTTACACAGTCATAATTTCTGTTCTAGTTGGTTTCTGTTGTTATGATAAAGCACTGGCCAAAGCCAGCCTGGATGAGGAAAGGCTTTATTGTCTATCATCAGTGGAAGCCAAGTCAGGAATGTAAGGCAGGAACTGAAACAGAGACCACAGAGGAACGCTGCTTACTCGCTTGCTTTCCCTGGCTTTCTCAGCTTGCTGTCTTATACACCCAGGACCATCTATCTACCCAGGGGTGGTACCATCTACACTGGGCTGGGCTCTCCCACATCAGTCATTAAACAAGAAAAGCCCCACAGACATGTCCAGGGGCCAGTGTGATCATGGCAATCCTTTATTGAGAGTCCCTCTCCTTAGGTGACTCTAGTTTGTGTCAAGCTGACAAAAACTAGCCAACGTGGTTTCCATACTTGATGACTAGAGAACTTCTCACATATTCTTTTCATTTTTCTAACACTCCTAATTCTGGGAGCATAGGGATTGGGTTAACCTCAGAACCCTGATCATAAGGCGAATATGTGCTGGCCTGCAGGGATTATTCCTGTGTTCTTTGTAATGAATCTGTGACTGAAAGGGATGGGGGAGAATACTCTGAAACTACAGTGGTTGCTATGATGCTCTGAAACTAAGGCGGTCAATGTGAAGGGAGTTCAGGAGAGAACCGGGCCAAGGTCATCACTGTTGAATGACATTGAGATGAAGCGACTGATGTCAACTATCTCTTCAGTCTGATGGTCTGTGTACAGCGAATGTGAGTTGACAGGGGTCCAGGGATTAGGACAGTTCAATATCCATACATTCAGAGTGGTAGGACCAGGAAGCAAAATCATGAGAAACTTAGCTGCAGGGTAAGTCATTGGTGGCTTGGTGACAAAATGCATTCTTTTAAAAACCAGTAGGAAGTGTTAAAGATAGGAAGAAATGGAAGAAGCTTTATGCCAAAGCCTCTTGTTCACGGCCATGCCCATTGTAGATTTTGTGGGTTGAATGATTGTGTCCTCACAGAAAATAGGACTTTGTAAATGTAGTCATTACAGGATAGTTAGAATGAAGTCATTCAGGCTTAGGATGAGGCTTTAATCCAATGACTGGTGTCTTTATCACAGAAAGAAGAGGCACACAGAAGGAGATTCCCGTGGTTGCCACATGATGACAGGCAGGGATTGAAGTTGGCTGTAACTGTGCATAGGCTAATGATAAGTCACCCAGCATGGGAATGAGGCTCCAGAGGATCACAGCCCCACTGACACCTCCAATCAGACATTAGCACTAAAGTCTGTGAGAGAATAACTTTCTGTTGCTTCACACCACTTAGTTTGTGGCATTTGGTTACGGCTGCCCTGGTTTATAAAAAGGTAACTGTGGCACAAGGTTAAGAGGAAGCGAAGGCCATGGAGACCAGAGTGGTATGACTCATCAGCAGCATAGGAGTTCAGAGGTGAGTGTGAAGAGGATACAGGAACGGAGGTCCGGGCCTCCATCAAGTCTTCTTGCAGGTCTTCTATCCAGGTCTCAATGAAACCAGTCCACTTCTGCACTTCCCACAAAGGCATCTTCCACTTTCACTGTTTTGCTCATGTTGGTGAACCGTACCTGTTCGCTCCTGGCATTGGAGCTTAGAGGATGCCTCGTGTGGGCATTGGTTTGTTTAGGGAAGAATTGTGAAAGAGGTGTTTGTGATTCTAAATGGGGCTGAGTGTTTCTGGATGAAGCAGTTCAGGGGCCTCCCACTCTCTGCCTCAGCAATTCCCACTGCAGAAAAACAAGTAAACAAGCTGCGTCAGAACATCCCGTGGAAGGAGGGAAATAATTAGTATGGAAGTGACTAATTAGAGCTTCAAGAAATCTGGGACTTCTCCAACACCTTTCTGGAGAGAAGAGCCATCGATAGCTGGGGAACTGCATGGGGAGGGAAGGAGGAGAAAAAAGAAAATTCGGTGTCTGAGAATCCAGTCTTCAGCCTCACCCAGGAGAGCTCACGGCAGTCTGCAGGGTTGTCGCCACTGATGAGCTGCTCATGCTCCAGTACACAGCTCTGCACCCCTGCCCATGTGAGCAACCCTGCCTGAGCCCCATGGGCCTCCAAGTAAAAACAGAAACACAACAGAAAGACATAAGAATGGGATGGGGGCTTGATGGGGTGATGTGAGGAGGAGGGGGAGAAGAGAGGCATGGGGGTGATTATGAGCAGAATATATTATATACATGTAGGGAACTGTCAAAGAATAAATTAATGAAAATTATTAAGCACTAAAAAAAGGAAAGAATCCAGTCTTGACAGTATTGAAGATTTAGAGCAGCTGAGGGCCTGGCATGGTTCCTTCTATTCCTCTCCCAGGACTCCAGACACTGTATTATGAAAAGGAGTGTCTTTAATTTGTTATCCTGAGCTCCCGCACTAGAAAATGAATTTGATTTTGAGGAGAGTGTGCTGGTGCTGGGAACAGAATTAAGTCTTTGCATGCCCCTCACTTAGCCTTTAACTTTCCTATGCTTATAATTCTTCCAGAGATTGGCAGGTGCATACTGTAGGGGACAGCGTGGACTGTGTGTGTGTCTCCTGCAGGCTCTATCCCTGCAGGTCCAGGGCAGTGGCCTTCTCTATTCAGTCCATGCTTACAAGATAAAATAAAGTAATCCAGCAGGGGTCGCTCTGTGCAGCCCTTGGTGTGAGGTGTGGGAACAGTGGCTTTAGGTTGGTGGAGAAAACTGGAGCCAGTACGAACTTGTGGACAGCCTTGTTCCCTCCCCACTAGATGAAGCATTTATTTCTTCTCTTTCTACCTCCCTGAGACACCTGTGAAAACAGCAAACAACTCCTTTAAAATGCTTTCAAAAATTTGTTTGCCCAAGAAGTGTGAAAATGGTGATCTTAGATATTAAAAGAAAAACCTGCCCCTCAGTGGCCTGTTCCATTCCTGTGCCTGCCTTCTAAATGAAGTGAGAATAGATGAGGACTTTGGGCCGCCTGCCTGTGTAACTGACAGAGATAGGTCCCCACTGAGTGGCAGTGTTGGAATGTGATCCTGACCCCAACCAACAGTCTGGTCCTGGGCCAATGTACAGAAGAATTAAAAAGAGGCAAAATGGCTCTGGGCTGTGGATGGCAGTTTCAGTGCATGAATAAAATAGCTGAGGAAAAGTGAAATTAATGAATATTGTTGTTGTTTTAAAGAGATGATTTCTTCATTAGTAGGACGTGTGTGTGTGTGTGTGTGTGTGTGTGTGTGTGTGTGTGTGTGTGTAAGACTTTAGGGGAGATGCCAGAACCTGTTGGGCCTTGCCTTGCCTTTCTCAAGGCTGCTCTCCCAGCCTGGTAAAACTCCCCATGGGTTTCATGGTTAACTGGATCTTTCCCTCAGCTCCTCTCAAAACTTTTAGTTTTAGGTGATGCTAATTAGGGAATAAGATCCTTTTCCACATCTGTGCTGGGACCCCAGTCACCTTCCAGAGCAGAAGCCGCAGCAGCCCTGCACATTCTGCCCGATGTTTTTATTAGTCATGTTGCTGCTCTGACTGGCCACAGTTCTTCTCATCTGTCAGGAACACTGGAGTAATTCTCTCCTCCTATTTGCCTCCAGTGTTCTCTTCCTGGGGGCACACCGCTGGCCCTCAGGTGGGCTCTTCTGTTCACTTCCTTCAGAACATTGCTGGCATTAGGTGAGTGTGTGCAGGCTCAGAGACTGAGTCACAGCCTGAGACCTTGAACTCCTTGACCTCTGAACTCAGCAGGGTTGTCTTTCCCTGATGTCCTGGACCTGTCAGGCCTGCCCTGGGGATTGATACATGTAGAATAGGAAAGCATTCACCCTTCAGTTAATTATTTAGCACTATAAGGCAGGGCATCTTTGGGGTGGGAGCTCATGGTTGGCTTATGATAATAGCCAGTTAGCTCCCTTTGGCTGGTTCCATGGCTACTTGGGGCTTTCTTTTATACCCTCTAGTCATTGGTTTTCAAGGAGAAATTCTTCATGCAATTAGAGTTTCTGTGGACATTTACCTTAAGAGGTTGAAAGTATATGAAAATATATTTTTGAAAATATCAAGAAAGTAAATGTGAAATGGACTATAATATTGCATTTGATAGAACACAGAATAAAGGGCCATAGAGAAAAATGACTTGCTACCATGACATTTTAAGTATTGCATATTTATATAAGCACACACTTGGGTCAATATTACAGTATTTTGGTAATGGAGCATAGGATGAGCTAGATGGGCCGACAATTTAGAAGGAAGAGGGTTGTATTGACCTATTAATCTCTGGTATAAGCCTGAAGCATTCAAGATGAGATTCTGGTTGAGTCTGCAGGTGAGAGGCTTGCTGTGGTCCTCATCAGCTCTGACTCCCTGGACTCCTATCGATTTTCTTGGTTGTATGTGTTGTAGATGCACAGGGTTTCAGAATGCTTGGGTTGGTAGCAGAGAGCCACACTTCTGCTGTATTTCAGGTGTGTGTGCCTGTATGTGCATGTGCATACACATCTGTAGGTTTACTCATTGTTTCAAGCTGTGCATCTGTGTTTTGCTCATCAACAGAGCCGTGACATGAATGCTGGTAGATAAAGAGTTACCACCTCAGCCGAGCTGCCTGTTGCCATTAATCTCCTCTAGTTGGGGGGGGGGGGCGGTGTAAATGCAGATTACAGATGGCAGCTCCTGTGGACATGTGTTGAAATGTTCAGAGTCCTGAACCATCCATTCCTTTGTCTCTGATCATGCCTGACTTTGTTTGATTGAGGACCAGCAGGTCACACTTAGCCTGTGATGCTGTAGCCTGTGATGTTGTTCTGTTCAGATGGCGCCATGAATATGGCTAGGTGAGGCAGGTGTGTTCACTCTTTAATGTTTCAACCACACCTTGTTTTCTTGCCTGGTGCACTAGCTCATTTACCTGTGAACCATGCCAAGGACCGTGTTTCTTCTCCAAGGCAAAAAAGGACTTTTATTAGGTTTATGTCCCTGTTTGTTTCTCCAACTGTCTTACAGTGATTTAAAACAGCGAAGTGTTTAAAACGCTTGAGAGGAAACTAAAATGCCACAGAATAAACCAAAGGGGCCTCTATTCAGGACACTGTTAACCACTGGGTCTTGAGGCTGAGGCATAGGTGTTAATGGGTGAGTTCAGCAGACTGGGAAGGCTGTGTGTTGTGAGTTTGTTGTGGGGACACCCCAAGTGTTGGAGACTTTGCTCCACCGTGCTCTGACTCCCTGGAAACATGTTGTTCAGAGCTCTCCTGAGTTGCTCAAATGTGGCTAACTTAACATGGGCTTTGGAAAGGCCTGAAAAGCTGTCTTCCATTCACACATGTGTCTAGCTCTTCCTGTGGAAAGTGTCAGTCTCAAGACAAGTTGAAGTCGGAGGCGGGCCCTCTGATCTCTTCCACCAGGCACTCCACAGCCAACCTTTCTGGAAGACCATATCAAGTTTGCCCAATGTTGTGAATGAAAATAATCCATTGGTGAAAGCCCCAAATTAGAAACCTCTTGGTATATTTATTTCTATGTCTCAAGAATTCTGATTTAAAGCAGACTTTATTTCAAGTAATGCGAACAGTAGGTTGTTCAGGAGTCTTGGATGAATCGGTGTTTTCTTCCCTCCACTCCAGGAAAATCTATTTAAAGTAAAGGTCAGCCCTGGGCTGGAGTTAGAGCCCACTGAATGCAAGTCTGGGGCACTAGACCGGTGCTGCTCTTTTCTGTACAGTTGTGAGCAGTGGGGACACGGGTCTTATGCAAGCCATCATTTTCCATACATTCCTTTCCATGTGACCTTCCTGTCCCTGGAATGTGGTATGGAGCCAATAGTGTGTGTTACACAGGAAGATGAGCTCTTGTGGGACTTTGGGCTTACTAACTTTAGGAATTATTTAAACCTTGAGAATACTGTCTGAAGAATCCAGTGCCCTTTAGTTATACCTAAGAAGGAAGCAGTAGTAAATATAGTAGCAAGCCTCTTTGAGACATATCAGCCCTTCCTTTCTCTTTCCTCTTACATCCTCCTGCTCCAGCCTTCTCCATCGTTCCCTGTGAAGGCTGTCAGGCATTGTCTCAGTTAACAAGCCCTGAGCCTGACCCTCTGCATAGGCTCTGGCAGACCTCTGCCTCTGAGATGTGCATCTCTGGTCCTGCCCCTCACTCAGCCTGGCTTCCGTAGATACGTAGGAACTGCTATGGTCTCTGAACTTGACTTCCCACTACTAATCTCTACCTCTGCTAAACCTTCCCTTTTTTCCATGAGAATGTGAACATATTCCATGACTTTGTGATGTTCTTTGAAGAAAAAAATAGTGAAAGAACTGGCCAAGAATTGCAGGTCCCCAGGAGTTGGTATTTTAATGGGGAAGGTAAGCAGCGAGAGAAGACACCACCAAATAACTATGAAGGAATAGGATTTGGACCATAGTATCTTACCCATGAAGACTGAGAGTGGATGGGCAAATAAGGAGCGAGGATGGGGTAGGAGGGGTGATTTTACACAAAAGTAAAGACCTTCCTGAGAAGGTGAATCAAGGAAGCAGGAATGATGGTCCAGATGAGGGTCCTGGGGGCTTGCAGTGTCCTGGAGAGATGTGCTCAGGGTGTAGATGCTCACTGAAGGCTGAAGTGGTGTGGTTGATGTTCCTGAACTGTACCACACAGGCGAAATCTGGCTGAGGGAGGGACCCGGAAGCTTTGTTTGGGACATGCTTTGCTTTGGATGCCCAACCATGTGGAGGGACAGTAAGATGGTAGGAGCTGGAATCTGGGTAAGAGTTTGTACCCAGAGATAGAAATTTGAGATTAACTTGTAGGTGATATTTAAAGTCAGAACTGAGGGGATGCCCTATACGGATGGGAAGCATCTTTGAATTGAGCCCCAGACTTTTTTGATAGGATTCCGATGTGCCTTTCTTTCTTTCTTTTCTTCTTTCTTTCTTTCTTTCTTTCTTTCTTTCTTTCTTTCTTTCTTTCTTTCTTTCCTTCCTCCCTCCCTCCCTCCCTCCCTCCCTTCCTGTCTTTCTTTTCTTTCTTTCTTTCTTTCTTTCTTTCTTTCTTTCTTTCTTTCTTTCTTTCTTTCTTTCCTTCCTCCCTCCCTCCCTCCCTTCCTGTCTTTCTTTTCTTTCTTTCTTTCTTTCTTTCTTTCTTTCTTTCTTTCTTTCTTTCTTTCTTTCTTTCTTTCTTTCTTTCTTTCTTTCTTTCTTTCTTCATTCCTTCCTTCCTTCCGCCCTTCCTCCCTCCCTTCCTCCCCCCTCTTTCTTTCTAGATTTATATATGTATGTATTTTATGTATATGAAGACTCTGTCTGCCTGTATGTCTGTCTTGTATGCCAGAACAGGGTATCAGATCCCACTATAGAAGGCTGTGAGTCACCATGTGGGTGCTGAGAATTGAACTCAAGACCTCTGGAAGAGCAGCCATTGCTCTTAACCCCTGAGGCATCTCTCTGGCTTAAAGTTTCCTATGCTAGAACTTTTCCCCTATGGCTGCAGCCTTGCTCTCCAGTGCCCTGCTCTTGCTTCTGTATGAGTTGCTCATGGGGCACAGTGGCCACACTCCACAGTCTGATAGCACCTTGACCAGGTGGTACTGTACTTGAAAATATAGTGTTTGGATGGCACAGTGGCTGAGTGGCACAGTAGCTGGAGGATAGTGGTCTGTGGATACAGTGTCCAGGTGGCATAGTGGTTGGGAGATGCAGTGGCCAGGGGATATAGTGGCTGGTTAACATGGCGGTGGAGTAGGCGTGGTAGAGTTGACCCTGTTGCAAAGGTGGCCTCAGTGGGGGAACCAGGAGCTCCTGCTTCTGGGACCTGCTGTCCTTTGGTTACCCAGCTATGTAGAGGGACACTAAGATAGATATTGGGGCAGACCTTCTTCACTGGTGTGCCCTTGTGTGTTCCAGTTGCCATGCCATTTTGTTTCCCTGTGTGCCTCCTCTTTAAAGGCATCTCAGCACAGCAGAGGCAGAGGCAGGAGGATCTCTGTGAGTTCAAGGCTAGCCTGGCCTACATAGCCCAAGGCTACGTAGATACTCTGTCTAAATCTCCCAACCCCCTAAAATAATTTTTTTATTAAGGCACAACTTTTACCATTCCAGGAGTTTCCTCTTGCTCCTGGTCCCTCACTTCACTTTCATTTTTATCATTCTTTTTTAAAAAAAAATTCCATCACCATACTTGCCCATTTTGTCATTGTTTCCCTGTGGTGCCGGGGGTGGAACCCAAGACTCACGTGTGCTAGGGAAGGACTAGACAGTGAAGCGCATTCTGCCCTCCTTAGTTCTGTGTTTTTGGTACAAAGTGAGCTCCTAGAAGTTGAGGGGTCAGATGTCAATGTTTACATTCCCAGGACCTGGATATCACTTTTATGAAGCAGCCTATTAAATGTTGAACTGCTGCCGGGCGGTGGTGGCGCACGCCTTTAATCCCAGCACTCGGGAGGCAGAGCCAGGCGGATCTCTGTGAGTTCGAGGCCAGCCTGGGCTATCAAGTGAGTTCCAGGAAAAGGCGCAAAGCTACACAGAGAAACCCTGTCTCGAAAAACCAAAAAAAAAAAAAAAATGTTGAACTGCTAAGTCTAGCTTAAAGTTTGCAAAAAAATGGTTGCCTTCTATATATTTCACCTTCTGCATGAAAACGCAGACATACTTGCACATCATAGATACAATGAGAGTGTTGGAGTGGAGGTAAGGGAGAACATGGGACCCGTAGATGCCGAAGTAGCTTCTCTGGTAGGGTCAGAGTTCAGGCAACAGCACATATCTCCCAAACAATGGGTGACCAGCATTGTTTTCAATGCCTGCTCTAGGCTAGGTCATTTGCTTCTTTGTTTTCTGAGCAGGGAGCATGGTTAGAAATCACTCACGTGGTTCCTTTTTCTATTCTTCATCAAATGCCAATCAAAAGGTCACGTGATCCGCACCGTGCCAGCTGCTAGATGTTCAGTAGGAATGTATTGACACTCAAAAGGGGATCCTGATCGGACAGACTATCCCCTGGCTGTACGCTATGTAGCAATGTCCCCACAGGGCAGCTGGGGGCGTGGTCAGGCCTGAAGAGGCTCATGGGCCTTCCCACTGCCACCTGGCTGCAAGGGTAGGTGAAGTCCCAGTCAACTCTCAAGCAGCATCAGCCTTGATCCCCATGCACAAGCATCCTATATCCCCTTCGGTGTCTCCTGCTCTCTTTCCAGTGGCAGAAGTCGTTTACCTATGTGGGCTACTACCCACCCCTCTTTCTCACCATCCTCGGATGATTTGCCAAGTACTGTTTCTTCTTTCCTCGAGCATGCTTCTCTCTCTCATTCTGGCTCTCCTTCCCTCTCTGGTCTTTTTGAAACAAGGCCAGAACACACTATGTAAGCCATGCTGGCCTCACACTTAGGATTGTGCCTGATAGTGGTGGGACTTACACAAAAGCTCACTCAGCTTTTAATCTCTTTCTTGGCTTTGTGTCTTCTCACAGAGCTAGATACACAGCCCCGGAAGCCTCTACCTGGACCTCTCTATCCTAACCCAGTCTGTCCTTCATCCTGTGGATGGAGATATTCTATGAATCCAACTATGAATAGTATACTTTCACACATGCGAGCCTCCACATGTTCCCTTAAGGCTCTAGGTCAATCCAAAGCTTTCCCCATATCTGCAAGGCTCCCCCACACCATAGCATATTGCTCCTCCGATCTGCAATTCACCTGTCTTTCATGTCAGACACACAGTGATCTGACTCTTGTACATTTGTGTATGTTACTCTCTGTCTCTGGGACTCCATACGTCCTAGAATTTTGTGTGTGTGTGTTAGGCTCCTACTGGTAAAACACTACTTCTAGGATTTTTTTTTCCTGCTCTCTTTTAGCATCAACATCCATCACCATTATTTCAACTCTGCCTGCCTATATAGAGAAACAGATGGGGTTGCAGCCTGCCCTAAGGTCCACTCACTGCCCACCTGGTTCAGTTGGTGATTGCTTCTGCATCACTGGGGCAACCTTCCGGCCAGAAATGTAGGTTCCTGGGACTCCGTTCTTCTTTCTTCAGTGGAGTGTACTCCAGAAAAGATGATCTTTTCTGTGCATTTGCCTATTTATTTGGTTTTATTTATAAACTTATAGTAGTACATGCCACTGCCTTTGTTAACTAGAGAGTGCCTTTTTAAAATAATGGAGTTAAAAGTTTTAGTCCTCAAGGGGCAGGAACTGAAGGAAGCTTGGCTACTTATGGTCATTTCCTTACACAGCATCAGAAGCTAGCATGGGCCGTTTGGGAAGCTGGCTGTATCCTGAAGCAGGAAAGTCTATCAGTCATTGAAAGGACAGTGTCCTCTTAGGATGTGCAGCTCATCTGTTCTGGCAGATGTTAACATGTGTTCCCATGTGCAGACAGTAATGTGATTTGTAGTGCTCTCCTTGCTGAAGTTTACCTTGCCTGCTTAGTCACATAGTTCCTTGAGAACACTCTACATATTGTAGTTGCCCAGAAAGCAGCCTCTGCCATAGTTTACTATATAAATTTGACTCTTGTGTTTGGTTTGGGGGCTTTAACTTCCTCTAGGAATCAAGAGGTTTTAGACATAGTCAGCAGAATGACTGAAACGGACATGTTACAGGCAAAAAGTCTTACCCCTAAAAATGAAAAACATTGGTGATTATGTAGAAGTTCTTAGTAAAATTATTCCTACCAAGTGTGAAGATGCTAAATGTGGCAGATGAATCACTATGTATTAACTGTCCAGTGTCTTCAGGATCACTGTGCCGCCAGCTGTGAGTTGAGCACCCCTCTAAGGAATCACAATGGTCATCTTACCCTAGCTGAGTGACAGCTCTCATGTGCCGCTGTCACAGTCTCCTTGCAGGAAGGTGACTCCTTATAATCATTGGCCTGTAGGAAATGTTTCTCTAAAAAGAATTTCACATTTTCAAGAATTTCTTAAAGAACCCACAGTCCAAATTCAAATTAAAATGCTTCTTAAACCATGTAAGTTTGTTTTGAAATCTTTTTGTGCACAGCTATTTGCGAATATGTTTGCTTGTTGTGAAAGCAAGAAGATTCACAGATCTAAAATGAAAAATCTTGTTTGGGGGCAAGAAACCAAGTGAAGAATATTGTTTGCTACTAATATCCTTTGGGAAGTGAAGCACATATTTTCAGGGATTTCTTTTAAACAAAATAAGCATTAAATGAAATTCAAGAATATATAATTACTAGTAGCTTAAGACTTCTGCTACATTATATATCATAAAACATATATATATAATAAATATATATTATTTTATTTTCAATTAAAATGGAAAACAATCTAGCATGAATCTTAAAGGGTCTTATTAATAAAAAACTCAGAGCCAGGTATTGGGGTGACTGCTGAAAGATCAGAGAAACAGAACCACCCACAGCTAACCTCACCTCTCCAATTCCTCAGCTGATCTTGTTTCCTCAGACTGAAATCCTCTGAGTCCTCATCCAAAATGAATCTCAGCTTAACTGCTTCTAAAAGCCTAAAAGCTTAACCAGGCTCTAGTTCCAGGTCCTCACACCTTATATACCTTTCTGCTTCCTGCCATCACTTCCTGGGATTAAAGGCATGTGTCACCATACTGTTTCCAGTGTGGCTTTGAACTCACAGAGATCCAGATGGATCTCTGCCTTTGGAATGCTAGGATTAAAGATGTATATGCCACCATTTTCTGGCCTCTATATCTAGTGGCTGTTCTGTTATCTGACCCCAGATAAGTTTATTAGGGTGCATAATATTTTGGAGAACACAATATCACATTTCCCCTTTTTTGTCTAAAATTAAAAAAAGCTTATAATTAATACAAGAAAAACTATATCCCATAAGTATATACAATATATACAGTCAAGAATTACATTAACAATGTCTAGTCCATTAACATTTGACAAATTCATACAAAAATTTTCATTACTTATCCTACTTAAAAACAAGTAGTTCCTTTCTAAAAGTAGATTCAATAATCTCCCTTTTTATCTTATCATATCTATATGCTCCTTTTTTAGTAGATCCAAAAATCTACCTTTTATCATTTCTATATATTCCCATTTTTCAGAGTAGATTCAATGATCTACCCTTTTTTATATCTTCTTTTTTCTTTTTCTTTTTCTTTTTTTAAAACAAGAACCCTGTATCTAATCTCCTTTGTTTAGTTTTTTTTTTTTTTGATCATTAACAATTAACAACTTGTAACCAACCATCGTAAACAATAGCAATTATCCATAAGCCATTGAACGACCAAAAAACACCCACCCCCACCTCTTGGGAATGTGGACATCGGTTTCTTAAAATTACTTCCTGCTTCTGGGAGTGAAGACATCTTTAGGGGATCCTGAAAAGAAAAATTTGGGGTTAATTATCAAATCCTGAGAGAGCTAGTTGTATCATTTGTCCAGTCTCTGCATAATGGGAAAGTGCAGGGCTTGTCTCAAGTCCTTGCTCAAGTTGTCTGTGAATCTGGATCATCTCAACTATCCATCTCCAAATTGTCCTGAGGTGTTTGTAGTCCAAAGCCAATCTTTCCATGGTGTTAATCAGCTTAATGGTTTTACCATAGTCCATGTGGAATCATGGTTGCCCTTTTGAACATTTCAAAGTTGCTGTTAGGTGTGGTCATGGTTCCCTGCAGATTTATTTATTTGTTTGTTTGTTTGTTTGTTTGTCTGTCTGTTTGTTCGTTCATTCATTCATTCATTCATTCATTCAGTTATTTTATGCCTCCTCTGTGGTTTGGAGCAATCACAGTCTGATAAATGTCTGTCTCTTGGAACCATGAACGTTCTTCCCTAGAAGAGAAAATCTTCACAGCAATTTCTCCCCACCATTTGTCTTGCCAAACTTTTCCAAACTGACCTTTGCCAATGCTTTCTTGTAACACAATGGTCCTGGTAATTGTTCTCTGAATGAGCAGCAGTAAACCTTTCATCCCCGGTGACAGCCTCGCTGCCACCATCAACAGGATGAGAAGCGGCTGGCAACTGGGAGCAGCAGCCGCCACCTCCATGGTCCCACAGCCACCATATTCATCATCATTATTATCTTAGAAATGCAAAGTAAAACCAACTACTAATTGTAACACCACACAATCACTAGAAGAACAAAAATCAAATGCTGCATCCAAGTTTTGGTAAAGACAAAGAATTACTAGGAAGTGTGATTGCTGGGAACCCAAAATGGCACATCCACTTTGGAAAAGTCTCACATTCCTGTAATTTAGGGATGCCCTGGCTTTGTGTCTTAGTGGGCTTTCTGTTGCTATGGCAAACTACCTGGCATAAACAAGTTACAGAGATAGAAAGTCTGTTTGACTTCGAGTTCCAGAAGTTTCTCTCCATGTCCGGTTGGTCCGTTGGTTTTGGACCTCTGATGAGGCAGTGCATCATACCGGAAACACCTGGTGAGGTGACTGCTGAGCTCATGGTGGCTGACAGTGGAGGGATTACAGTCCAGATGTACCCAAGGATGAGCAGATAAACAATTTGTGGTCTATTATGTGTTGGAATACTACTCGGCCACAAAAGGGATGGACAGTCTAAGGAAACAAGCAAACATTTCAGGTGCATCTCCAAACATTATGTTAATTGAATTGACCAGTCAGGTGGGTCAACTGTGTTTCTTTCTGTGTGATCTAAAAGAGGTGAAACCTAACTGCCAGGGTCAGGCCAGCAGGGGGCCTGGTGGATATGCTCAGGGTCTTGATTACAGGGCTGCCTGTCTTTGGAGAAGCTCACTTAGATGGGTCAGTGTTGTTGTATACTAGGTTAGTTGAGCCACAGGAACACTAATTAACAACATGGCAGTAATAAGTGATAGCAGTGCAGAAGTACATACTTTATGTGTTTTAAAAGTTATTTTAGTATGTTGTGTGTAGGAGTGTTCAGCTTGAGTGTATGTCCATGCACTACCGTGTGTGTATCATGCCATCGGAGACTAGAAGAGGGCATTGGATCTCCTGGGATTGGAGCTACAGACAGTTGTGAGCCATCACTGTGTGTGTCTCTCTGTGTGTGTGTGTGTGTGTGTGTGTGTGTGTGTGTGTGAGTGTGCACCCTAGCACATATGCTCTCACCACTGGGGATCAAACCTGAGTCCCCTGGAAGAGCAGTCAGTGCTCCTCGATGCTGTGACGCTACTGTAGAGAATTATGTCATTGTGTGAATTTAGTAAATAGGTTGATTTGGTCTGAGGAGATAACACTTTTTAGAATGAAAATAGAAACATTTTGTGGTAGGGAAGGATGGATGCTATAGGGAAGTGTAAAGTTGGGAATCGGTAGCACAGGAGTACCCAAGGGCACCAGAGTTGGCATCATGTTGGCAGCACCTGGTGAGGAGTTATTGGTGTTGCCTAGTTCTTACCTGGTGTTCACGGGCAAAAAGCCAAATGTCTCCTGAAAACGGTGAAATAATTCTGGTGGAATACCACCACCTTGTCTCCTTAAAATGATTATAATTCTAAGAAGTCTCAGAGTCTAACACAGTTAACCAAGATTCAGTCTGTGTGCTTATGGACTTTACGTTCGGGGATATTCACGCATGAGAGCAAAGCAAACATCCTGAGCACAGAGGCTTGGCTCCCTTACTCTGGGGCCGACTCTGGCAACCTGGGGCAGCCTACAATGGCTTTGTTGTGTAAGGGCTTCTGTTAAGTCTTCCAAACTTCCATTGCATCTGTTAGGTTCCCTAAATGCAAAGGCATCAAGCGTATCAGTGCTACTGAGAAGGAGGTATGGTTTTCTTAGAAATGAATATGAAGAAAAAGAAGAGAAGAGGAATGGTAGGGAACGATGACCTCATCTACCCCAAATGTGAGAGCTGGGCGATAAGAAGGATCTGAAGAATGGGAGGTGAAACAAAGAGGAAGGGTAGAAACCTTAGCAGGGCACAGACAGAACAGGGCAGGATGGGAAGAACAGCCACAAACTACAGCTGGGCCTGTGGACTCCGGGACATGCATCGTCCTTAGATATTCATGCGCCCAAGGTCAGTTTGCAGGCTGTGTGCTCTCCACCTAAAAGACTAAGTGTGGTTTGATTGAATTCTGCAATGAAACCTGAACCCTCCTAGCTTTGGGCATCCTCAGCTTAGAGGCCCCCTTGGAATTCACAGAACATCAAAGTGACGGCCGAGGCAGCTGCTGCTCCCAGGGCTTCCAAGAAATCCTTTATGGCTCTGCTGAGCTCAAGGAGAGAAAGGGCCTCTTGCCTCCACAGATTGCAGAGCTGCTGAACGCGGCTGATTTTGAGGAAAGATCCCTGCTTGCTGCAGATTGGAAAGACTATAGCCAGGGTCCGACAGTGTTCCAGTCTCCTGGTTTGTTTACTAAATCTGAAGTGATTAACAGCTGAAGCACCTTAGGGGGCCTATCTGCTCATGGACTGAGCAAGTCTGCACCTCAGTGGTGCTCCAGGGACCATCAGATGAACCTGGACTTGGGGAATGTCTGCAGACCTTCGTGGTGCTCCAGGGACCACCAGATGAACCTGGATTTGGGGAATGTCTGCAGACCTTCGTGGTGCTCCAGAGATCGTCAGATGAACCTGGGGTGCGGCAGCATCTATAAATGAACAACTGCAGAGTCACCCCTTGAGATGGCTGGTGGCATTGTGGTTTTATACAGTTTTATTTAAACACTGGAGAGGCAACCACAAGCATTGGCCTTGTGACAACACAGTCATTTTTCAGCATGACTAAGGGACAATCATCAAGTGCAGTCACCCACTTTGGGCACTTAATCACATCTACCTTTAATCCTAAGAAAAATGAAATTATAGAACATAAATGAGCAGCTAGAAACATAAAGTTCAATATTAACACCTAGAAGGCAAATGCCAATTAAGAATGCTGGAATGTGTTTTATCCCTCTGCGAATGAACTCCCCTGCTTCAACTCCCTATGGCCCTCATAACAGCAAAGTCCATTGTAACTTTTAGTAATTGGCTTTTTTATTAAAATAAAAAGAGCACAGTATAAATTTTAGCAACCAGGCTAAGTAGGCATTAAAGACCCTGGGATCCAACCACAATGCATAACATCATTCCTTGGGGAAAAGGATTCTAAGTGCTCAATAACTACCTTACAAATAGACTTTAGGATCATAGTCCACTAGAGAATAAGGAACTGTGCGCAATAGCAATGCCTTCCATTGACTCGCACGAGAATGGCACCAAAGGGACCTATATTCTTCCATACATGTGTGGTGAACTCAGCTAGTCTGGGTTTGATCAAAGATTATTGCTGAGTGGACATGGAGAGCATGAGAGTTAAAACCAAGGCGTATCCTCAAGAAAGTCAAGGGTAGAGCCAGGAGGATAGAGCGGCAGATGTCTAAGAAGTTTGAAATCTCCAAGGCAAAGGTGGTGTTGTAAATGGACAGAGTGGGGAGAGAACACTATGGAAAGTAAGCTGAAGCTGCGGGCAAGAAGGCCACAAGGCAAGAAGGAAAAAAAATGAAGAACCAATCATTTTTTAAAGGCAAATACAACTAAATGTGTCCCTGAAAGGAAGGCTAGGTAGACTATAAGGAAGTCAAAGGGATACCTGAGACCTAAAAATATTTTTCCATAGATATGAAAGGGGAACATATAGAATCAGTGCCTAACTATATCAGTTCATTTGTGAGTTGAGTACGTTCCTAGTGCACCTGCCATGGCTTAGTGTGCACAAAGGTTGGCAAGAGGAGTTAATGACTTCATCAAGCCTGAGTTAGTGTAATTGTAGCCAGCCACAGACGTGAACCAGAGCAAGGCAGTAAGGCAGGACATAATGGTGGCAACACAGAATGCTCAGAGAATATTATGCTTGTCTGACTAAATTTTTACCTTTGTATACACCTCATCTTTTTTTAGACTTGTTGTCTTGGTGGCACTGTAAGAATCACAGTAGATTACATAAAGTGTATATGCGTGTGTATCATGTTGTTTTTATTACCTAGGTAGAATGGTTGCTCCTCTGATGAGTAGATATGATTAGTTGATTAAAACAGAGTTTAGCTCGTGTAACTTGAACTAATATGACTGAATTCTTTGCTTGAGAAAACTATGTATGCACTGTAGTCTATGTGAGAAAATTCGTGGTGAACAGAACATAAAATGTGAAACATCTTAGTAGTGTTTGGTTCTCTCTTTAGAGAGGTTATCCACTGTATATGTGCAGGTTGACTTTTAATACAGCCATGGGATGCCACCATCCACTTTTACATGTATCCCAGCTGCTGGAGCATTGTCCTGTTTTTCTGCTCTGTATTAGTGACTGCTACTGTGTGAATGTGTCCATTCAAGTTCATGTGTTGGAAACTTAATTTTTGGTAATAGTGTTGGAAGGTAGTGCCTAACAATAGGTAATTGTGAGTGGGTTAGTGCCACATAGAAGAACTTAGGGCTTTAAGTACTCCCTCCCTCCCTCCCTCCTTCCCTCTCTTTTTGTCCCCTTCTCTACACCCCCCCCCATTGTCCTTCTGCCATGAGGTGACAAAACATGAAGGCTTGCCAACCAATGCTGGCCTCCTAATCTTGGACTTTGAGCCTTTATCATCATGAGCCCCTAAGTTCCTGTTCATGATAGACCTCCTAAACTAAGGTATCCCGCATTAAAAGCACACAGCTTCTCCCAGGCTCTGTAGCTTGTTCTGCATGTGGCTTTCAGCCGTGTGCTGTGCAGGCATCTGTAGTAGAGGTCTTCATTGGAAGGCCCTTCCAAACACTAACAGCACTGCTCTTCCGGTCACGGTGGCCTCATGGTGCTGTGCCTGTTTCATCCAAGTGTCTATGATGACAAGAACTCTGGAGCTCACCACCCAAGCAGCTGTCCGTTGGCATAGTCAGCTCCTTCTATTATAGCAAAACCACCATGGCCCCTGAGGCTAGAACAGGCATTTCCTTAATGATTCTGGGGGCTGAGAAGTCAATATCAAGGTTAGATGCTGGTTTTCAGATGGCCCTCATCTTACTGTGTCCTGCACATGGTGGGGAAGAGGATGAATAAAAAGGAGACAAGAGGGAAGGAGGGGAGAAGGGAGGGGGAGAGAGGGAAGGGGAGAGGAGGGGAAGAGAGGGGAAGGAAGGAGAGGGGAGGGGAAGAGAGAGGAGGGGAGGGGAAAGAAGGGGAGGGAAGGAGAGGGAAAGGGAGGGAAGGGGAGAGGGAAGGAGAGGGGGGAAGGAAGGAGAGGGGGGAAGGAAGGAGAGGGGGGAAGGAAGGAGAGGGGGGAAGGAAGGAGAGGGGAGGAGAAGAGGGGGGAAAGAAGGGGAGGAAAGGCGAGGGAAAGGGAGGGGAGGGGAGAGAGAAAGAAAGGGGGAAGGAAGGAGAGGGGAGGGGAGAGAAGAGAGGGGAAGAGAGGGAGGGGAAGGAAGGAGAGGGGAGGGAAGGAAAGGGGAGGGAGGAGAGGAGAGGCAGTGCAAGCATGCTTTCATCCATTGCTGTCCACTAGCCCCATCACAAGGACTCCGCCCCTGTGATCTGATCGCCTCCTCCAGGCTCTGCTTTATAACAGGGCTTTTATTTAGTCATTTGGGAGGATTCAAGGAACACCTTTTATGGTTAAGACCTTTGCTTCCTGAGTTGTAAGATGGGAATAGACTCTCAAAAAGAGTGGATATGAGTGCTGCTGCTCTGGTCCAGGCCCTCTGTTGCTGTGGAAACTCCAGGACTTTTTCCAGGTCTTTCTTTTGCTTGCCTGGGGAAGGAAGGTTGTCCACATCTCAGAATCATAAATTTCCCAGGTGTTGTTTCTTAGACTGCTTTCTGCTCTACAGCAGAATACCCAGACTTAGTGCTTTGTGAACAAAGAAAATGTATTTGGCTTATGATTGTATGGGATGAGAAGTACTAGTCTGAGGGCTGCATCTGGAAAATGCTTTTGTCTTAGTTAGGTTCTATTGCTATGATAAAACACCATGACAAAAACAGCTTGGGGGGAAGAAAGAGATTCCTTCAACTTAAGTCACACTCCATCCATCGTCACCAATGGAAGTCAGGCCAGGAACTCAGAGCAGGAACCTGGAGGCAGGAACTGAAGCAGAAGGCGCTGGGGGAGTGCTGCTTACCATAGTGCTCCTTATGCCTTGCTCAGCCTGATTTCTTATAGCACCCAGGACCACCAGCCCGGGGTGGCACAGCCCACCATGATCTGTGCCCTCTCACATCAATCATCAATGAAGAAAATGCCCCGTAAGCTTGATCACAGGCCAATCTGGTGGGGGCATTTTCTCAACTGAGGTCCTCTCTTTTCAAATGACGGGCTCACGTCAAGTTGTGGCAAAACTAGCTGGCACAGTCTTCTTGTGTCTTCCTAACTAGAAGATTGGGAGGGAAAGGGACAGACATGAGTGAGTCCCTTTTAAAAACACTCCCTCTTGCAATACTTCTGTCGGTTCATTGTGGGGACAGTAACCTGATGACCCTTATTAGGTCCCACTTTTTGACACTGCCATATTGGGATGAAGTTTCCACGTGAACTTTGGGAACACGTATAAACCAAAATGTCACCTTTCTGTCATCCATCTTCCCACTGCTCATTCTTATTCTGAAAATTCCCTCCCTATTCCAGCCCTAGAGACCCCCTTTCCCAGCTCCTCCCCCCTCACTGATGGTGTTCAGCAGCTAAAGCTGGAGTCTCTGCCCCTCTAAAGATGAAAGGCAACTTGTATCTAGTCTACCCTCATGCATAGTCTAGAAACAGCCCAAACATGAAAGCTGCCCTCCCTAATCCCATTCAGCGATGTCTCTGTATATGCTATGCCCTCATATGAAAGCTGTGATCTCTGTATCTCAGGGAATTTTATTCATCAACTTTTTCCTTCTTGGGCCAAAGCATGTCCATGGGGCAACCACTGGGATAGAAGGCACTGAGCTAGACTGTGGTCTGTTGAAGCAACAGGACTATGTCCCATCAGTGATGTAGTCTCAGGAGAGTTTCCTGTCCTGTATGAATAGACACCTGACAGAATAGACCCCTGTCTTGTCAACCCAGATCTTGGCAAAGTGGAAAAGATTACCTTCTACTCATCTGAATGCTAAAGTCCAGCTTGTTTCTGTAGATAAACAGAGCTGCTTCCTGGCTGGAGAGATGGCTTAGCAGTTAAGAGCACTGACTGCTTTCCTAAAAGGACCTCATTTCAATTCCCAGCATCCACATGGCAGCTCATAACTGTCTGTAACTCCAGTACCTGGGGACTAACACCCTCATGCAGACATGTAAACAAAACATCAATGCACATAATATAAGAATAAATAAATTATTAAAAAAAATATAGATGCTTCCAAGATGCTTATTTGAGACTCAGAATGGTAGAACTAAGGATGAAATGCATCAAGTTTTATTTTTGATAGAAATCAGTGTAACTTTGGCTGGGAGAGCATTGTTCCATTAATTATTCATCCCTTATTACAGTGGCAAAGTCTTCTCAGTGGTGGCATTTAGTCATTGCCCTGTGTTTTCCTCAATATGAGACTTTCCTCCTGAATAAATACCGGGAGTGCGAGAAAGGGCTTCATTCAGTGTTATCTGTGTGCCAAACCCACGCTCGGTTCCTTATTTGGGTCAGGTCACTTGTTCATAACTTAAGTGCTGGGAAGTTTTCCTAGCCTCATTTTGTACAGGAAGAAATGCCAGCTAGAGAGGTGAAGTATCTTGTCCAGTATCAAAGAGGTGGTAAGTGTGGGATTTGGACTAGAGCTAACTAAGTTATAGAGATTTTTATTTAAAAAAAATAATAAGATGTGTAGCCATAGTGTGTGGTTCCAGAGCACGTGTCCTTACACGTCTTTCTGTGTCTTGGTATCCTATTGAGAATGGAAACTGGACAGAGACAGTGGAAACAGCTTCTCACTGACAGCAGCAGTGAGCTTCAGTGTGACTAGGGGAGAAAAGTGCCTGTCCATTAGACTCTCTGCTTCCGAACTGAAATTCAGGTTACCATAAGGTAAATTACATGAAAATGTAGCTTTGTAGACAAAAGATCCATTGTCCAGAAAGAATAATTTTGGTGTATTTTTGTGCTTTCTGAATAAACATAAGCTGCATTTTTTTAATCAGCCAAAAGGTGTATTCTTATATTTGAGCCCATACATTCCTCCATACAAGAACATCTTTTATTAATTATGGGAATGATTCTCATGCTTTGCATGTAACAATAGACACCTCACAGTGTTTGTTCAGGCTGATGGCAGTGCTTTGGTTGGTATGAGCAGTTGAATTTGATTAGATGGTTTCTTCCATGTGAGAATGACCAACTCATTTCTTATCTCCTTGATATAGGGAGACAACAGTACAATCTGAAGTGCTCAGTTGGTGTGCAAGTTATTCTTTATGTAAACATTTTTTTTTATCACACCCCTTTTGGGCTATTTAAAACTTTGTCTTGTGCAAACTGAGAAATGTTAGTGTTTGTCCTGTAAATTCCAGTAATGCTTTTGTTAAGCATGTGTGCTTTTGTTGAGGTTCCTTTAAGAGCATTAAAAGAATGTATATGCACATATGTACATCATTACATACACACACACACACACACACACACACGTGTGTGTGTGTGTATGTGTGAGAGAGTATATATATATATATACATATATATACATATATATACATATATATGGGGAGAGAGAGAGAGAGAGAGAAAGAAAGAAAGAGAGAAAGAAAGAGGGAGAGGGAATCCCATTGGGAAGAGTTTTTGCATCACTAGACTGTACCCTTCAGCCGGGTTGGATCATTGTGAATATCTCAGGGTCTCTCACTCTGAGGATGCTTTACCCATCAATCAGCCAGAGAGGGCATGCTAGTGACCATGCCAGGTTGAACTGTGTGTTTTTCCTTGTCCTGTCTTCTCATTTCAAGAAACTTTGAGTTTGCCTTTTATGTATGAAGCCCACAGACATCATCCTCTTCCACTTTTTCTAGGCAACACGGGCTGCCATCACTCAGCACTGCACGGACCTCGGAAATTTGCTGGGCAAAGAGAACGACGTGGCCCTCATCATCGATGGCCACACCCTGAAGTATGCGCTCTCCTTTGAAGTTCGCAGAAGTTTCCTGGACCTGGCCCTCTCCTGTAAAGCAGTCATCTGCTGCAGGTGAGAACGCTTAGGTTGTGCCCAACCAATGATTTTGATGTGTCTGCGTTGTGGGCTTCTAGAGGAATCGATAAAAGAATTTCTCAGCTTCAACTTCTATGTTAAAAATAGAAAAAGAAACTAAGCAAAAACATAAGTTTATCTTTAGCTGTGGATTCATAGATTTTTGCTCAAAGCAGCAAATAGCTTTTATGCTTTTGTTTCCTGTCACTCCATGGGTGGTGGCATGCGAATTCAGGGTGGCCCTTCCATCCCCATTTAAAGCTCTCTGAAAACACCTGCACAGACACACCCAAAGACGTGATTAATTATAGCAATAAGTGCTTCTTAACCTAGGCAAACTGACCATTAGAACTAACCATTACACCACCCAACCGAAAGTCTTCATTGGCTCTTATGGAGTCTGAGAAGACTTTTGAGGATGGCTGTTGCTGACATTGACTACACATAACATGGAGGTGCACTTCTGATAGAGATTTGAAAGTCGGAATTGTAAAAATAATCTACTAGGAAGATAAGAGGCCAGCATAGGTAAAAGGGCCCATGATAACTGGAAGAGGGAAAAGCATGCTGGGAATCCTGTCTTCTGTAGTTTCTCATTGTGTCTAAGTTGCTGAGTTTTAAGTGGGTGGGACCTGACTTCTATGAGTTCTTCAACACTGGAAGTTATTATCATTCTACCTGATCTACAAGTGCTGGCCAGTCACTTCTGCCTGCCGCCTGCATTGTTCATCAAGGAGCAGTCCCCAGTTTGTCAGTGGCTGAAGCAAACAGCAACACCAGGGACAAGAGGAAACCAGGTGGACCAGACTAGTAAACTGCCAATAGGCTAACCCCTTATAGAAGCTTCCCTGGGACAATCAAAGTGTGTGCATCTGGGTTGCCAGGGGAGAACCAGGCAGGCCTGCAGACTGCAGGAGTAGGCTCCATCCTAGCCAGCTGCTCTGTGTTAAAGAAAAACACCGTGTCCTCCCCCTCGCATAGGCTGTCTTCTCCTGGCTGCGTGTGTCACACGGGCAAATCTTAGGATGGTACTAGAAAGAACTTGAACTGCGATAGGCACCGAGAGCCGACCTCAAGTGGAATACAGTGACCATCTCCTATGTAGACGTGTTCATTAGAAAGTTCCAAGGTAGTTTCCAGTGTCCCTGCTCTCAGACATTTCTTGGCTTGTGTCACACTTCGGATTTAAAAATGGCGACAACAAAAACTGAGCACATACTTTACAAACAGAGCGCTCAGTTGCTTCACCTGTGTTCAGGATTGTAAGCCAATTTTCACATGTGACTTTGCGCATAAAGTTGGCCTTAATTCTCACTTTCCATGCTGAAAATATGAGCGTTTTGAGTTACTCTTTTCTCTAAATGCAGATGAAAAAATGGTGGGTTTTTTTATTTTTTTCAGAAAAATAGTTTTCTGGGAAATCGTTATATATTTTCTTTTCAATATGGATTTGTAGATGGTTGAATGTTATATAGTATTATAATATAATATTACAATTCCTTCAAACTAAGATTTAAGTAGTGAAAAGAGGACTCTCATCCCCCCACACCCATACACACAGGTCCTCAATGAGCCCAAAGATCTCGTCTCCACACTGAAAATGTCCCTGTATTCCAAGAGCAGTGGCCCCATAAAAACACTTCCCCAACCAGGTACAGAGGATGCTGCTGTAGTTCTAGCTACTCAGAGAACTGAGACAGGAGGATTGCTTGAGCCTAGGAGATCAAGCCAGTTTGTAGAACTGAGCAAAACCCCATCTCAGTCTAAGGCCCTTCTCACTGACGCTTTTGACACATTCAAGTGTGCCAGCCTCAACTGATACACGCCAAATAC
This sequence comes from Peromyscus leucopus, assembly GCF_004664715.2. Classification (NCBI taxonomy): domain Eukaryota; kingdom Metazoa; phylum Chordata; class Mammalia; order Rodentia; family Cricetidae; genus Peromyscus; species Peromyscus leucopus. Next base: position 63,596,128 of record NC_051070.1, read on the forward strand.
CCGCTCCATAATATTTAGGTAAATGAGAGTAAATTAGTCTTTGTTTATATAATTTTTGACCTTGGAAGTCTATTACATATTTTGATTAAATTATACTCAATTTTGCTAATTACAGTTTGCTGTGCTCCAGTATTTCCTGTGCAGTTAAAAATTTGCACAAGGTCCTTTGTAGTCAGCAGGGTAGGTGTCGTTCAGTTTCCTGTCAGGACTTTTAGATGCCACTGCATTGTTGGTTGACCTGTCAACTTCCACCCAAAGACAACTTCAGTTCTAAGTTGGATATTTGCATTGTACATTCTAGGTGTTATGGGACAATTAAAGAATGTGTGACCTCTGCTCTTCTTGGTCAGGGAGTCTTAGAGTATTGGTGTTAAAGCTTAGCATCTGCCTTGCACCCTAGGTCTTGGGCTCAGGCCCTCAGTGAGGCGGGTATCCCACACTTCCATTTGTCATAAGCACCTGGCATGTTCAGTTTTCACTGGACCTCTAGTTCCTTTTAGCATTGGTTGTTGTTGGTCTGTCCTATTTTGCTTCCCTGTTGCTTGTATGAAACACTAACCAAGAGCAGCCTGGCGGGGGCGGGGGGGGGGGCGGGGGACGGGGACGGACGACTTATTTGGCTTCCAGGTCACAGTTGATCATCAAGGGAAGCCAAAGCAGGAGCTTGAGACAGGATCTGAAGCAGAGACCATGGAGAAATGGTGTTTAATCACTTGCATTTTTTATACAACCCAGGACCACCTGCCCAGGGGCACCACCCCCACAGTGGGCTGGGCCCTCCCTGTCAATCATTAATCAAGAAAATGCCTATAGACTTGCCCACAAGCCAGTTGGAGGCCATTCATCAACTGAAGTTTTCTCTTTCTCAGTGACTCCAGTTTTTGTCAAGTTTACAAAAACTAACCAGCACATGGTTTCTCCTTCTTAAAAATTAATTATTATTGTCATTGTGTATGTGAGTGAGAGAGGGATGGGGATTGGTTGCATGTACCACAGTGCACCTGTCAAGGTCAACAGATAAATCTGTAGAGTCAGTTCTCTCCTACCTTTACCTGGCTAGAACTCGGGTAGCCAGGCTTGTGCAGTGAGCAAGTGAGCTGCTGATGGTTCCTCCCTGAGGTGATTTCTTCTGTTTTTGTAACATCTCTACCATCTCCACACACACACACACACATATATATATATATATATATATATATATATATATTATATCCCACTATTTCTGCTATATTTCTGGAAGGCTCTGGATGTCTTCCAGTGCTTTGGACACAAAGGCTCTCATAGCCTCATCTGTATGTCTTTTCTCTATATGCATCTCTCTTCTCAGTATCAACTTTACAGAGAACCTTACAGAAAGGGGCACATGGGGGGGGGCGGCTGGGGATAGTGTTCTAATGTAAATATGCCAAATGATGAAGCAATTCTATTCCCAGGAATAGACACACAAGAATTAAAAACAGACACTCAAACAAATACTCATAAACATGTATTTATAGCAGCATTGTTCACAATAGCCAAGCTGTGTGGACAACTCAAATATCCATCAGTTTCCAAATGGATCCAAAGAATGAGGTCTATCTATACCGTAGTATTCAGCCATAGAAAGACATGAGGCAGTGGTACATACCACAATGTGATGAACTTTAAAACTATGCCTGGCAAAGGAAGCCAAATGCAAAAGAGATGGAACGTGGTGTTATTCCAACCCTGTGGAATATTTAGAGTGGACAAATCCATAAAGTGGAGCAGCTAGAAGTGAGAAAAAAGGCAGTTGCTTTATGGCTACAGGCTTAGCTTTTGAAGATGATGAAATGTTCTGGAACTACCTGCAGAGGATGGTTGTGTTGTGATTATGCTAAATGAATTAGATGTTTATTCTTTAATGTGGTTAATTTTTTAAAGATTCATTTTTATGTGTGTGTGTGTGTGCGCGCGCGCATGCTCAAGCATGCACACATGTGTGGGTACCTGCAGAGGGCATCTCATCCCATGGATCTGTGGTTATGGACAGTTGTGAGCCACTCAACAATAGGTAGGAAACCAGACTCAGGTCTTCTGGAAGAGCAGCAAGAATCTTAACCATGGAGCTATCTCTCTAGTCCTGGAAGGGTGAATTTTATCACAATCAAATACGTCATTTGTATTACACATACAGTGTGAATAAAAGAATTTACCTAATTAAATTAAATATCACTGAATTAAAAAGAATGAAACATAGGTCAAGTGAAAAAAAATAAAGGTTCCTAGGCCATCCCCCCAAGAGCAAGCAACCCAAACCTGGGACCTTTACAAGCTACTAAGAGATTGTGATGGGCAGTCAGGACCGAGACTGACAGCCTCTCCAGCCAGCTTGCACATACTAACCCCCCCCCCCCCCCCCCCCCCGCATGAGCCTCACGCATAGGCTCAGCGGAGTCCCAGACCTTTTCAGACCTGCATTCTTTTAGGCTAAAAATGTATCAGCAGTGTTGGGTTTTTCACCTCGGCCTCTATCTCTACTACTCTTCTAATATCTACTGGTCCTCAGAGATACTGCCCCCATTTGGTGGCTCCACTTTCCACTCCATTGTGAGAGTCTTTTGTTGACATCAATAGCTGTGGCTTCATACACAAGCTAGGAACCTTCTGCAAGACTAAGCCGCCACATCTACAGATTATGATGAAATTGAGGTCAGAAATTCAAGTCATTTCATTTATTTCATTTGTCAATCCTTCACAAGCATCACTTTTTTTCTGTTTTTTGGGGGTGGATTACAAATGAGTACAATAAAAGCCTCAAAAAATTATTCTCTTGCACATGGTCTGAGAGAGCAAGAGAAACGCTGGCGTGGGGGTTGGTCTGACTAATGCCAGGGCCTATCTCGCTGGCTGTGCCTGGTCCTTCAGTCACACATGTGTAATACTGTCACTATTCACAGTTTCACTAACAGTTGACCTCGCTTAGAGCTCTCCCCCTTCCAGTTTTACAGGATTTGTGGCTCTCCAGAGGGTGAATGTTGTGTAGAAAATGTGTAAGCCATTTTCAGTGTGTGCAAGAACGACTTCTCTGTTTTCTCTCCCCGCTTTCCCCCCTTCTCTTTGAAGCTCTTTGTTTTTGTCCAAATGGAAATAAATTTCATAGCAGAGACTAGTGGGGGGTGCGCAGACTTTTGACCCCTCGGGAGCATTCAGAAATGTTAAGTGACTGTGTCTCGTCAGGAAGAGAGTCATGAAAGGCTCATCAGTGTCTCCCATGTGAGGAAGTTAGCATGGCCCCTCCACAGACCCCTGCAAGTGCAGGTGACGGGGGTGGCCCCTCAGCAGTGCCTAGTTAGCAAGTATGATTTATGTCTAAGTATCTGGGCAGGAGATGAAGTGGAGACGAGGCCCACAGTGGGGTCTGCACTGGATGTGCATGGGAAGTATAGCAGAGGTCATCATTTATATTCTTGGATGTGTTTAGACTTCTGTCTCTCTGGATAGATTTAAAGGTAAACATGTAAAGCCTGGTGTGAAGCCACAGAACAGAGACAGAAGTGAAAGGCAGGATACACTGGATATCTTAAAAGACTTTGGAGTTTATTTTCCTACCTAAGAATTATTTCTATTTCTCCTAGAAAAGGAAAATAGGAAATAGAGATAAACAGAACAGAAGCAGCATTCACAAAAGTGCCAACTATCAGTTCACTCTTAAGAGTTGGTGCTGTAATCTAGACTCTGCCTGTGAAAATGTTTCCCTGCGAGGGGCAGAGTGGTCCACAGGTGTAAATCGAAAGTGTGTGAAGTAATATAAAACATGTTTGTAAGAGGCTGAATGATGAGATTGGAGTGTCACTCGACAGTAAAACTCTGTACTTGCCTAGCGTGTTTGAGGCCCTGGGTTCAGCACACACACACACACACACACACACACACACACACACACACACACACACACACATACACACACTACTGAATAGTATGTCATTATTGTGACTGGTGCTGTAAAGATTTTTTTTTTTTTTACAGCTCTACTGTTAGGAAAAACAGTTGAGAATTCCCATTAGATGATAATAAGTCCAAGGGTAAGCAACCTGGAAATGTGTAACAAAATTTGCACCCTTTGCCTGAGAAAGTGAAGTGATTTAGAATAAGAGAGGTGCCAGCAGCTTTGTCCTTGTTGGGACGAACTTGGTTCTGTCTGTTTAGTAGACAAGCCTGGATGCTGAGCCGCAGTTTTGTGATAAGATTGTGTGTGTGTGTGTGTGTGTGTGTGTGTGTGTGTGTGTGTGTGTGAACCCATTGCCACACAAAAATGGAACAATAATCTAAAAAGAGAAAAATCAACACATGCTGCTGTACTGAGCAGAAGTCCCCAGCTTTGAATACTTCTCATTCTCACAGCTGGCTCAGTCTTCAATCACGTTCTGGACTCAAGCCTGTCACACTCAGCCTGTGCCAGAACCCAGTGCATCTGGCCTGATTACTCAGAATGACTTTTCTAAGTCATTTCTAATGCCTCTTCCCCCATTTAGCTTTTCATGTTAATAACTTCAGCTCGATAGTGGGAAATCGGAACTCCAGGCATTCTGTGTGTGGTACCCTTCATCCTTCAAGTGACATACAGAATTATGTCCAAACAGGGTTCAGACGCAGTAATTAGAATTGTATCGTCAATCGTGTTTTCATTGTCCTCCATGTTGGGAGGGATCCAGTAACACACTTGCAAAAATAAAACTTTTCCTTAGTGTCTTTCACGACGTGATTTCTCAGCAGTGTGTATGTCCAGCTGTAAGCCAGCTTCCTGGTTGGCATTTCAATCCAAGGAGCATTATTAACTTGTCCAGGCTGTACACCTTCCTCTAGACTGTTTGTACTGTGGCTTAGCGTATTTTCAGATTGTTGATTATGTGCAATTAAGGCAGAATTCATAACTTGTCTTTTTTTTTCATTTAGTGCTAACACGGTGCTATTTGCATGAAGGCAATTTTCTTTCATCATTGCTGATTTTGATACTCTTCTGAGGATGAGTGCTCTCAGATGTGTTGTTTCTTGAATAAAAACCATTTCTAAAACCTGAGAATTTTGAAAATATTTTCCCCATGTAATTTACCAGTGTATCTCTTGGTTATTAGGGATTTTAGTTCCCTTCCAACCAAACATTACAGATTGTGTGTGTGTGTGTGTGTGTGTGTGTGTGTGTGTGTGTGTGTGTGTGTGAATTTGTGGAGGTTTAACCTGGGGCTTTGTGCATACAGTGAGCCACCCCTGCCAGAAAAGTGACACACTGCCCCTGAATATAACTCAGAGGAAAACTAGAAATGTCTTAGCACATCACCTTGGATACTTCTTTGTTGAATTGGGCAGGGCTGACCTATACCTGACAGAAATATTGACAAATAGTGTAGGAGGGAGACTTGGAGAGACTCTTTTATGAAAACCGTGGGGCAGACCTGAGGTGAACAGTGAAGCGGTCATGGACACTCCAGGGCAAGCCTGACCCTTGGTGACGTGTGGTGCTGCTAGGGGAACAGCCCTGGGAAACCTCTGCCTGTTTACTCTGGAAACAGTTATCTGTTTCCTTTCTATGTTGGTCAGAAACCAGTTTACAGGGCACAAGGCCCTCAGGTGACTGTCACATCAGGTTTCTGCACAGAAGCCGGGTCAAGGAGGACAAGAGATGCCTCGAAGCTCTTTCCTGGAGTAGTCTAGAAATGTCAGCAGTATCTGCTGGCTCTGCTGCTGCCAACGTGTGGAACCATGTGCCTCGCCACGAGAGCACCTCACAGGTCCAGGCTTTTCCCTGTGTTTTCCTGCTTCCTGGTTTCATGAGTAATTAATGCCTTGCTGCCTGTCATTCCTGACAATGCTGTGTGCCAAAGGGAACGGGGATGCCAGGCCAAACTGTGGTCCAAAGTGCTGAAGCAGAAGCTCGTCATGGTTGGTTGGCATTTCTTCCTACGAGAGAGAGGGAGAGGGAGAGGGAGAGAGAGAGAGAGAGAGAGAGAGAGAGAGAGAGAGAGAGAGAGAGAGAGAGAGAAGAAGAAGAAGAAGAAGAAGAAGAAGAAGAAGAAGAAGAAGAAGAAGAAGAAGAAGAAGAAGAAGGAGGGGGAGGGGGAGGGGGAGGGGGAGGGGGAGGGGGAGGGGGAGGGGGAGGGGGAGGGGGAGAGAGAGAGAGAGAGAAGAAGGAGGAGGAGGAGGAGAGGAGAGGAGAGAGAGAGGAGGAGGAGAGGAGAGGAGAGGAGAGGAGAGAGAGAGGGGGGAGGAGGAGAGGAAAGGAGAGGAGAGGAGAGAGAGAGAGAGAGAGAGAGAGAGAGAGAGAGAGAGAGAGAACAGAGCTTAGTTAAACATGTGGACTATGTCATGAATATATATGCCCCAAGTCCTGCCTTTTGATGACGTTTGTACTTCAAGAGCATTTTTGTTCATTTTGCTACGAAGAGGGTCAGAATGTTCATCAGTACAAAAGGTGTCATGTTAACTTTCTTTGTGTGAAGAAACAGGAAGCCCTTTCTCCTCACAGTGCCCTCCAACTGAGAGAATACAAGCACTTCTTACATTAATTAGTCCCAAAGACAACTATGATTTTCATTTTCCTGTGTGTACATCTGACATGTTGCCTCATGTACTGTTCCTTGAAGTATTGACATGCCCCTTTTCTGATTTCTCCAGCCACCCTGAGAACCACTGGGCCTTCTCCATCCCAGACACTTTTGCGGCTTGTGGCTTCACTAGAATGCCCCAGAAAGGCACTTAGCGACATGAAACCTACATCCACCACATACTCCTCTGGTTTAAGCCTCATTTGTCTCACTTTAGAGACAGCAGAGTGACAAGGGAATGGTATTTAAGGATTTCCCCCCATAAGTTTTTTACTATTATCATTATTTAATGAAATCACTTCATAGAAATGAACTCAAAAACACCACACCACTTGACAAAAGAGGCCACTAGACACATCCTAAATTCTTTTTTCCCTCAATCTAATGGGGGTTTTTATTTCTTAGTCTTTGTGTGGTAGATGAAGTTTATTGATTTCCATATGTTGAACCATCTTTCTATCTCTGACGATGACCACAGATTTGATCATGGTAAATAGTCTTTTTGATGTGTTTCTGAATTTGGTTTGTAAGTATTTTATTGAGAATTCTTACAGCTATGCTCATAAGAGACATTTGTTGGGTTTTGTTTGTTTGTTTTTGTTTTGTTTTATTTTTTATTTAAAGAATTTATTCATTTTACATACCAACCACAGATCCCCCTCTCATCCCTCCTCCTGATCCTATATACACACACACACACCCCTGCCTCATCCCCTCTTCCAAAAGGGTAAGTGAATGAGGGGACAGCAAAACCTGGTATGTTCAGGTGAGGCAGGACCCAGCCCCTCCCCGCTACTTCAAGGGTGAGCAAGTTGTCTGACCATAGGTAATGAGATCCAGAAAGCCAGCTCATGCACCAGGGATAGATCCTGATCCCACTGCCAGGGCCCCTCAAACAGACCCAGCTACACAACTGTCTCCCATATGCAGAGGGTCTAGTCCGGTCCCATGCAGGTCCCAAGCTGTTGGTCTAAAGTTCATGAGTTCCTTTGAGCTTGGTTCAGTTGTCTCTGTAGGTTTCCCCATCATGATCTTGACTCCCTTTGCTCATGTAATCCCTCTTCTCTCTCTTTGACTGGACTCCCGGAGCTTGACCTGGTACTTGGTTGTGGATCTCTGCATCTGCTTCCATCAGTTACTGGATAAAGGCTCTGTGATGACAGTTATGATATTCACCAATCTGATTACCAGGGTAGGCCAGTTCAGGCACCCTCACCACTATTGCCAGTAGTCTAATCTGGGGTCATCCTTGTGGATTCCTGGGAATTCCCCTAGCACCAGGTTTCTCCCTTACCCCATAATGTCTCCCTCTACCAAAATGTCTCTTTCCTTGCTCTCCCATGCCATCCCTCCCCCATCTCAACCATACCATTTTCTTATGTTCTTGTCCCCCATCCCCTCCTCATCTATAGTTTACTCATGGAGATCTCCTCTGTTTCCCCTTCCCAGGGCAATCCATACATCCCTCTTAGGATCCTCCTTGTTAGCTAGCTTGTTTGGAGCTGTGGGTTGTAATCTGATTATCCTTTGCTTTACATCTAATATCCACTTATGAGTGAGTACGTACCATGTTTGTCTTTCTGAGTCTGGGTTACATCACTCAGGATGATATTTTCTAGTTACATCCATTTGCTTGCAAATTTTATGATATCATTGTTTTTTATAGCTGAGTAATACTCCATTGTGTATATATCCCATATTTTCCTTATCCATTCTTTGTTTGAGGGGCATCTAGGTTGCTTCCAGGTTCTGGCTATTATGGATAATGCTGCTATGAACATAGCTGAGCATGTATCCTTGTGGTATGATTGAGCATCCCTTGGGTATATGCCCAAGAGCGGTATCATTGGGTCTTGAGGTAGATTGATTCCTAATTTTCTGAGAAGTCACCATACTGATTTCCAGAGTGGCTGTACAAGTTTGCACTCCCACCAACAGTGGAGGAGTGTTCCCCTTGTTCCACATCCTCTCCAACATAAGCTGTCATCAGTGTTTTTGATCTTAGCCATTCTGACAGGTATAAGATAGTATCTCAGAGTTATTTTTATTTGCATTTCCCTGATGACTAAGGATGTTGACCAATTCCTTAAATGTCTTTTGGCCATTTGGGATTTTTCTGTTAAGAATTCTGTTTAGGTCTGTAGCCCATTTTTTTTTAAATTGGATTGTTTGGTATTTTGCTGGCTAGTTTCTTGAGTTCCTTATATATTTTAGAGATCAGTCCTCTGTCAGATGTGGGGTTGGTGAAGACCTTTTCCCATTCTGTAGGCTGTCGTTTTGTCTTATTTACTCTGTCCTTTGCCTTACAGAAGCTTCTCAGTTTCAGAAGGGCCTATTTATTAACCGTTGATCTTAGTGTCTGTGCTGCTGGTGTCATATTTAGGAAATAGTCTCTTGTGCCAGTGCATTCTAAGCTACTTCCTACTTTCTCCTCTCTCAGGTTCAGTGTAGCTGGATTTATGTTGAGGTCTTTGATCCACTTGGATTTGAGTTTTGTGCATGGTGATAGATATGTATCTCTTTGCAGTCTTCTACATGTTGACATCCAGTTATACCAGCACCATTTGTTGAATATACTTTGTTTTTTTTTTTTTTTTCGTTGTACAGTTTTAGCTTCTTTGTCAAAAATCAGGTGTTCATAGGTGTGTGGATTAATGTTGGGATCTTCAATTCAATTCCATTGGTTCATGTTCTGTTTTGATGCCAATGCCAAGCTGTTTTTATTACTATAGCTCTATAGTAGAGCTTGAAGTCGGGGATGGTGATGTTTCCAGAAGTTGCTTTGTTATAAAGGATTGTTTTAGCTATTCTAGGTTTTCTATTTTTACATATGAAGTTGAATATTGTTCTTTCAAAGTCTGTGAAGAATTGTGTTGGGATTTTGATGGGGATTGCATTGAATCTGTAGATTGCCATTTTTATTATGTTGGCTCTACCTATCCATGAGCACGGGAGATCTTTCCATTTTCTGACATCTTCTTCAATTTCTTTCTTCAAGGACTTAAAGTTCTTGTCATACAGGTCTTTCACTTGTTTGGTTAGAATTACCTCCAAGATATTTTATATTATTTGTGGCTATTGTAAAGGGTGATGTTTCTCTGATTTCTTTGTCAGCCCTTTTATCATTTGTGTATAGGAGGGCTACCGATTTTTTTTTTAGTTATTCTTGTATCCTACCACATTACTGAAGGTGTATATCAGTTGTAGGAGTTCCCTGGTAGAATTTTTGGGGTCACTTATGTACACTATCATGTCATCTGCAAATAGCAAAAGTTTGACTTTTTCCTTTCTGATTTGTATCCATTTGATCTCCTTTTATTGTCTTATTGCTCTAGCTAGAACTTTGAGTACTATATTGAATAGATATGGAGAGAGTGGACAGTCTTGTTTTGTTCCTGATTGTAGTGGAATCGCTTCAAGTTTCTCTCCATTTAATTTGATGTTGACTGTCAGCTTGCTGTAAATTGCCTTTATTATGTTTAGGTATGTTCCTTGTATTCCTGATCTCTCCAAGACCTTTATCATGAAGGGGTGTTGGATTTTTTTGAAGGCTTTTTCAGCATCTAATGAGATGATCATGTGTTTTTTTTTCCTTTCAGTTTGTTTCTATGATGGATTGCATTGATAGATTATCATGTTTAACCATCCCTGCATCTCTGGGATGAAGCCTACTTGATCATGGTGGATTTTTTTTTTTGATGTATTTTTTGATTTGGTTTGCCCGTATTTTATTGAATATTTTTGCATCAATGTTCATGAGGGAGATTGGTCTGTAATTCTCTTTCTTTGTTGCATCTTTGTGTTGTTTGGGTATCAGGGTAACTGTAGCCTCATAGAGTCTGGTAATGTTTCTCCTGTTTCTATTGTGTGGAACAATTTGAGTAGTATTGGTATTAACTCTTCTTTGAAATTCTGGTAGAATTCTGCACTGAAACCATCTGGCCTTGGACTCTTTTTGGTTGGGAGAATTTTAATGACTATTTCTATTTCCATCGGCATTATAAGTCTAATTTAAATTGTTTATCGGGTCTTGATTTAATTTGTGTATATGGTACCTATCCAGAAAATTGTCCATTTCTCTTATATTTTTCTATTTTGTGGAGTACAGGTTTTTGAAGTATGACCTGATGATTCTCTGGATTTCCTCATTGTCTGTTGTTATGTCTCCCTTTTGATTTTGTTAATTTGGATATTCTCCCTCTGTCTTTAATTAGTTTGGATAAGGGCTTGTCTATCTTGATTTTTTCAAAGAACCAACACTTTATTTCATTGATTCTTTGTATTGTTCTCTTTGTTTCTATTTTGTTGATTTTGGTCCTCAATTTGATTATTTCCTGCCATCCATTCCTCCTGGGTGAGTTTGGTTCTTTTTTCTTCTAGAGCTTTCAGGTGTGCTGTTAAGTGTGAGATTTCTCCAACTTCTTTATGTAGGCATTTAGAGCTATGAACTTTCCTCTTAGTACTGCTTTCATAGTGTCCCATAAGTTTGGGCATGTTGTACATTCATTTTCACTGAATTCTAGAAAGTCTTTAATTTCTTTCTTTATTTCTTCCTTCACTCAATGGTGACTCAGTTGAGCATTATTCAGTTTTCATGAGTTTGTAGGCTTTCTGTAATTTGTGTTGTTGTTGAATTCTAACTTTAAGCCATGGTAGTCCATAAAATACAGGAGGTTATTCCAATTTTTTTTGTATCTGTTGAGATTTGCTTTGTGCCTGAGTATGTGGTCAATTTTAGAGAAGGTTCCATGGGGTGCTGAGAAGAAGGTATATTCTCTTGTGTTTGGGTGGAATGTTCTGTAGATATCAATTAAGTCCATTTGACTCATAACATCTCTTAGTTCCCTTATTTCTCTGTTAAGTTTCTGTCTGACAGACCTGTCCATTGGTGAGAATGAAGTGTTGAAGTCTCCCACTATTAGTGTGTGGTGTTTGATGTGAAATTTAAGCTTTAGTAATGTTTATTTTACATATGTGGGTGCCCTTGTATTTGGGGCATCAGTGTTCAAAAATTGAGACTTCATCTTGATGGATTTTTTCTGTGATGAATATATAATGTCCTTTTAGATCTCTTTTGATTAATTTTAGTTTGAAGTCTATTTTGTTATATGTTAGGATAGCTACACTAGCTTTCTTCTTAAGTCCATTTGACTGGAAAGACTTTTCTCAGCCCTTTACTCTGAGGTAGTGTCTGTCTTTGAGGTTGAGGTGTGTTTCTTTTATGCAGCGGAAGGATGGATCCTGTTTTCGTATCCATTCTGTTAGCCTGTGTCTTTTTATAGGTGAATTGAGTCCATTGATATTAAGGGATATTAATGACCAGTGATTGTTAATTCCTGTTATTTTTTTGGTGGTAGTGTTGTGTGTTTCTCATCTTTGGGGTTTGTTGGTGTGGGATTATCTATTGCCTGTGTTTTCATGGATGTATCTAACTTCCTTAGGTTGGATTTTTCCTTCTAGTGCTTTCTGTAGGGCTATATTTATGGATAGGTATTGTTTACATCTGATTTTATCATGGAATATCTTGTTTACTCTGTCTATGGAGTTTGAGAGTTTTGCTGGGTATAATAGGTTGGATTGGCATCTATGGTCTCTTAGTGTCTGCATAACATCTGTCCAGGACCCTCTGGCTTTCAGAGTTACTATTGAGAAGTCAGGTGTTATTCTGATGGGTTTGCCTTTATATGTTACTTGGCCTTTTTCCTTTGCAGCTCTTAGTAATTTTTCTTTATTCTGTATGTTTAGTGGTTTGATTATTACGTTGCAGGGGGACTTTTTGGGGGAGGATCCAGTCTATCTATTTGGTGTTCTGTAAGCTTCTTGTATCTTCATAGGCATTTCCTTCTTTAGGTTGGGAAAATTTTCTTCTATGATTTTGTTGAATACATTCTCTGTGACTCTGAGCTAATATTCTTTTCCTTCTTCTATCCTTATTATTCTTGGGTTTGGTCTTTTCATGATGTCTCAGATTTCCTGGACATTGTGTGTTATGACTTTGTTGGCTTTAATGTTTTCTTTGACTGATGAATCTATTTCCTCTATCATATCTTCAATGGCAGAGATTCTCTCTGCCATCTCTTCCATCTCTTGCATTCTGTTTGTTATGCTTGCATATGTAGTTACTGTACGTTTACTCAGATTTTCCATGTCCAGCATTCCCTCAGTTTGTGTCTTCTTTATTGTCTCTATTTCAGTTTTTAAGTCTCAAACTATTTCCTTCACATATTTGATTGCTTTTAATTGGTTTTCTTGGCTTTCTTTAAGGGATTTATTGATTTCTTCCAATTTTTTGTTTTTCTTTTCCTCAATTTCTTTAAGGGAAGTTTTCATTTCTTCTTTAAGGACCTCTATCATCTTATTAAAGCCATTTTAAGGTCATTTTCTTCTTTTTCTTGAACATTGGATGGTCAGGTCTTGCTGATGTAGAACCACTAGGTTCTGGTGGTACCATATAGCTCTTTATGTTATTGAATGTATTCTTGCACTGGCTTCTATCCATCTTTTCCTCCAATCAGTGCAAATAGTGTCTGTGCCTCAGGAAGCAACTCTTGGTCCAGTCGGAGCTCTTGGTCCAATTGGAGCTGACGGAGTCTATGTCTCAGGGAACAGCTGTGGTCTCAGGGGATGGGTGTGTTTGGACCATATCCTAAATTCTTAATGCTGTGTTTTCAGTTGGCCCCATCTAGGCCCTGGTTTTCTGCAGTTGCTGTGGTAGATGATGGAGGTAACTGAAGTTGGTACATTTTGGGAGCCTGTGCTAGGCTCATTTTCTGACTGTAAAAAACTCCTGTCCTGATTACTGTGGTCCTGTGGCAGCAGAGGTAGCATGTCTTCTGAATGCCTGGGTTTCTGTTTGATCACTTGGCTGAACTCTGCCAGGATTCCAGGGTTGAATCTCCTATGGTTTGTCCCATGACAGGCATACAAATGAGAGAGGGGAAGACAGACAGACAGACACCCTTTCCTCACACTTGTCTATCAAATTCTTGACACCTGAGTCATCTGAGAACTGCAGCAAGCATTTGTTCTCACTGCAAGCAAGTCTTCCTGTGAGTGTCTTTCACCACTTGGACACACCAGTCATTAAGACCAAAGTGAACCAGTGTGGAGATAATCCCTGTACAAACACACAAGCGCCAGGCTAAATCTGTCTGTCAGTCTTTTGTTCATTCTTTTCTACTTTCGTTTGTTTTAATGGGTGGGTGGTATTTGAGAATATTAGAATTTTAGAAATTAGAGAGTCCTGTGTTATCACAATATTTTTCCTTTTTTTATAGATACTTGAACCTTACAGTTTTGTTTTCTTTTTAGAAAGTCATGGTGAACACACATTTAATTAATTTTCCTGAAATAGAATATAACAACAGTAAGAGATTAAAGACTTCTACCTAAAACATGAACATATGTGTGTGTGTACCTTCAAGTTCAGAATCCAGTCCTTTCCACCCCTGATCCTCTGCATCAAGATAATGACATTGAATTATCAAACTCAGGAATCAATGTAAGGGGGATAGAATCATTTTGAAAGGGGGATATATTTGAATGATGGGCATTACTAATTTCTGTTTAGTTGAGAGTAATATTCATGCATCCAATACATGTGTACAGTATGTGCTGATAAGATTGGAGTCATTGGAGTTTACCTTTGGATCATTGCTCACTGCTCTGTCTTGAGACAATTCTGATATTTTAGTTCTAGTTATGTGAGATATAGCGTGGAGACTGTAGTTGCCCTCCTTTGCTGTGGGATGGTAGAATTAATCCCTCCTGTGCATTTTGGTACCTAGGATGTCGCTTTGTTCTAGTCTTCCTTGCCCTTCCCACTCTCCAGTGACCACTATAATCTCTTGCCTTTCTGCTCTTGGTTCCTTTCTCTGAACATGAAAAGTTCCTGTTCTACTTGCAAGGCTACAAACAACTGCATTTGATCCTTTTTTTTTTAAGTGGAATAGTAATCCTCTTTTAAGCCACTCATCTGTTGACGGACCCTATAACTTGGCTATTGTGAGGAGCTGTCGTAGACATGGGAGTGCGGGCATCTTTAGTATAACAACGTCCTTCCTTTGGGTTTACACACAGAAGGGATCACTTGGGAGTTCTGTTTTTTTCCTTTCTTCTAAGAACCTCCTAACACTTTTCTATAATGAGTGTACTAATTTATATCTCTACTAACAGAATTTCAAATTTCCATTTCTCTGCTTTTCACCAACTTGTTCATTATTATTATTATTATTATTATTTTGTCTTTTGTTTGGTTGAAAGAGGGTCTCACTCTGTAACCTGCAACCCTGCAGCTCCTTATGGAGCTTAGGCTAGCCTCAGACTTGCTCTGAGGGACCTGCCCCACCACCCTCGGACAGGGATCACAGTGTGAACCACCTCTTCTGCCTTTAGTTTTTGTCTTTATGAATGTAGGCACTTTAACTAGGGTCAGGTGGTATCTCACTGCTTTGTTAAGTGACAATTGGGATGAACTTCTGCCCTATAGAACTGGATTTAAATTTAGAAATTAGATTTAGTTCAGGCAACTGTGAACACAACAAATAATGAAATGCATTAGGACCCGGATCAATCATAAGTCATAGGTTTAACGTATTTATCATTAGGAAAAATAAAGAAGCCAGGTTTTCTTTTGCTTGTCTGTATTTATATGTCCTTGATTTGAAAGCTGAAACCAGGAGTCTTCAGTATGAGTCTGTGGCTTGGTGCCTGGCATCTCTATACTTTTGCCTCAGAGTGTCTCAAGCTAAAGATTTCCTGGTCCAAGTATCACACACATTTAGATCATGTAGAGAAGAAGCGTAGTCTTAACCCACCCCCATAGGCCTTCTTCTGCTCTGTCTTGTCCATGAAGCATTTAAGATTATTATTGTTGTTGTTATATCTTTATCTCAGTGTGGTTGAGGAGGTAAGAACATTGCTGAGGACCATCTCTGGGCCCACCCAGGTCCAAGGGAGGAGTCACCTATTGATTGAGAAGCTTGGTTGAGTAAGTACAAGTGATGCCATCTTTGTGTGTCCCGTGGATCAGTCTGCTGGAGTGCCAGGCTGACCAGGGGCAATATAAGCCACTGTTTCTTGTTTGAAGGGGGAATGGTTGGTTCCATATGAGGGGTATCTAATGATGTAGTGGTGTTTACCCCAGTGGTCACTGTGTTCCGGCTATCTGTAAACACTGGGCAGGTACTGCTTCTGGGAATCTATCAAGGAGATCCCAAAGTGGAAACCCATTACCCCTATTTTATGCTTTTCAAAACTAAGACACAGAAGAGCTGTGTTTTCCCTGAGGTCCTGTCACCATTAACAAATAATTCTGAGTAGTCTGTCAACAGTTTGAATCTTAAATGTCCTCAAGCCCCATGTATAAAAGGCTCAGCCACCAGCTGTGGCACCAGGAAGAGGTGGTGGCATCCATAGGAGGTAAGGGCTAATGGAAGGAAGTTAGATCAATGGGGGCATGGCCTGGGAGGGGATATTCTGGATGCTGGCTCTACCCTGTATTCTTTGCTTCTCAGCTGTCATGAGGTAAGCAGCCACCTCCCATCACAGGCTCTTTGAGTGTGCTCCCTTACCACAGTGGCAACACAGTAAGGCTGAGTGACCAATGGCTCAAATGTGAGTCCAGGTCATTCCCGCATAAGTTCATTATCTCAAGCGTTTTTTTGTTGCAGGAACAAAAAGCTAACTAACACAGAGTTCAGTCTGGCTAAACGACTTTAAAGATAAGGAAGTTGAAGGCTTTTGAGTGCTTTGATGGTTCAGAGACGGCAACACTGTATTGGTCAAGTTAGAGTCTATATGTGAGACTCTGGTCATACTTCAAATTAGCAATAATGAGGCCCTTAACTAACATATAGCCTAAGTCTCTGGCACACTTCTAAATATTAAAGAAAATAATGAGAACTCCTTAGTTCTCTGGAAGATACTATGATTCATACTCACAGTCACTAAGCAGTAAATCTTAGAGAAGCTGGTGTTTGGAGGACTGAGGGACAATTAAATGTTACTCTAAGATGGTTGTGCCGGAGCAGACCCTGGAGAGAGGGCACAGTGCCAATGTTTGATATGTTCTGTAGTCATCTGCACAAGGTTGCAAATCATCATTATAAGAGGATTCTTCCTCTCTTTTCTTGGGAAGAATTCCAAGAATGCTTGTATTCAAGGTGCTA
Organism: Peromyscus leucopus; assembly: GCF_004664715.2. NCBI lineage: Eukaryota > Metazoa > Chordata > Mammalia > Rodentia > Cricetidae > Peromyscus > Peromyscus leucopus. Next base: position 63,612,857 of record NC_051070.1, read on the forward strand.
TGATGGTCTACACTGGCTAGAGCTATTTTGTATAGAATCATGTGGGAAGTCCCTCCTCCATTAAGGACATGGGGGTGAAAGGTGGTGTCTCCCATAACTCAGTCCTTCTGAGAAGGCAACTTAGAGATGTAGAGAGGTAGAGGCAAGGTTTTAGGGGAGACCAGACTTGGAGCATCCTTGCTGAGAAATAAGCTTATAGCAAGGTTAGCCCTGTGGGTTTGTTGAAACCAAGGACTCTGAGGGACAGGATGATTCGTGAGAAGGGATATGAGGGCTTGATTCTGCCAATGCTTCGTCTGAGGACCAAAGGCAGTAGAGATAAGCCCAATGCCAAGCCCAGGACTCCACAGTGCTCAGGCATTAGCAAAGCCTTAACTGTCATTGACTTTGATCAGCTGGAGTTTCTTTAATAAGCTCTGAGTTTGTGTAACTAAAAGCGTTGGAAAGCAGGAGGGGGTACTGCATGAGCAGGAAACAATGGCTTTATGGTCCTTTAAATTCTTGTCTTTAAAACTCTGCACTCCAACAAAGGGAAGGTCTGTTGTTTGATAAAAAGCAAAAATAAGGAATATGCTCATGGAAGTAAAAAGCGATTGTATTTAGTTTGCTGGGCCTCATCCTTCATCAAAACTGTCCTAAGATCAACTTGACACATCTTGTCTCAACTTAAGTCCAGCAAAGTAATCTCGAAAAACAGAGGCACTGCTGGTTGTTTAGAATTCTCTCCTTTCTACTTGGTTTATTTTGCCAGGGAGCTTCTCCCACCCGACAGCCCCTCCCACCTGACAGCCCCTCCCCACCTGACAGCTCCTCCCACCTGACAGCTCCTCCCACCTGACAGCTCCTCCCACCCGACAGCCCCACCCACCTGACAGCCCCTCCCACACGACACCCCCTCCCACACGACAGCCCCTCCCACCTGACGGCCCCTCCCACCCGACAGCCCCTCCCACCTGACAGCCCCTCCCACCCGACAGCTCCTCCCCACCCGATAGCCCCTCCCCACCTGGCAGCCCCTCCCACCTAACAGCCCCTCCCACCTGACGGCCCCTCCCACCCGACAGCCCCTCCCACCTGACAGCCCCTCCCACCTTACAGCCCCTTCCACCTGACAGCTCCTCCCACCTGACAGCTCCTCCCACCCGACAGCCCCACCCACCTGACAGCCCCTCCCACACGACACCCCCTCCCACACGACAGCCCCTCCCACCTGACGGCCCCTCCCACCCGACAGCCCCTCCCACCCGACAGCTCCTCCCCACCCGATAGCCCCTCCCCACCTGGCAGCCCCTCCCACCTAACAGCCCCTCCCACCTGACAGCCCCTCCCACCCGACAGCCCCTCCCACCGGACAGCCCCCCCACCTGACAGCCCCTCCCACCCGACAGCCCCTCCCACCCGACAGCCCCTCCCACCTGACAGCCCCTCCCACCCGACAGCCCCTCCTACCCGACAGCCCCTCCCACCTGACAGCTCCTCCCACCTGACAGCCCCTCCCACCCGACAGCCCCTCCTACACGACAGCCCCTCCCACCTGACAGCCCCTCCCACCTTACAGCCCCTTCCACCTGACAGCCCCTCCCCATCTCATAGCCTCTCCTACCTGAGAGCGCACACATACACACACACACACACACACACACACACACACACACACACACACACACACACACACCCCAGAGCCTATCCCCAGCTGAGGGCCTCCCCAGAGCTTTTTCCTACCTGACAGCCTCTCCCCCTGACAGCTGCTCTCTTCCTGACAGGTTCTCCTGGCCTGCATCGTTCTCTCCTTCATACACTGATCTTTTGTCTAATTGCTGATATTCCTATCTCCACTACAGAATTTCGACTTCATTAGAGCAGGGATTTTTTTTTTTGTGTGTGTCTCTTCTGTTCTTTGTTCTATCCCCAGCAACTAAAATGATGCCCCCTCAGCCTTGATTTTACCGGGTGAGGTGACATCCACCTTGTGACAACTGCTGAAGTTATGGTAAGAATGAAGGTGGCTGTCACATGGGCAATGAAATTATGAATTGTGTCAGGCTCACCCTCACTCCCCTTTATGGTTTTTTTCTCCTCAGGATTCCTGCTCATCCATCCTAATCCTTCTATTCTAGGAAACTGCCATCCATTGTTAGAGAAAGAAAAAAGCATCTTGTGTCTGAACTCACATTCTAAGTGATGGCTGGATTCTAGGAGAAAACAAAACACTGACCAAAAAAGTTGGACAAATACTGTTTTTCAAACTCACATTCCTTATTCTTTCTTATTCTCATGTCACTTCTTAAGAGGACATTGGCGCCGGGCTGTGGTGGCGCACGCCTTTAATCCCAGCACTTGGCACTTGGGAGGCAGAGCCAGGCGGATCTCTGTGAGTTCGAGGCCAGCCTGGTCTCCAAAGCGAGTTCCAGGTAAGGCACAAAGCTACACAGAGAAACCCTGTCTCGAAAAACCAAAAAAACAAAAAACAAAAAAAGAGGACATTGGCTTCATCTGTAGCTGTTACTACTGAGTTATTTTCTAAATCAGTTCGTGTGGTTAACTGTTGTACACATGCATGGTACTGGAGTCAGTGATCCAGGATGGGCAGGAAGAGCAAGCTGGAGCCGACACTCAGATCTTCAAGTCGGGGTGAAATGGGGGCCTGGTTATCAGCAGGCACAGATGAAACTGAAAAAATCATAGTCACTGGATGACAGAGTAAGATATTTGTCTGTAATAATAGCTTTATTGCTGTACATATTTCACGCACCATATAATTCACAACTTGAAGTATACAATGGAATCATGTTCACTCTGTTAATAGACTGGTTTAGCTATCAGTGCCATCTATTTCAGAACAGTTTTTAAAAAGTTATTAGGGAGAGAGAGAGAGAGAAAGAGAGAGAGAGAGAGAGAGAGAGAGAGAGAGAGAGAGAGAGAGAGAGAGAGAGAGAGAGAGAGAATATGTGTAGGCAGGCACATGCCACAGTATTCATATGGAGTCAGAGGACAACCTTCAGGAGTTGGTTCTCTCCTTCCCCCAGTTGAGTCTCCGGGACTAAATTCCAGTTGTCAGATGTGGGATGATGACAAGCCCCTCTACCCACAGAGCCATCTCGCTGGTCCTGTTTTAGAACATTTTCCTGTTACCTCCGACCAAAAAGAAACCTAACCCATTTGTCATGCCAGATGCCCCACCCTGTCGCTCCTGGGCTCTTTGTAGCTGCTGATCTGCTTTGTCTCTGTAGATTTGCCTGTTTGGGGCATTTCATGTAACTGGGACTGTGCATGGTCTTTGTGGTTGACTTCTCCATTAAGAGTCATGTTCCGATGCTTCTTTTTGTTGTTGTTGTTGTTGCTGCTGCTACTGCTGGAGTCCACTGCCTGGCCTCAGCATGCTTTGTGAGCACTCACTGCTGATGAGTGTTTGTGTTGTGCTTCCCTGGGGGCAGCTGTGGAAATTCATTGGTACTCCAACATTCATGCACAGTTTTGGGTGGATGAGTGTTTTCACTTCCGGTTGAGTACCCAGGAGTTGATTGCTGGGTCTACGGTAACCTTGTGTCTAACTACTTGAGCATGTGCCAAACTGCTTCTGATATTCGTAGGAGACACAGCAAACTTCCCGGTCTCCTCCTCTGGCTCTCACAACCTTTCCGTCTTCCTCCTCTTCCACAGTGTTTCCGGAGCTGTAGGTTATCGAGTGGGTGTTTCATAGATATATACATTGGGGTTGGACTCTACAGCTCTGCATTTTCACTGGTTGCAGTTTTCTGTAATGGTTTCTATCTATTACAAAATGAAGTTTCCTTGATGAGGGGTGAGGACTATACTTATCTGTGGGTATGAGGACAAATATATAGAGTATGGTTAGGAATTATGCAGGTTTAATAAAGTTGTGGTTGTAGGTTCTTCAGGATCCGTGACTTCATTAGCCCTGGGTTGTGGGCCAGGTTTCCAGTACCAGACATGATTTTCCTCTCTCGATCAGGTCTTAAATCCAATTAGAGAGGTGTTGGTTGCCATTAAGGTGTATGTGCTGCTACTACACCCTTAGGGTTATTGTGCCATGCTGGTCCTTGTTGCGGTTCATAGGCATCACAGCTGGGTAGGACTATTGATTCTGTCCTTTGGAAGCTTGCCTGATGACTTCTGGTACCATGAAAGCTGGTCCCTCAGGAAAGGGGCATTCAAATCATTTCCAGCTCAGGGTCTCTGGGCACTATTTCTGAAGTGCTTAATGTCTTCATCAGTAGAGGCTAACCTTCTACCTTGAGGGGGCAATTCAAGGGCAAACCAATCGATAGGCTGCTAATTTGGGAAGTCTCCTGAACAACCTGACCAACAACTCAAAAGAGAGCGGGCTTTTCATGCCTGGTGTTGGAGTTTTTGTTAAGTGGTCTTTGACTCTTGGAGGAAGCATTGTTATCCCAGAAAAATCTCATTTAAATAAAACATGAATATTTATACACAGACGTACATATATTATAGGTTTTCTTTTTGCTTAATAGTATGATTTCTTGTGACTTTTTCAGACAACCTTACTGTTATTTTTCCTTCCTCTCTCCTCCTCCTATATTTATTATCTCCCTTCTCCCTCCCTAATTGAACCCCCCCTTCCCATTTCCCTGATCAAATGACCTATATGCTTGTATTCCTCTTTCTATGGCTTCCCCATGCCCCTACCTCAGCAATGATCCCTTTTTATTTTTCTGCTTTCCAGGCTATGTACACTTACACCTGAAGATCTGGGCTTAGGAGCTCTGATGAGAGAGAACATGAGCTGTTTCTCTTTCTGGGTCTGGGTTACCTCTCTATCTTAATTAGTGTTATTATTGCTGTGATAAACACTATGACCAAAAGCAACTTGGAGAGGAAAAGGTTTATTTGGCTTACACTTCCACATAATAGTTCATCACTGAAGGAAGTCAGGACAGGAACTCAAACAGGGCAGGAGCCTGGAGGCAGGAGTTGTTGCAGAGGCCACGGAGGGGTGCTGCTTACTGGCTTGCTCCCCATGGCTTGCTCATTCTGCTTTCTTATAGAACCCAGGACCACAGCCCAGAGGTGGCATCATCTGGACCCCCATCATTTACTAATTAAAAAAATGCCCTGCAGCCTCATCTTACAGAGGCATTTTCTTCATTGAGGTCCTCTCTTCTCAAATGACTTTCATTTGTGTCAAGTTGACATAAAACTACCCAGCACAATCTTCAATATGTTCTAGCTGTAAAGAAAAATGAAACCATGTGTGGTGGTATATTATATACCCTAATAAAATTTGCCTGAAGATCAAAGAAGCAGAGTAAGCCACAGCCACCACCTCTTACCTCACCAACTCCTCAGCCTGAAAGAGCTCAGCTGATAGGCCTCTCACTGAATAAGCTTTCTCAGCTGAAAAGATTTTAGTTCCTGTCTCCTCATACCTTATATGCCTTTCTCTGTCCACCATATTACTGACTTCCTATTGCTGGGATTGAAGGCGTGTGACTTCCCACATACTAGGATTAAAGGTGTGAGATCTCAAGTGCTGGGATTAAAAGTGTGTGTCACCACTGCCTGGCTCTGTTTCTCTCCTAGACTGAGGCAATCTCATGTAGTCTAGGGTGGCTTTGAACTCACAGAGATCCATATGGATCTCTGCCTCCCGAGTGCTAGGATTAAAGGCATGTGCCACCACTGCCTGGCTTCTATGTTTAATCTAGTGGCTTGCTCTGTCCTCTGATCTTCAGGCAAATTTTATTAGGGTACACAATATATCACCATAACCATGAACTTTCAGGGAAATGGACAGAGCTAGAAAAGAGCTGATACGCATTTTTAAAAAGATCACTCTTAACTGCGGTGTGGAAAGGAGGGCTTAAAAGGAGGCAAGAGCAGAGGAGGAGCATCATTGGACAAACATCCATGTGTTGAATATTAGAAGAGACACGGGAGCTCTGGTAATGAGCAAGGCAGACATAGCCAAAGCCCGAGGCCAGGCGCATGCTGCTGTCATCAGAGACGCTCACTTGGTGACGTCTGACGGCGGCAACATGGCCAGGGAGTGACAGACTGACAGAGGACTGTGCTGACATTGGGTCACGGCAGCTTGAGTCGAAGTGGTGCCATGGAGTGTGCTGTGCAGGCACATGAAAAGTGAGGTGAGGAAGGGGGAGCTGCCAGGATTGTTCCAGATTTTGATGGTAATCCGAGCGGAGCCCTGAGGATGAGCTACTGAGCTTTCTGCTGAGCGCTGTCCAGGCATTATTTTATGTGACGCTCAGAAAAGTGACACAAACCTCCAAACTAAGGCCACCACCCTCATCGGCCAAAACCTCTGCTTAGGGAGGCAAGTCACTCACTCTAGGCCCTGAAGCTGTAAAGCTTGATATACAACGGAGCCTTTTTCCAGTATAATGAGCTCCTTTAACTCTGTTAGTTCTTTCCAAGCAGCATTGGATAAAGCACACAGAGCAGTTCCAATCAGATGCCCAATAGCACAGAGAGGGCTGCCTTCCAACTGCCACGTGTCCCTTCTGAGAGGTCAGCTCTGACCTGATTGCTTCGGTATACTTGCATCTAGTCATGTAGCACATGCCAGACATCTGGTTTCTCAAGGAGTCACACACGCCTAGTGCATAGGAGTGGATTTAAGAATTGCAGTAAAGCCTGCATGCTGTTGACATTTCCTTCCTCTGACGATGCATTTTTGACTGGGAGTACTTAAAAACCCAGGCTGAGGAGGAAAAGAAATGATAATTATGCAGAAGTAGGCAAGGGTTGGGTAAGTGGATGACAGGAAGGCTTTGGTCATGTGTGTGTGTTCTAGAATTATGTCATGTGTAACCCAGGATCTCCTCTCCTCCTGGAGTACTGCATGATCACTGGATTATAACGTATGTGCTGGGTTTCAGAGCAGGATAATGATGTTAAGAACGTTGGGATGAGGTTAACATTTTGCCATGAGAGAGAGCAAATATTTCAAAATGTGTTGTTTGCGTATGTTTCTTGAGTTGCAACAAGTCTTGAATTGTTAGGTTTATTAGGGAACTCCTTAACATCTCAGAGCATCTGGGGCAGAAAAATATAAATGACTACACCTGTGAAAACATGGGTTTTTCATTTACTATTCCTTTTTTTTTTTTTAAACTTTTACTCTCATTTTTAGCTGTAGCATCCTGAACCTTACCGCCCCTTCCTCCTGTGCTCCACGGTTTGGGCTGTGAGTGACAGCAGATATACAGAGATCCCATTTGCGCTTACTCTGCCGCTATACTGTATGTCTAAAAAATAATGATTTATTTTTTGTTTGCTGGGTTGATCTTTGTGGTGTTTTGTTCTGTTTGTTCCCGATGAGCTAGCTATTCATGCTGCCCTGATAAGAAAAACAGAGGCTGCCGAGGAGGCAGCAGCAACTGGAGAAGACACCTCTGGAGACAGAGAACGTAAATCCGAGTGAGGAAGCCAGGGTTTTTGTGTCTTTGTAGCCAAAAACAATAAAGATTAAGTCACCAGTAAATTGTTTGAAGTTGAGGTTTCATATTTTTATTTCCAGGGGAATATTTATACATGTGTCCTCTTTTGCTGAATGACAGCAAGACTGTCTGTTTTAATTAGCTTCTGGCATGGCTTAGAAATGGACAGGCTGCCTTCTGACACAGAGACAGACCGCCCCTGCTGCTACAGACTGGCAGAGGGTGTAAAAGGGAGTGGGCCTCTCTCTGTTCACGGGGTAGAGCATTCCTGCCTGCGTGTGGACACCCGGACATGAGCCTCTCTGACTTTCAGCGGGCCTTTGCCTGGTTCTTGTTTGAATTAGGACTACAGTAAAGAGCTCTTTGGTGGCTTGGGGATGCAGTGCCTCTTGGATTTCATGGAGGACCACTGAGCTCTTATCCCCCAAACCAGTACAAGGAGGAATTTGGTGTCTGGCTCCAGGTCTTCCATTTGAAATGTCTTTCCACTTTGTTCCTTCGAAGCTAACACAGCCCAAGCCTGACTGCCCAGTCAGCCTGCACTCTCACTTAGGGACTGGCCAGATGGAGCAGTTGGCTCTTCGAAGGAAAACCAGACTCCAGGTCCCTCCAGTATGAAGAGCTCTCTCGGGGCTTTCTTGAGGTGATTGCCGTTGCCCTTCCTCCCTGTGGGGAGTTAGTGAGAAGAGCTCTCAGAGTCAGGGGAACTAGTGGGTGAGCGTGTGTCTTGTGTGAATGAGGAGATGAGCTAATATCTCTTCGCCCCAGACTGGGTGCCAGAAACAGGCCAAGGAAACAATTCCACTCAAGGGGAACTTGGGGAGCAATAATTCAAGTTATTACAGGAGCATGGGCAACTTACCCATGGCTGTAGCACTAAAGACAATGTTTCTCCCTGCAGTCAAGCATATTCTCAGAGAGTGGTAAGGCTTTAGTGAGACCCTCTTTCCTTAGTGGCTAACTGTCTGATCCTCAGGGAGGGAAGGGGCCTTAGCAGCCGCTGCCTACCGCAGTGGTAGGCGATTAAAGAGCTGAGTCTTGTTTGTTCTTTGGGCAGTTATCCTGGCTGCTGAGAGAAGAGATAGTCAGCTTCACTTGTGTAGGACTAAGGCACCAAACAGAGCCCAAGTCTCCACCCCTTGGTGCCCTACCACACAGGGTTAAAGGATCTCACTCAGATCTTCCTGTTTTAAGGCGAGAGATTTTCCAATTGGACCATCCCCCAGCCTGGGTCTTGCTTATTGATGAGTGTTACAGCCTTCAGCACGCTCTGTGTTGTGGCCTTCTTGAACTCAAACTTCATGAACCTCCTTCTCCTAAATGCTTATAAAACCTTGGTCATGGTCCTGGGCTGGTCCTAGTACTAAGGCTGGAGGCAGAGGCCCTGGTTCTGAAAGTTCAAGCCATATGTGTACTTAAAAAAAAAAACAACTTTATTGAGATATAACTCATATGCCAACAATTCAGCCATTTAGGTGTATAATTCAATACTTCATAATCCACTCACAGATACACACACCCTCATCTCAAATCTATTCTAGAATACTTTGATCACCTCAGAAAGAAACCCTGTAGTACTTTGTAGCCTCAGCCCTAAGCAGTAACTTAGCTACTTTCTGTCCCTGTAAGAGGCACCCTTTCCAGCTCCTTGTGCAAAGCGAATCCTCTGGCCAATAGTATTTTTCATCTGGCTTCCTTCTCGATTCCTTGTTGTCTTCTAGGGGTGGCTAATTCTCTGTTGCATGCACATGGCATATTTTGTTTATCTGTTTGTCAGCTGATGGACAACTGGATGATTCCCACCTTCTCTTCTATAAACATCTGTGAGCAAGTTTTTATGTGGGTGTATTTTCATTTCTGCCGGGTGCATGCCCATCAGTGGGTCGTGCTGTCAGACTGTTTCTGCAGCCACTGTCCCCTTCCCACCAGGGTTCTAATTTCTCAGGTGGTCACCATGGCTGGCTGTCATGTGACTTTTTATTATAATGGGGTGTGTCCTGTGACTCTCAAGTTAATGGCCGTCATGTTGGATGCACACTCGGCATCTCACCAAGGATGCCGTGGATCTGAACCCTGCAGCAATGCCCTCTGATGACACATGGTCCTCAGTTGAGTTTCTCTTTCCTCTGGGTGGCTTTGGGTTGTCCCTCTTTTACTGGGGACTCTAACTAGGTTGTACCCTCAGAGCCTTACCAAAGCACCTGGTTCTAGCTTTCCCTGACTAAGGCCCTTGAGAGGTCCCTATCTCACAAAGTGGTGTCTGCATTGGTGAGGTGTGGGAACTCACCATGACTTGCCTCAGCCTGGTTCCAGTTCCCATTCTGACGTGTTCATGCATCCCATATGTGTCATATGCTTTGACACACCTGACCTTCCTCCCTGTGGGTCTCTTTTACATGGTGACTCTCTGCCATCTGGAAGAGACTGTTCCCAGAATACGATAGCACATGTTAGTGTGTGGACATCATGCATCGCTTTGTGTTAGTGAAGACTGTTGTTCGTGTACACAAAGAATGCACATGCCATAGGAGCCACAATAAAACATCTTTCTTAGTCTATGACCAAGGAACCCTTCTTATTGAGGCTGCTGACCATCTGTGCACCTAAAATCATAGCCTCCTTTCTACACCAGCTAGCTGCTCCCATTATTTCCATTGTTCCCTAGTAATAAAACATTGTATTACTATTATTTATTTACCTAGTGCAGTGTGTGTACACACACATGTGCACATGCCACAGCATGCATTTGAGGTCAGGAAGAAACTTATGGAAGTCCATGCTCTCCTTACATCATGTGGGACCCAGGAACTGAACTTGGGTCATCAGGCTTGGTAGCAAGCACCTTTGCCCCTCCCTGCTGCCCAGCCCTCTCCCCAGCCCCTTCTCCATATTTTTTTACCCTGTCTGTGACTCATAACACTCTCTATTTGCTCCATAGCTAAAGGCATATAATTGGAATTGTATTGTTTTCTACGATTTGGCTTTTGTTGCTGAAGGTTCCTTATGTTTAATCCATATTAATAAACATAGTAGCAGTATATTCATTTTCACTGCTGCATAAATTCCATTGTATAACTACTACCAAACTTTTTATTATTCTCCTGTCAATAGATATTTGGCCTGTTGCCAGACTTGGGCTTTTCCGTGCAATGTGCACTACAAAAACTAGTAAAAGTCTCCTTATGCAAATATTTGTCTAGTGTGTAATATGTGGGTGTAGAAATGCTTGGTAGTGGAGAACACACATGTTTAACTTCGCTAGATGATGCAAATATTATATCCTTGAGTGAGTTTATAGAAGGCATTTAGGTGTAAATTCTTGCCTCGATGTGCTTTTAGGGTTTTTTTCAGATTGGACTATGAAATGATATCTCCTGGTTTTATATCCCTCTCGTTGCTAATGAAATGACAATCTTTAGCATTGACACGGTGTCACACATTAGTAGCTCTGATTCTATATGAATTGGACACAGGAGGTTTCTTCTAATTACCATTTGGCCATAACTTCCTTCCCATCCTATCCCATTGGGATTTTCTGTGTCTTTTAAAAACATCACTTAGCCGGACTTTGTTTGTTGATGGAAGGTATGTGTAGCTAGAATTCTGTCACTTTGCAAGGGCTGTGCTGATTGCCGATGTCTCGGGTAGATAGAGATGGAGAGAGGAGAAGTCTGTAGCTGTGGTGCTGAGCAGCTTTCTAAGATGCACCAGGATTCCCACCCTCTGCATAATCACCAAGGATATTATGGCTTTATCTCCATCATTAAGTTCTGTTACTTGGTACACTTGAGCTTTAAAATCTGGAGATTACCTGAGTGGGCCTATGCTGCTGCATAAACCTTTTAAATCACAGGCGGGGGCTGCCTAGGAATGTAACTCTGTGTGCGTGCTCAGCATGTACAAGTCTCCGATCTTATTCCTACCACAAAAGTCATCTGTCAGTCAAGCCACCTAGGTTCTTACAGTGAATTGGATCTGATGGGCTGTTGTTTATTTGATAAGAAGGAGGCTGCACACTAAGAGAAGCAGGTGGCCTCTGGGAACCTGGAGTGGTCCAGGCGACTTCTGGCATGAACATGGGGATCTTGGCTCCACAGCTGTGTAGATGTAAATTCTACCACAGCAATGTAAGCTTGGAAGGTGACCCAGATAATTCAGCCTGGCAAATACCTGGATTTTAACCTCAGGAGACCATAAGGATGAAGCCTATCCTGATGGAGTTAAAAAACTGGGTGGTTTTAGTTGTCTGCCTGCCTTCTAAATGTGAAATGGTATTTCCCAGTTCTAATTTTGTAATTTCCTACTTGCTAATGAGATGACAAGACTCCTGGTGGCATCTTAGAAAATTGCCCCAGCCAGGTGGTGGTGGCGGCAGTGATGGCGCACATCTTTAATCCCAGCACTCAGGAGGCAGAGGCAGGCAGGTGTCTGTGAGTTTGAGGCCAGCCTGGTCTACAGAAAGTTCCAGGACTGTCAGAGTGGTTACACAGAGAAATCTTGTCTTGAAAAACCAAAAGAAAAAAAAGAGGAAAAGAAAAAGAAAGAAACTGCCCCATACTACACTGGTAAACTCATTTCTCCTTCCCTGCCTCCCTCCCCTGTCACCCCCAAACAACGCTCCCTACACACTTCACCAATGTGTAAAGTTAGTAATAAATAGATGCTGTTATTATATAGCTCTGGCGAATGGATTCAGTGAATGCGATCCTGTGCTTTGGAGAAGGTCCTGTGACAATATGTGAGCATTTCAGAAGATTACCCTAAGCATTGAGCATTCAGGGGACAGCTCTAACAGTGGCTGTTGAACACAGAGGAGCTGCAAAAATGTGACCTGAAGACGAGTTGGCCAGCCAGAAGGGGAGCACGGAGCCTGGAGCAGTGCTATGCGGTGTTGAATGTGAGCCAGGGCCTGAGGGGATGAAAGTCCTACCTGAGGGCAATATAAGTTATCAAATCTGTGAGTTTTCATTGTGTACTAACTGCTTTCTAAGAGAACAACTGCTCTCACCTGCTGTTTCTCCATTTCACAAGCTGACTTTGGCATAGGGTTCCACAGCACATACCTCTAATCCTTGGGTTGTTCTACTACATCAGGGAGACAAATTAGTCCCCTTCAATAGGAGTATCTTGTATTAGGAACAGAATAATGAATGAAAACCATGTCTGTGTCTTCAAGGTGTCGTAAAACCATTGTCACAGGTTGAGTGCTCAATCCAGACAATAAGTATGAAGTCCACATTCATTGCATTTTATACCAGTGTAGGATACCATTGACTTTCCTTGTTTATAGTTTTCATCAACAAACATTACCAGAATAAGCAAGTGATTGAAGGACTTCTGTGCCACGCCAGGGCACTAGAGCATACGTGTCCCACAAAATCAGCAAGTTCAAGCACTCTAGAGAAGCTGACGTGAAATACTGGCTACTTCATTACTGTTGTCTCTGAAGGTCATGGTCAACCTTCAGGAGGCTTCTTCTTCCACCAACCAGAGAGCACACAGGAGCCGAAATAGTCCGGCACTGAAAGCCACCCTTCAATCTTCCAGTTAGCCATTCTGCATTCTACTTCCTGCCCGCGTGGTCACATATCCAGGAAGTCTTTCCAAAAGTCATAGCTCAACAGTGGGAATGGGCCTAGAGGTTCTCCACAAACTCTAAGACCAGGGTTAGGAATGGTGATGTTGACCACGGTGATATATCAATTCCGCCCAGGCTTTTTGAAATGAGTATTCCCAGAACTGAGAGAAAACACACCAGAGATTGATCTTGCCCCTCACCAGGATACAGGCACTGCGGGGAAGGGAACAGGAGCCATCTTGTAGATATGGTCACTTATGCTTTGGGCATGAAGTTGTCTGTTGGGTTAAGTTGGCCAGGTCACCAAGAGTGACTCTCACAAAATCTAGCTTGGGAAGCTAGTGGCTGCCTTTACCAGATATCGTCAATGGCATGCTACAATAGCTGGCCTTAACCTTGGAGTGTTGGGGGTTGAGGGAAAATGTCCTGCGGTGGGACAGGAATGCTGGGCTGGCAGACGATAGGAACGCTGGGAAGGTGGCAATTAGGGCTGCCCCTGCCCCCGTTACTGGAGCTTTTATCCTATTGCTCAGTGAATGCTGGATGCCACTTCCTGTGTGGCTCTCTCCTTGTCTCCTTTGTCACTGACTTCACCTTGGTTTTGTGCCAGGCATTCCCATGAGAACAGTTCCTGGCTCAGCCTCAGCTCCATCCCTGTAAAGTCCTTTGTTGTCTCTGGTGTCCAGCCATGCCCCCCATATTGACACTGAGAAGGACTTACCCATGAGGAAATACACACAAATGCACATATGGTAAGATGGAGAGAACCAGACAGATCTTTTTATTTCTTCTTTTTTTGATTTTTATCTTTATGTTTTTGGCTTATAGATCAGTTTGCTAGGATTAAGTCATACCCCCAAAAGGACCACAGAAGTTCAGTCTGGTGACCTTGTAGTTAGACATTATGTGCTGTGTGATCACAAGAAACCCAGCATGTGTGGGACATTCATACTGTGCCACAACCTGTACAAGAAGTTTTATTCATACTCTTTATTCCATTCTTGTGGAAACAGCTTTCATCTGACAAAAAAAAAAAAGCTAAACTTCAGAAACGGCGAGTAGCTTCACAAGCCAATGCCTTGCCTGTGCGCATGGCAGGTCAATAGGCTGAGTGGGAAATGAAGAAAATTATTTTGCATTTGCATCCAATTGCATCAGTGGTGTGCATCATTTAAAGAAAGGCTTTGGTGAGTTCTTTCTCAGGGAGAATCACTGTCTTATTGGTGTGAAACAGATGGTGCTGCCTCATGTGGACACTGGGGGAATCACCATAGGGAGGGGGCGGGGGACCCTGAGGTGAGAGGCACAAGGGGACTTTGATAAGATGGTAGGACAGGCCATGGACTCGCAGCAGGTGCTACTGTCCCTAACTTTGTAAAGCATGTGGCAGGGTAAAGGGGAAGGACGGGAGAGGGTAGGGGTGCGAATGTGCTGTGTCCCTGTGACCCTCTTCCCAGTGTCCCACATTACCATCAGCTTAAATGGTTTCAAACGTAGTTATTCTCTGAAGCTTCTGAGATTGCCAGGGGGAGAATCCATTTCCTGTGTTTTTCAGCTTCCAGAGGATGCTACATCTAAGTTGCTTCTGTTCATATATTCCTTGACTGTGGGCCTGCCTTCCTCCATCTTTACAGCCTACCAGTCCAGCAACCCCTGCATCTCTTGCCCCAGGTGCACTCATTTCTAGTAAAAACCCCTTCTTTGCACACTCAAGATTACATTTAGTGTTCACCCGGAACAGCTCTGATAATCTCCTCGTCTCAAGATCCAGAACTATAGATGGAAACTCCCTTTCTGACTCTTACAGTAAAATTGACGGTTTCCAGGGATTAGGATATAAGCATGCTTAGGACTGTTGCTCAGTCCACCATGGTTGGCTTGAGAGGGGTCCTTCTCCTTGGTGCTCAGACCTCAGAGGAAAACATTTCTATGTAAGTTAACATAAGCATGGTAGGATGTGTTAACCAGAAGACCTGACAAGTGCTTAAGCTTGACCCTGAGTAACACGCTTTCTTCCACGATGCTAAGAAATGTCACTTAGTATATTCGAATACTGTGAAAAGAAATCTGTGCCTCTGTTGGTATTTTTTTGTTTTTGTTTTTATATATATAAAACATAGCAAAACATGATAGCCTGCAAAATGCTGTGAGCAACCACAGAAATGATTGTGGCATTACCACATTTTTGTTTCCTCTTCTCAAAGCCAAAGGAGCCCCACATGGCAGATCAATATTTGCAGTTCTAGGAAGCAAATCTCAAAGCCTTTGGACAACATGATGCACTTCCGCATGCCCATGGGAACCTGTGTCCCAGATGATGAGAAATGCTCAGGGCTGTAGTCAACTCTTACCCAAATAAACTTCCCCAGAGGGAAGTTTTCCAACCCAAGCTTCAGACCAGCAATAAAACACAAACTAGAAGTGTCCTTCAGCAACAAAAACACATGGGATGTTTTTCTATATAATATTTCACATTAAATGTAATTGTAGATTAACTTTTATAGAGAAAATATTTATTCAGGCCAGATCTGCTTAAATCCTTTCATTTCCTCCAGCATGACAAGCCACTGGGAATATAGTTCCCTTTGTAATTTCCTACCCGTTTGCCCCAGTTATGGACAGGACATTAACTCTGCAAAACCTACATATGGGAAACTATCCCAGATGGAAATCTTTAACTGGCCCGAACCCTGGCTTTGGAGAGGAAGCCTTGGTCTGGGCCAGGCTTTGCTGTACACCCTAGGGTCACAGGACCTTGCTCACCTGCCCGAGTGCTCTGTGCCTCTGAGTTCTCGCAGCTCAAGGGGGGCAGCAAGCAGGATCAAGTCACCTGCAAGGTTCCTTCCTGCACATACCGCCCGGCTCACCTTTCAAAGAACCACATACTGTGTCCCATCTAGTTAAAACAAAAGCCTGTTTTTATAATCTCTATCAAATGTCAAAAACTCAGAATAAATTTAACAATGCCTAAATTCCCAGTGTGAAGCTCAGAAGTGAAAAGCGATAAAGCTTGGAAGTGAAACACACCTGGCTTTGGATCCTGCCTCCAGCATTCACCAGCTGTTGAGGAAGTGGCTGGGATCACATTTGCTCTGGCTACCCCATGAATGTGTCTGTGAAAGTGTAGGGAGTGTAATATATGGCTAATATATGGCCTTTAAAAGTGGAGGTGAAAGCAGGAGCAGCGTCTTGCATTGTTTGTTTTTGCTCTTTGGCTCTTTTGAGGGGCCTGCCACCCAGCTCCCAAATAAATCATACACAGAGGCTTATTCTTAATTATAAACACCCGGCCTTAGCTTGACTTGTTTCTCGTCAGCTTTTCTTAACTAATTACCCCATCTACCTTTTGCCTCTGGGTTTTTTCCTTTTCTTCTGTATATCTTACTTTCACTCTTACTCCGTGTCTAGGTGTGTGGCTGGGTGGCTGGCCCCTGCTGTCCTCCTCTCATTGTTCTCTTGTTCTTTTTTCTTTCCCTCCCACATTTCTCCTTCTATTTATTCTCTCTGCCTGCCAGCCCCGCCTATCCTTTCTCCTGCCTTGCTATTGGCCAGTCAGCTCTTTATTAGACCATAAAGTATTTTAGACAGGCACAGTAATACAGCTTCACAGAGTTAAACAAATGCAACATAAAGAATGCAAAAATCTTTGCATGAGTAAACAAATGCTCAACAGCATAAATAAAAGTAACATACCTAAAATGATGTTCTACAGCAGTCTTGTCCACTTTGGTCTACAATGAGCCCCCATATTCAATCAAGCCAGGAATGAAGTTTGCATTGTTTTCTGGATTGTCTTGTCTGGTGTGTGATCCACGAGATAGAGTATCTCTGGTTTAAGAGAGATTAGTATTTTAGGCAGGAGCACTATCTCACTAGCAAATATTCAAGGTGGTCACCTGGACACCCCACTCTGAGAAGTGCCCACACCACACAGTTGCAAGGGCCAACAGGGACAAGCCTATGTCCTCCATGGAGTGCTGTTTCCATAAGCACCAGCTTCTCAGCAGACACCTCCTCTGAGTGCATGGTGGGAATTCAGAGTTAGCTCGCAAAGATGCATAAGGAAGTGTGGGACTTGGATTGGGAGGCTTGCTTCCACAAGTGTGTTTCTTAAAAAACAACTGCTATTCACACTATTGACACTAATTCCAAAGAGCCTACCTGTTTTTCACGGGGAGCAGGGGACTGCAAAAAACTTCATTTCAGGCCCTAGAAGATGGAGGGAGGGCCTTTCACAAAGCATGAGTTCCCTAAGTTTCACTGTTGTATTCCTGGGCTCAGGGTTAATCCTGAAGATACTTTCCCCTGTCCTTGTGGAGGGCTTTCCTTGGTGTCGGGGTTACCTTCCATGGCCCCACCTCAAATTCTTCACCTTGTGCTCTCACTTCCCTTTTGCTGCTCTAGGATGACAGACTAAGCCTTCCAAACACAGAACCCCAGTGCCTTGCTCTGGTCTCAGAGACACTGTCTGACTCTTCTCTTTCTCCACTCTGTCCCACAGAAAACCGAAGGGGGAGGCCTGTGTTGAATGCCCTCGGGGTTTCCAGACCCTGTGGTAGGGGGTTTTGCATGTTGTTTCATTTGACCCTAATTAGCGCCCTTCATGGCTGGCTTTGATGACCCCATTTAACTGGCGTTCAAAGAAGCTGGGTCATTTATTCCTTCTGTTACATTTAGGAATTGTTTAGTCAGGACCTGGGTTCTGAAACCAATGAGGGCACCAATTATTTAAACTCTGGAGACATGTTCATCCTTCTTTGCGTCAAATGTTATTATTAAATAATGATGTAGTAATGCTCCCCTCCCCAGGCTTTCATGAAATCAGCCCTGTCCTACACCTGTTGGTTGCTTGATTTTGGTTTACTCTTTGGCTTTATGAAGCTGGAGGGAGGAGCTAGGAGGGGAAATAAAATAGAAGATCCGTTCCCAGCCTAGCTCCTTATGCATTCCAGCCCTTTATAAACCGCAGTCAAGGGAAATGGTTTGGAGGCTGTGGTGCATGTCGGAGGCAGAGTTTCCATACACAAATAATATATGCACTTGCCAATTGGGTTGTTCTCCAGAATTCTTAACACACTGACATGCATCCCTGGAGGTGTCCATCCCTCCAGTGGAAATTCAGATGGAAACGGGCAGGCGGTAGAGTTGGGTGGCTTCACCTGTGTGAGTGAGGACTAGCAACCATTACACCAAGGTCTCCCGTTAGTCCTGCTGCTATTTAAAGGGTGATACACAAGTGAGCTGAAGGAGGCCTCAGTGTTGCTCCTGTCCTTCTTAGTGTTGCTCCTGTCCTCCTTAGTGTTTATAGCAGCAAGGGGTGTAACATCAGCCACCCACAGGTAGTGCTCAGAGCTTATTCCTCCTCATGGTCGAGCATCTTTATTTGGTCTCTATTCTTTTTACAGTTTCTCATGTTTAGCATGAATCCGTTAGAGAAGCCTCAGTGCAGAATCCCTGCCTGACTCTCGTGTGGTCTAAAAGCTCACTCACTTTACATTATGCAGGAGGTGGATGTTGAGGAGTTCTTGGGTTTTATGGACCTGTTTATTATTTTAAAGAGGGAATTCAGGGAAGAATTCAAGCCACAATAACTCAATGGGGCTCTTGTGCCAACAGCCTCCCCATTGTCTTCCCAAACCTCTTTGACCAGAATGCTATATATTTAGGAGAAATTTTTTCATTCTTGAATTTTTTTTCCCTCTGTATAGAGTTGAGTCTGTGAATGCTGATATAAGACATCTAGGGTCACCCAAGTGCTGCTGTAATCAAACAGACAGAATGTATAATGGAACACCGTATTTGGTTTAAAAAATGAACTTGAGGGAGGAAGGTGTGGTGCTGCATTTCTGTAATCCCAACACTTAAGAGGCTGGGGTGGTCTGAGGCTGGGCTACATATTGAGACCTTGTCTCAAAAGCCCAAGGGCAGAAAATATACCTTCCTAGCATGTACAAGGCCCTGGCTCCCACTCGCCCCACCCCCAGCACCAGTAAAGCCAAAGCAAAACACCAGATTAGATTATAGAATTCAAATACTAAATGCATACACATGCAGGTGCATACACATGTGCTTGCACACACACATGCACATGAGTTGCAATGGAACTAATGTAAATATATGTCAGTTGGATCACAGCATGCAGCTATGGGCTTGTTCACCTTCCTTAAAGAGCAGGAGTCCACCAAGGACATGTGAATGTTCATATGTTTATTTCAAGCCACATTTCAGGTTGTGAAGAGTTTATTTAGATTCACGATGGCAGGCTCACAATGGCAGGAGTTAGTTTGAAGATGTGGTGGACTCGGGAGTGTCTACTGTTGGTCTCATGTACCGTGAGCTGTCACTCAGAACTCTGGTGTCCTTGGTGGTCTGTGAGTGAAATGAGAACATGACTGTTCCAAAGGTATGGTTGAGGAGAAGGTTTTCATTATAAATATGAAGGAGAGTACAGACAGAGGCATCTGGAAGAATCCAGAGCAGGGAAAGAAAATAGTACAGTGAACGTGGCCAGTAGACTGAACCGGGCCACGAGAGGAGAGAGAGGGGGAGAGTGAGAGAGGAAGAAAAGAGAAGGGGAGCAGGAGAAGGCACCAAGAGATAGCCAAGAGAACCAAAGGGGAGGGTCACAAGAAGGAGCCCAGAGAACCATGGCTGAAATTGCAGCTTTTCACAGGAACCAGAAGCTGGGGAAAGAAGGGAAGCCCTTAGGCTGGAGAGGTTTAGGGTAGGGGTGGTGGGGTGAGAGGAGCAGAGAGGAGCACAGGTATTGAGAGAGTCTGGGGGAGGCCAGCTTGCACTTTGGAATGCTGATAGACGACTGCCACGGTTAGCCATTTGTCCTGAGTTTCTCTGGGACGTGACAGTCCAGGACCCTGCTGCCTTGTCTATGAATCATTATTTTCCTCTTCCAGACTTCTCCCACTTGGGCACTTTCTGAGAAAACAAGCAAACAAACAAAAATAAAACAAACAAAAACAAAAACCAAGCAGGCAAACAAATAAGAACAAAAACAAACAAAAAACTAAGCTTTCTTCATCAAAGCCCAGGGGGCTTCCTAGCCTCATTATTGTGGCTAAAAGGAGGCCATGTTCTCCCAAAAGCTCTGCATGGAAATGGAGATTCCAGTGATCTTCTCTGGGTGTTGAAGCCACAGTGCCGGATGTACGTGGTCTCCAGGGGGACCTTGGAGATGATACTTAAATTTTAATACTTAGAGAAATAAACAAAATGCACTACCTAAACTAAATTAAGTTCATTGTCAAGAATGCTAACTGATATAAATGAATCATTTCTGTGGTTCTACATTTTACTTGAAACTTTCAGGGCCAGTAGTGTCCTTTGTAAGGGATTCAGCTCCTAAGTTGAGGTGAAGCCGCACACTACCTGATGATAGGGTGGACTGTCAGCCAGCTTGCAAATGGGTAAAACTCCCATATTCACCTTAAAAAGCGTAGTTTACCCCCAGCGAAATAACTAGCCTATGGCTTTAAAAGGAGGCGTGGTCTCCTGCCTTAGTGTTATTCTGTCCCACGGGTGTGAACAAACCTGGAAAACATACACATTTGGAAGTTATTGACAACGTTTAAAACTCCCACCCAAAATGTAGAATAATTATGGCTGGCTGGAGTTTCTGTTACATATCAGGGGTGTGATTTCCCCACAAATAAAAAAGTCGAATACGTGGGATCTAATAACAGCGCACAGTCATGCAACCACGCTCCGTGCCTCCATGATGAAGCATAGATGAGGGAAGCCATGTGTGTGGAAACCATCAGTGCCTAAGAAGGGAGCAATCTGAATGACAGCAGGTGTTCCAGTGAGCAGAGAAGTCCGTTTACAGCATAATAAAGGAGGCATGAAGGATTGATTGTACTACCCAAGACCCAAGCCAGAGCTTTGGACGTTAGAAGACAACCCCTCCCCCAACAGCAGGAGTAATCGATGCTTATGGCAGAACTGGAAAACAATGAAGGAACTAGAAATCACCAGCAATGTTACCTTTCCTAAGGCAGCCACTGCTGTTTTTTTATGGAGACTTGGCAAACATCAGTGTGTTCATGTATGTTCCCTTTTTTGGTGACCTGTGTCAAATAGGTGATGGGTGGCTGAGAGGAGACTGGGACCCAGTCAGTAGCCCAAAGTTGCATTCTTCCCACTGGGAACCCCAGCCTTTAGTTTGTGCCAACTTGGTACTCACATCTCTATTCTGTTCCCTACACTATAAACTCAGTCTGCCTTCTCATGCACTGTATTTTAATAGTTTTCCCCATGACAGTGGTAGATGGCAATTGGAAATACTGAATCACATAATCTATTTTATATGGCGGCCTGGATGAGAAATAAAATCAGTCATGATCAGAAGAGGTGCCTTGATCATTTATCTCATTCCTCCAAAAGAGCCGCCCGGTCCTCCCATGCTGGTCAAGCACCTCTTGGAAAGAAGATTGTAAGCCACACAGTGTGCTCTGAGCCTTCACCTTCTGACGGTGGCATCTGTTCCTGTCACCTAACTGCAGAGCTCCTCATGTGCAGCCTTAGCCCCGCTCCTTCTGATTTCTCTTCGTTAGTTAAGGAAATAGGGATCGTCTAGTCTGTCAAACCGCCTTTTCCCAACATAAAGACAAAATCGAATTCCCCCCCTGCCTCCTCTCTGTGTTCAGGTTCTTCTTCTCCATTCTTCTCTTTTACCACAAGACATTTGCCTGGCGCAGCATGGGGCGCCTAGCACGTGGTGTGTAGTCAGCCATTTTGATTGGCTAAAATTCAGTGTGCGCTGTTAATTGCTGCTTCGTGGGTAAAGCATCACCTTCCTTCCCCATTGCCTTCTCTGCTACATTCTCTCGCCATCTCCATCCTGCTGAGCACACCAGCCTCGTGTCCCGTTGAGAAGGGCCTCTCCTGGGATACCCAGAAAGGCCAACTGTAAGGCCACAACCAAATCCTCGGGCAGGATTGATTGTTCCTTGTTCAGTTTCTGTGGGCCGTTGTAGTGAGTAGTGAGTTGAAGTGAGAACACTCGAGAATGTGGGTTTGCATCTCCTCCACTGGTGTGTGAAGAGCACTGTGCAGTTCACGAGTCATTTGTGCCTTAGTGTCCACTGCACTTCAGCACTTCCGGTGTGCAAAGGCTGTCCTCTGGGAGCTCACAGGCTAGTGCAAGAGACAGACTGTAACCCAACCATGATGCACTATGATGGCTTCTGGCAGAGAGAGAGAGAGAGAGAGAGAGAGAGAGAGAGAGAGAGAGAGAGACAGACAGACAGACAGACAGACAGACAGACACGTGTTTACAGAAGAGAATGGGGATCTATTCTATCTGATGGTCAGGAGACACTTAAAGAAGGGGGGTTAGTGCAGGCACAAGCCCGGCACCTAAAATACCACTTAGCAGCTCCAGGCCCCCATTTTGAAGATGAGTGCTTGTCTTCAATTTTAGGAATCTTAGTGCAGCTTACTCTGACTGGTTAGCTATAGTACCTGATGCCAGGGAATGTGCCATTTTGGATATAGATGGAGGTGGTGGCCGTATCTTAGAGGACACTGATGAAAAAATAAATGTTGGGAGTTTTTGTGTTAGAAATACAGTCAGTGGTGGAGGTGGGTAGATCCCAAGGGAGAAAAGGCTGGAAAGGCAGAGTGATGGGACCTTGGAGAGACTCACAAGGTCAGAGACTCAGACTTGACAAATGTGTGGTAAGAGAAGGCTGTGTCTGGAATGGAGCTGCTGTTCCTGGGTGAGGTTCCTACTTACATTAACTCAAAATATGGCTTGAGGACAGGATGTTATTTATAAAGTGTCTGTGTCATTTTAGAGCAGCCTATGAGATACGGGGCCAGCAAGATTGCCTGGAGGCACCAAGTCCAGTGTGACTTAGGAAGCATGTCTGCACCAAGAGCTGGCAAGCTTTTTCTGCAATTGGGTTGGTAAATAGATACTTTGGGCTTTTTTCTGCACAGCCACATCTTTGTTGTCTCTGTACAGAAGTAGCCATGGGAAGTGTATGCACGAGTCTGTGTCCCAATAAAACTTTATGAAGTTATTTCTGAAAAGGATCAGTGAGCTAGATTTGACCATGGTATGGATGACTGCTAAAAGACAGGCCACAGTTTATCACGAAGTGGTTGAGCAAATGGGTTACATGTGAATGTGTAAACACAGAACCAGAGGCACACGTCCAGCCGTGGTGAAGTAAGACAGAGCAGCAAAGAGAAATCAGGTACTGGGACAGAGCTGGGTGAGAGGGGTGTGTGCGAACATCGGCTGGTGCAGCAATGGTGACCGCACCCCTCCTGGATTTGTTTGGCCGACAGGAGGGGGGTTTTAGTGGAGGACCAGGAGCAGTAGTTCGAAGAGTGTCTAGAAGGACATGAAGACAGAAGTATAGTTAATGACTCATGCACGTTGTCCTTCAGAACCCAATAATGTCCTTGCAAGGGAGGAAGTCAGGGATGTCATTCAAAGTTTAAATAGTGGAAAAGAGACTCTTGCAAGTGGAAATTATTCAAGCCTGCACCAAAACGCAAGCTCCTGTTTTCACCTCATGCTTGAGGTGTTATTGTTGCTGTGTTAGTTATAACGTGGTAGCTTTTTTTTTTTTTTTTTTTTTTTTTTTTCCCTTCAGGGTATCTCCAGAGAGAGTGGTGGAATAGATTGAAATCCTAAGATTCCAGGGATTTCTCACAAACAGAAACACTGATTGAAAACTCTGGGTCATCATACCATCTATCCCCTGCCTTGGTTGGTTATGCGGTCTCTGCCTTTCCTCTCTTTCTTTCTCCTCCGTCTGCCAGGATTTGCTGAAGTTTAATCTTTAAGAAGGTTATAGGGCTCAGGAATTTTGTTACATCCTGTACTCTCATTCTGAGGTCTACCGCTGTGGCTTGGGCACGTGAATTCAGCCAGTAGCAGATGATAAAAGTATGTGCTGATGGGGGGGGGCGGGGGGAGTAAGTATAGGGAGTGGGAATGCAGAATAGGAAGTAGGAAGGGATTTGTGGTGAAGGGGCCTGGGTATGAAGGGCCTACAGATGTGTCTGTGTACCCTAAACACTTCAGTTTTCATCTGGCTTGCTTCTGCTAACAGCTTCTCAATTTACATATAGGAACTGCCGGCGAAAGGGCTGGAACCGGGGCACATGCCACCTGGCTCCTTGCCAGAGTTGGTTTCCCTCTGACAGCTTTTTGGATGCACTACAAGATTTCTGCTTGTTTGTTGCTTCTAATGAGGTGGCAAGATAAGTCTGCATCTGTCCCAGCTGTGGCCATGGGGTATCAGAATATGGATTCGCTTTGGAAAAAAAGGAATGTGAGCACATGAAAGTCTCCAAGCCTGAAGATAGGGTTGGAAAGCAGGCTTGGCGGAAGTCAACTCTCCCTAGCTTGTCAGGAGGAAGGGGAGGCTGGGAAGCACCTGGACATGGGAAATTAGTGACAGCAAGGGTTCCTCGCTCCGACCTTCTGCCGCAGGCGGGGGGGTGGCCACACACATCGGAGGAAGGAGGAAACCTGTTTTTCTCGGGTGTCTGCACGATGTCCGTGTGACCTCAGTCACAGCACCATATGCTGGAGCACCAGCGTACAGCAACACAGCCTCCCGGGCTCCAAGTCATCTCGCGCCCGTCCGACCCAGCCCTGTACTCCATCATGAGTGAAGCTTAAAGACCTTAGGCTCTTGTTTGTAAGGGGAAAGAGGTTCTTTTTTATTATAAACTAGTTATATCGGAGAACGATAATATGTCATACAACATAGCTAATGCCATCAGATACATTGGTTAAAAAAAAACAAAAAACAAAACTGTGGGTCAGAAAGGGTTAAAACTAACTAAAGCCTGAGAGTTTTTGCTTGACTAGCCAAGTCAGTGGAGAAGATGGGAGCTGATAAAGTATAGGTCGAGGCATTTTCTTTTTTCAACAGCAAAATTTCAACTTTTTATTGTATTAGAAGATAAATTCAACTTGGCTTGAGGATGAGTCACAGATGGAAAACAGGGAAAGACAGCAAATAAAAGGGAACACAAAAGGCAGTGCGCACGTGTGGCTTGATGCTGTGGGGTTTGTGCGATGCATCTCACTTTACTTAAGGAGGAGTAAACTGCACATTGATGAGGCTGGCAGATGATCATGGGGGAGATTTCATGAATCGGTAAGGACAGAAATATTATAATTATACCTTAAGGAGATCAAAATATAGGAAATAGACAGGAAATAACAAAATGAGGCACAGCTTGGAAAATGCTTCCGGATGAAGTTGGGAGAAATAATGTAAAATGCAGAGTCTGAGTGAGCAGAAGAAATGTGCACCAAAATGCTCACAAAGAGCCTTCAAGCAGTAGTCACCGGACTGCAGAATACTGGGATGAGCTGGCCAGTGGGGACCACCCAGGCGGCTCACCGCCGCCATCAGAGAAAGGGGTTTGATTGTGCAGGAAGCCACCAGTGTTTCCTTTAGATCCTGTGACTTTACTGTTGAAGAGATATCCAGTTACAGGCAGAGAATTGACACAATGGGCATGGAAAGAGAACAAGAGGAACGATGAAGATCTGAGCTGAGCTGGTCATTCTGGGGTTAGCCGCAGTGGTGGACATGAATTAAATGTAGGCAGCAATAGCAACAGTGTGGCAATCCAAGATGGAGAAAGGAGAGGTCATGGATGAAGCCACCCTGGTGGCTTGGTGGTGATGGTGGTTGTGGTCACTGCCTGTGAGATGGACTCTGAGCAGAAATCCCGGCCTGGCAGGAAAGGTAAAGAATTCCACCCTGGCTGGGCTGCAGCCACTCATTGGATATTTGTAGATATTTGTAGTGTATTTAGTGGTCCAGCCTAAGGTCCAGCCGGGTAGGTCTGTAAGCAGAGTTTGATCTGCTAGTGTGTGTTAGGACCTTTCTTTAGCATTTTCTCTCAAAGGGCTAAGAAAATGTGGGGCTCTCAGATACTTTGGCCAATAATGAGAAATAGTCATTTAAGAGTTCTTTTCTTCTCCCAAGACTTCTACCCTTCTTAGTATAGCCAGACCCTTAAAGATGCATGTGAAAATGAAAAATAATTTTAAAGGAAAACCTGAGTTCTTCCATTCAGAGGGTTTGTGTTGGTTTTGTTATTTTGTGTGGTGGGTGCTGGGATTGACTCTGGGACTGTACACATGCTGGGTGGGAGCCCCACCACTGACATCCATCCTAGCCCCTTAGTTTTATAGGATAGACCGTTTTTTTTTTTTGTTTTTTTTTTTTTTAAAAAAAAAGTTTAAAACTCACCAGCCAATTCTCAAAAGTCAGAGACAGCTGTGTGAGTACTGGGTCTGATATATATCTAATGTTCTGAAGATACTGAGAACGTGCGAAGTCGAAAGCAGATGACTGCTTCATAAGACACCAGACTTCGTTATCTTCCTGGTAACAACTGGCCATTGATGAGTATGGGAGCCAGAAGTATCCCCAGATACCTGAAACACACACACACTCAAACGTAGTTTTGCTTGTTAAATTTAGAAGATTAGGAAAGTCGAATTACCAATCTTCAATAAAAACACAGCCTTTATGAAATGAGGGTGTGACATCATGCTATTTTAGAGAGGGTGAGGTATTCAGAAATTAGGAGAACTGAGTTAAAGGGTTAGATCTATGGACTTAGGTGTGTGAGCTTGACAAGGCTCCTGACACCTGAGTCAAGTCCCTGATGCCAGGAAACAGGCACAGCCTCCTCTCGTGTGCTCTTCACCCGAGGCTCTTAGGACATAGAGATTTTTATTGGTAGAAACCCCAACCTTACTGTTCCTCAAAGATGTTTTCTATAATCAAATGCCTTTGGGTGCACACACAAAGTGCACTGTTGATAGCTCCAGAGTCCGTATGCCTAACGTGGATGACAACAGGTTACATGGAAGTGTTCGAAGTGCTTAGACACCAAGGCTCTATGTTTCTCAAAATGTTTTTTTTGTTTGCTTGCTTGGTTTTCCCTACTCACCATTATCAAGGCAACACCTACCAGCATCATTCCTTTTTCACTTTTAGAACAGGTTTTGTGTGCTAGGCAGTGATTCACCAACACATCTGACTTGATCTCTTCTTTTGGTGATGAATCTTTGGGCTCACTTGGTCTGAGGAAACATGTGTCACTCAGCAGGAATTGTAGATCAGATAGAAGAAGCAGTGCTTGGCGTGGCTCTGGGATGTCTACAGTGAGGCTGGCATCCTTTGGTTCCCCTGCATGTGGAGCATGGGGCAGCATGTAGTGTCAACAACAGGTCTTCCTGGTGAGCCGAGCTGTAGTTTGGGAGGTGGAAGTTCATCCAAAGAGTGAATGAGACACCACCCCCACCCCCCGCCCCACCCTGCATCCGAAGCTTTGCTCTCTACCTCAATCAGCATAGTTCGGTACAGTAGGGCCTGACCACCTTTACAGAACTTTATTACAGCATATTATTAGAGTTTGCTATTTCCATTATCGTCTGAGAGAACACCTGCCTAATTTATAAATTAAACTTTCTCCTAAGTATGCATGTGTGACATTTAATCTTCTTTGTCAGCTGGGCTAGATTTAGAGTCACCTAGGAAACACACCCCTAGACATGTCCGTACAGGGTGTTTTCAGGTCGATTTAACTGATGAGAGAAGACCCATTCTGGAATGTGGGTAGCACCACCCACTGGACTGGGGTCTGGAACTGAATGTAAAAGAAGAAAGGAGAAAACCAGTTAGCATCAACTTTCGTCTGTTTTCTGACTGTGGATGTAATATGACTAGCTGCCTCATGTTCCCACCGCCATGCCACCTACCATGACTGACTTTACCCCCTCACACTGTGCCGTAATAAATCCTTCCTTCCTTCCTTTAGATGCTTTTGGATGGTGTTTTGTCATAGTGATGTGAGAGGTGACTAATACAGTATGTATAGGGAAGCAGGGGCTGGGGGTGCCCTCACCTCGCCCCGGTGTTACCTGCCCTAGGAAACCCACTGTAAGTTGGAAACGTGTCAGTTGAAAGTGAAAGTGTGCATTATTAGCATAACCCACTGAACATCCTAGCTCAGTTGCCCCACCTTAATTGTGCTCAGAACATTTCTATAGTCTACATTTAGGCAAAACCATTGACACAAAGCCGGCTTTATAATAAGCGTGTAATATTTCAAACTAGTTGTTGAATACTGTACTGAGAAGAAAAAAACGGAATGGTTGGATGTGTGTGTTTCCTCACCATTCTAAAGTTGAACAATAGTAAGTAGGGAAGTCTCGTGTGTGTGTGTGTGTGTGTGTGTGTGTGTGTGTGTGTGTGTGTGTGTGTGTGTGTATGATTGGGGATTGTAAGTTGAAATGTGTTGTAACCCCCTCCTAATTTTTTTTTTTATTGAGATTCTAACCCTGAGTGCCTCATAATATGACCTTATTTGGGAATAGGATCACTTCATGTGTAACTAAGATGAGGTTGTTAAGATGAGTCCTAATCCAATATGACTGTGTCTTCAAGAAGGGGAAATTTAGACACAGGTACACAGACAGAATTCCCTACGGAGATACTGGCAGATACCTGGGAGTAGGGATGCATCCTCCAAGGAAGTCCAAGGAATGCCACAAGCCCTGGAAAGCGGGTGGGGGAGGCCTGGAGTAAGAGGCTCTCACCGACTAGGGAAGGAACCCCCTGTGCCAATACCCTGATCAAACTACAGAAATGGGAAGCTCATCATGTTCAACCCACCCAGTTTATGACGTTGTTATAGATGCCTGAGAACCCAGGAGAGTGGGGGAGCCGGTCCCACGCAGACAGGTTCTGGAATTCCAGCTAGCAGCAGGCCACCTGCTCAAAGGCCAGGAAGAAGGTACTGAGAAGTGTTCCCATTGTGGGTGGCCGCAGAAACCTGTGGGCTGAGCTTTGCTTTCACAGGAGGAATTCGGCAGTTGCATTTTTTATTTGTAATGGGAGATGGTGTACCAGCTTCTGGCAGATGTGGGGCAGGAAAAGTGTAAAGAAATATTGGACAGATGTGTGCGAGGTACGGAGCAGAGCGGCCAATGGGGGTCGCTCGGTGATCTGCCCGGGTGCTTTCGACACGCTGGCCAGCTCCACCCACGTCACCTGGTGCTCAGTTTTCCTTACCCTTGGCAAAAAGACTAACTAGTTATGAAAACTTATATTGATGAGTGAGGGAAAGGCCCTCCAAGGAGCACACGTGCTATTGGTTAACAGTGGGTTTATCCTTAGGTGGGCTTTCCTGGGAAAGAACATTTTGGGTTGTAAGGAACCTGGAGGGTGCAAGTTAATCCTGTGGCTGCACCTCTTACTTAGAAGAGAAAAAGCACCACCACCCTTTGGTATCAGACAGACATCTGAAGTCATCAATTATCTAACTGCATGGATCTGCTCCAGTCATTTCTTTTTTTTACATCTACCGACGGGTGCCCTGATCTTGTAAGACAGAAATGTCCTGAATGTGAACTTTCTTAGGCAGCTACCTGAATCCTCTACAAGTCAATGCAGTAAATTTACTTAATGATGAAACTATAGATGGGATATCTTTTTCCTTCATCCCCTTCCTTTTATCACTAGTAAATTAAATGTCACCCCTTTGCCCAAGGTCATGCTTGCTTCTCCCTCACCCTGCACACATGCCACTCTCTGTGAGGGAAATGGTTCTAGCTGCTTAGGCATGTAGGTGTGTGGGCCAGAGATGCTTCCGAGAGGTGGGAAGGTGTCCATGTTTGTCCAGGTCTCATTAATGCTCACCTTCCTTAGTCCTTCCAAAGAACATGGATCAGGGGAGGGGAAGGCTTAATAGTTACAGGTAGAGTTCCATATTTTGAAAGTATAACATACTACAATGGTATTAATAATTAGGAAATGATAGTGTGGTGATAATGAGATTAAACATCAAAATAGTGATATTGATCCTAGCTACGTTATGTCCTTGTGTAATATTGATTAAAAATCTAAAAAAAAAAAAAAAAAAAAAAAAAAAACACTATGGAAGGCTGGGAGAGTAAATCAGTGGTAGATCATATGCCTCATGTGTATGAGACCTCTTGTTCAATCCTTAAAGCTGCAAAACAAAACAAAAGTCACCATGGTGACAGTAACCTGCCTCAGATAATATTTATAATAATAATAATAATAATAATAATAATAATAATAATAAAGCCCATCACAAGCTGTGCTTCGATCTTGAAGTGTGTTCATCCCAGAGAGGAAGTGTTCTGCCTCTGCCAGTCAGACACATTATGTTTTCAGAGACATGCCCTGTGGGCATCCTGCAGATAGGAAAAAGGAAAGAAGCATCTTTGGAGAAAGCTGCAGTAATTTGTGGTTGCATTGTGTGATTCAGGGGAGGATGCAGGAGAGCAGTAGGTGGAGGCCTCTCGGTTCTGATTTGTCTGGGAATCTGAGGGAGGAGGGAAGGTGCAGGTAGTGGATACTTTGCCTGCCACTAAGATGTCATGTGCCATGTGCATTGTGCCACAAGCCAGTCAATACGGGGAGAACTGGCATGCTTATCAATCAGTAGAGGATCAGTCAAGAAGTAAAAGTCAACAAATAATCAGCTTAGCTGTCCTATCCTTTTTTAGTTCCCCAAACCAATGTCATCATCATCGTCAAGATTATTGCATCGGGGCTCTTGAATGATTCTGTTTGTTTGGTCTATGTTTGCCTATGCTCTGGATGAAGGATCTGCTTGGTGACCAAGCATGGCATCCTCCTGGTAGCTGGGGTGTGCCGGAGTATTTATGTGAAGAATAAACGTAAATTCATCCAAGATAGAATTGGTACAAACAAAAAAATAATTCTTAGAGTATTTTGTGAATGAAGTTCTGACATTAATTTCTAATGCTACCAGAATATTGGTTATTTCTTTCCCAAGTAAAAGTACTTTAAAGCAAGCAAGCAGACAAAAGTACGTAAGTATTTTGAAACATTTTCTATGTATACAGTATTGCTGCTGCTGCTGGTGGTGGTTTAAAATAAGTATTTTAGTGAGAAAATATGAGTTCTGCTTTCCCTGGTTCTAACAGAACACTGGCCTGAGTCCTAATGATCCTGAGACCTACTGTATTTGGACTCTTGTGGGTTTTGCCATGCTTTGGATGCTGTTGGGACTGGCTTCTCATACCTCTGCAGCAAGCCTTTGTCAAAGTGCTCTTCAGCACCTAAAAGATGCTTCATCAAAAATGCTTCTCAAGCAACTGAGAACTAAGTAGAATGGGATATCTGTATGCTAGGTCAAATCCCAGTGCTTTGTATGCTAATCTAAAAATGGATGGATGGATGGATGGATGGATGGATGGATGGATAGATAGATAGATAGATAGATAGATAGATAGATAGACAGATAAACATTAGCCTAAAAATGAAAAAAATTGCTTTTCAGAAAGGCTTCCTAAGCACACACTATTCATATTGGTACTTTGCCAATTGCAATGGGCCTTCTTAATGACATTCCTAGTGAACTAGTGAGGATAACACAGTCAGTTCAAAACCAAAGAACCTAAAAGCAAGCAAACATTCCAGTGACAAGAAGGGAGACTCGTTGATAGTTTCCAGACCATCACTGGCTTTGGATGATGACAAGGATGTGAAGCAGGGTATGTGACTCAAGTGTGAGGGTTTCCTGTGGGTGCTCAGCTTGGGGCAAGAGAAGGAAGTCTGGCACATGGGTAGATGAAGCTTTTCAGACTGCAGCTGAGCAAAGACTCGGAGTCTCAATTTGGACTCCTGGTCCTTTGATGCATGGAATGATCTCTCTGTAGAAAACTACTTCAAGTAACTTTGTGCAGTATCTCAGAGAGTGTATATTACTCTCTGTATAACTTTGTATGTTTGTGCAAGTATCTGTGAAATTGCTTTGTAGTTAGAAAAGAAAACTTAGCTGTAGTTGAGACTGTTGCGTCCCCCCCCCTCCATGGACAAATGTTGATTATGCCATCCTGACCCCTAGCCTGAATAAAGCCAAGCATCTGACGGTTCTAGGCAGAGAGTGGAGGGAGAGTCTATCAGATGCTGAACTGCATAATCGGGTAGCAGGAAATCTGACTTTACAGCTAGGGTCAATGTCCCTGTTTGAATAATCCATAGATGTTTCTCAGCTATAACTTTAAACAATGTGGATACAGCTCCAGATTTTCGGACTGTATGCTCAAAATTACTCCTGGGACCAAAGTGTTGTAGACAGAACCAGCTGAGCTGTATCTTGGAGCATCTCAGGGACCACAGGGAATCACTGCTGGGTTCTGGCCTCCTCTGGAACCTGAGAATCCTTCCTCCCCATGCTTCCTGATCTCACCCAAGAGTTTTAAGATTACTTTTTAATAGGGATGGTGTCACCATCTTTGAGAGATTCAGAATAGCAGGTATCTGTTTTTCTGTACACTTAAAAGAAAAAAAAAACCTGGAGTGGGAATCAGTGTAAACAGTGGGGATTTTATGTATAAAACACAAGGGAGGAATCAATGCAGGCAGGATGCATTCCAAGCAGAGAGAAGGTACTGTAAATAGTTCAATATCAACTGTATGTACATTATCTGTCCTCATCTGTAGTTTCACCCTGCACAGCCCTGTTGCCCGTGGTCAACTGTGCTATAAAATATTTAATGGAAAGCTTCATAAAGTCTCACCATTTAGCTGATTCAGCCCTGAAACCTACTGTCACAGTACCATGATGTTTGTGCTCAAGTAACCCCTAATTCTACTCAATAATGACCCACAGGGTGAGGTCAGTGATGTTGGCAACTTGGCTCCATCAAAGAAAAGCTTGTCAAGTATTTCTCTGAAGTGAAAAAGTGAAAGTTCTCAACTTGGTGAGAAAAGACAACTTCTATGTTGAGCTTGCTGAATCTGTGCTAAGAGAATCTTCTCCCCATGAAACCATGGAGGACCAAAAAGAAAAGGATGCTAGTTGTGCCATCAGGTCTCAGACTGTGAAAGTTAGGTCTACAGCACATGGTGAGTGCTTAGTAGAGATGAAAAAGGCATTGAACTGGTGTGTGTGTGTGTGTGTGTGTGTGTGTGTGTGTGTGTGTGTGTGTGTATGTGTGTGTGTGTTTGTGTGTGTGTGTTAACATCACTGTCTTCAATATCCCTGTGAGGGTGCTGAATAGTGTAGGGAGGAATTTACTCTGCTAAAATTTGAAGATATACATTACAAATACTTGTTCATTTACTCTCAGAAATCTTTAAAAAGTATGCATCTTCATCTCCATTTCACAGGCTAGGGCAGAGTAGTATTGAGTTGCCCAAGAAATGCTGGTACATTAGTTAAAATAATGTAAAATGAGCTTGTGAGGTGCCTCACACATATAATCCTAGTATTTGGGAGGTAGGACAGGAGAATTGCAAGTTAGAGGCCTGTATAGTTGCATAATAAGTGTCTACCTCAAATGACACTCATAATCATAATAGTTAATTACCTGATAAATGGTCCTCAGAAAAGAAAATTATTCAATTTGGACTTTTTAGTATGATGACAATTTCATCTGGCTTCATTAAGACATTTTTCTACAAATAATATAAGTTAGTTCCCCTGTGGAGATTCATTAGATTTTTGAAACCTAATTCAGCTGGTCATTCATTAAGTTTGTGAGCGTTGACTACTTAGATGTTTTTAATTCCCTTTGATTTTGGAGTTACTATAGTGTTTAGATTCCAATTTGGAAAAATAAACTAGCGAGTAAGCAATTCATCTGTACAGCTACATTTCTTTTCAATACTAGGGATTGAGCCCAGGGCCTCACACATGCTAAATACTTGCTAAATACTTTACCACTGAGTTATAGCCTCGGCCTACTGTATTTGTTTTCACAACAGTATATGAGGGTACTAACGCGATAAATGAGCTGGAATTGAGTTAAGAAAATTTCTC
Organism: Peromyscus leucopus; assembly: GCF_004664715.2. Lineage (NCBI taxonomy): Eukaryota > Metazoa > Chordata > Mammalia > Rodentia > Cricetidae > Peromyscus > Peromyscus leucopus. The sequence goes on from NC_051070.1 coordinate 63,646,712, forward strand.
TCGTGGGGCTGGAGAGAGAACTCACTGGCAGAGTGCTGGCTGCCCAAGCGTGAGCACCTGAATTCTGATCCTCAGTGCTCAGGTAGAGGCTGGGCTCAGCACCAGGGAGCCAGAGGGAGGACCCCAGGATCACAGGCCAGCCAGGCCAGCTCAATCAACAAACTCTAGGTTGAGTAGGAGATCCTAGCTCCAAAAATAAGGTAGAGAGTAATAGAGGAAAATACCCAACCTCTGTAGGAATGTACTACACACGCAAAATAAATAAATAAATAAACAAATAAATAGATAAATAAATAAATAAATTTATTTTAAAATAGAAAAAAATCATGGTAGAAAATTTCCTGATGAAAAAAGATAAGATTTTTTTTTCTGTGCAACTTCATGTTGGAAACAGCAAACTGCCCAGAGTTCTCTGTGCCCCGTGGTGTTTTAAGGTTCCTTATAACTGTTTTGAGTGACCTGATTTTCCCCATGACATATCTGAAGTTTCTTAAGCTTACTAGAATTTTTTTTAATGTTATATAAACTCTTCGGTTGAGCCACTGAATGAAATGTTATGACATAGAAAGGGGGAACCCTGTAAGCATCAATCAACACAGAGTATTTGTTTCTTTTCCATTGGATGCCATCCAGCTTTCATCGTATGGACTCCAAGAGGAGGCAGCGGCCACTTGTTGAATTGTGTCTTATGGAACATAGTTTCTTTCTTGTCTTTCTTGTGCTTTCAGTAATAATAAATTAATCAAGAGAAGTCGCTGCTCTGCTGGGCAATTAGCCTGCCTTTAAAGGTTTCTGCTTCAGGGCCTGTTCATCAGCTGCAACACTTGCAGCCACCAGCTGAGGAGTTAACAGAGTGGCTGCGGTTGTTTGAGTCCAGCAGTGACTGCCACCCGCGCACACCGCACAAGGGGTCTGTTTGTATTAGCCCTTCTTCTGCTCGTGGCATTGGCACGCTGGGATTTTTCTCTTTTCGTTTTAATGTGTTTGGGTAGTAGTGAAGAGTCACCCCGCCGTCACCACCACTTACATGTACTTTTGCCGTTTCAACAGGAATACGGAGAGGCTAAGATAAATGAACATTTTCCTCGGCTTTGAAAGCTACAATGTGCCTGGTAACCAGAGGACCACGAAGCCATAACAGCAATCGACACACTGCTGTTCAGAGTAGCTTGCTATCATAATATTATGGGGGCCTTAGCACTTATGACTTCACCCTCCTCTTAGAACAAGTTGACACTTTTATTAAGATAGGGGCTGTTTGTGCTGAACGATCGCCATGCACCGAGATACCGAAGGAGACAGTTTTCCAGATACACAGTGACTGTCTCTGGGTGATGGAGGAGGGGTCTGACTGGTCCTTTCCAGGAGGTTTTAGGACTTAAAGGGAGACGGTGAGGAGGTGAACCTGAGACCGGGAAGTGAGTTTGTACTCACTAGCCCGGGAGCTAGGTTGAAAGGGAGGGAGGTTTGGTCCTGAGAAAGAGCAGGCCTAGGGCAAGTATTTGGTTATGGGTCAGGCCCCACGTGTACCAGCTAGAGGGGGAGGCAGTTGCTGGGGTAGAGTGGGAGGATGGGGGAGAGAAAAGAGCCCTTTAGTGGAGGATATGGGAGGATCCCCTGGAGGGACTGTCTCCTGAACCAGGCTCGCCTGGGAGAGGCCACAAAGGACTTTCTTGAGGAGGCAGTGGCAGCTTCTTAGGAGCAGAGGGAGGCCTTGGAGGTAGCTGGGCAGTGGATGGCAGTGAACCTACTATGATCCTGATGGTTTTCTATAAACAAAGGAGAGGAAGTGTGGACAGAATGTTCTTGTCATCGAATGGCTTAGTCAGCTGCCCCACATTGCCTTTGTCTCTGATAGCTAACATCTACGTTTACTTCAAAGGGAGCTATTTGCCCGAGGAGGACCTCTGACTTAGACACGTGAGTAGTTCACGTGTACAGACAGTTGTACTGTGTCAGTAGGTATTGGTTCCTCTGCATCTCCCTAGAGTCCAGAATGGAGACTTTAGTGATGATGTTGCTTGGGTAGGGTGTCCAATGGTGGAATCCCTGTGTCCAGTGGTGGTTTGTGACCCAGATGTAGCAGGCTGTTTCATTAGGGCTTGCTTTACTTTTCAACAAACACAATTGAGTATCATTCCAGTTAAACACAGATGCTTCTGGGCCGGCAATGGCTCACACCTCAGTAAGCCCATAATAAGTTGAACACGTGTGTTTAATATATGGGATCTACTGTATACTACATCTGGACCTAGCTTGCTTTGAACATGTTTAGAACACTTCCTTAGCCAGATACTGAACAAAATTATTCAGCCTAAGGCTTATTTTATAACAAGAGTGCTATCTCATGGAATGTATTAATATTATAGAGAAGATGAAAAATACAGATGTTTATATATGTGTGCTTTCACAACATCAAAAAGTCAAGCAGGGGCTGGAGAGATGCCTCAGCAGTTAAGAGCACTAGATGCTCTTCCAAATAACCTGGGTTCAATTCCCAGCACCTACACGGGTAGTTGACTACCTTGTATAAGTAACTCCAGTCCTGAGATATATCTCTTGCCTTCTTCTGGCCTCCATGGGCACTGTGGTGCACAGACTCAAAATAGATAATAATAATAATAATAATAATAATAATAATAATAATAATAATAAAAGTAAAACCTTTGTCTGAGGATGCTGCTTAGTCATGGAATGTTTGTCTGGAATGCTCAAAGCCCTGGACTTCATTTCCAACACTGAAAAACTGTAAGAAATCTTAAGTTCAGGACCTAGACAGTCAGCCACATGATTATGGGGCCAATTCTGTGATCTATTCAACTCTTAATCATAAAATGGACTTTGCCCTAGGCAGTTTTACCTGGTTCTATATGAAAATCGAAGTGTTCCTAGCCCTGTAAGGTAGGTCAGGCTAAACTAGTGTGATGGGCAGGCTAGGTATATTTAGGATATGTTTTAGCATATGATGGGTTTATCAGGATTCCCCAAAGAGTGGAGAAGAATCTGAAGAAAAAACAAACAAATGAACAAAAACAAAACAAACAACAGCAATAAAAAAACAACTCTGTGGACTGATCAGTGTCAAATTCCTAGTATGTGTTTCTCCTCTGGAACATCTCCTGTGGAAACCTCTGTTCATCTGCAGTTCCTGCTGATCAGTGCCCCACTTGGAGAGCCTAAGCCAGCCTCCACAGCTCTCCTCCCCACCCTCTCCTCCTGCTACCCTCCCCATCAGCTACCCTCACCCCGATACTGTCATCTCCTCCACACTTTTATGTTGCTTTTTCCACTCTAGTCCTCGAAGTCAGGTGGCTTCAGTTGAGTGTCAACCATGTCACGTGTTTTCAGGAATCAGTGCATTCAGGTCCCAGAGAGGTGGGCTTGGGAGCCTGGGGTTATTACTAGTCGTCACTGCATTCCTGAGCACTGATTCTGTGCCCAGCTACATGGGCACAGAGGAACCAAAGGTTTTCTGAGGAAAACTCTTCTTTTCTACGGCATTTTCCAAACACCTTTGGGGTCACAGCGAGTACCACCATTTTCAGGGTACAAAGTCCCCACTTTCCTGGGGAAACAGCTTACTGTGTGGAAACGACTCAGCTCTGTGGCAGGTTTCCTTGTTCACCTACAGCTTCCTGGGAGGGTAAATTTTCCTTGTCAACTTGACTCCATTTAGAATTCCTTGGAGATACAGCTCTGGGCATGTCTGCAAGGCTGTTCCCCAAGAAATTTAACTGAGGAAGTTTAGCCTTGAATGTGGGTGAGACATATCGGCTGGCATCTTGGACTGAATAAAAAGGGGAAACTGAGGGAGCTAGCCCGGCACCAACATCCACCTTCCTTCGGCACCTGCCTGTGGATGCAGTATGGCCAGCTGCCTCTGGTCCTGCTGCTGTAACTAAAGCCCCTCCCATCACCAAACCTTCTCCGCCATGATGGGCTGCACCCTAACTGTACTTCAAAATAAGTTGCATGGATTGGTTTTTTTTTTTTTTTTTTACAAGTATTTTATATAGTTCTAGTCTGTTTACGTTTTGCCAAACTATTCAAAGTGTCCCTGGTGCCAAACTTCTTTGGGTGGGGCCTGGCCAGTGTCTCTGTTCATTGTTCCAGAACCAGTGTCCTGAGTTTTTCTAACTTGCTTTTCACCTTCCTTGAGTGTGTGCTTTTAGCTGGGCTGTGCACAGCAGCAGTCTGATACAGGCCAGGAGTAACGTGCTAACGGATCCTGTATCCCCCAGTTCATTGGGGAGCACCAGCACAACACAGGGTCTGCCCTGACAGGGGGGTGAGCTGGGCCCTCCCTTTGTGGCTCCAAACTTACTTGGTAAGAGAAGGGACAAGTCTTGACAGGGTGGAGACACTGGTACTTCTGTGGCATAAAGGTGACCACGGCGAGTCACCTCATGCCCCCGACTACTAGGCACAAGAGAGGTGACAAACCAGGAAATCAGAAGCCCACCTGAAGTGTGGCCTCTCGTGGATATGGTCCCCTGATGGCCTAGCTGGGTGGCTCACTGCTGTCATGGCAACATGGTGGAGACTGCATGCAGCGGGAGAATTGCCATAAATTAGAGACCAGCCTGGGCCACTTAGTAAGATCCAGGTCAGCCTGAGCTATGCTGTGAGAACCTGTTTTTAAAAATACAAGTAAAAGAAAAAAAGTCACTCCCAGCTCACTTGCAGTCCAGCTCAGGGTTGGCCAGACACTCTGGGCAGTGTGGTTACTGGCTTTGCTCCCTGACGTGAGCACAGAGCTCTGCTGTGCAGAGTGGGCCATGTGCGGCTCTCATGGGTCAGTCTCTTTCCAGCGCAGGGGACCACAACACAGCACCAGCTCTGTACCAGGGGCTGAGCTATGCTGCGAAGCCTGGACACAGTACCCACCTGCGGGGGGAGGTGATTGGAGGGATGCGCTCTTCTTGACATCATCTCCGGAACTGGCAGCCCACGGGAGTCGTGTGGTAAAGCCCTGATTAGGTCAAGGGTCTCCTTATTCTTGTGCTCAGGGTGCGCTCAGACGACGAAAGCCACCTGCAACAAAACTGAGGGAAAGTTAACTCCCCAGGGTGAGGCGAGAGTCCGTTTCCTTTCCTGCTGCGGCATCTGGAAGAAATAGAAATGGGCTGCATCCTAACCACCATCAAAGCACATTAAGCCAACATTCCTATGCATTTTTTGCTTTCATTTACTCAAGGACTCAAAAAGAATGACTCCCCTTGCATAGCCACAAATCCATGTGACTTGTCAAGCCATCATGGGGCCCTGTGGATTTACCTGCCCCAGGGCAGGCCTGGCACTCACTTAGTCCATTTGGTCAGCCTGAAAGTCTGTTAGTGTTAATAATTGGATTTCATCAGGTCATCCATTGGAGTGGACATCTAGTGCTGTTTTACATAGTTGGGCTTCTTTGTGTATGCATTTGCCTGTGTGTGTATATATATATATGCATGTTAATGGGGTTCATATGTGCGTGCAGGTATGTATGCTCTGTGTACATGTGCATGTGGAGGTCAGAGCAGTCTTATACCATCTGGCACTGCCCACTGGTTTTTGAGATGGGATCTTTCACTGGTCTGGAACCTGCTAATCAGGGTAGACTAGTTCCCCAGTGAACCCCAAAAATCTACTTGTCTGTGTCTCTCCACTCTCATGTCCATCTATTTTAACAGGAATTCTGGGGATTGAATTTGTGTCCTTGGGCTTCCGAGGCAAGCACTTTACCTCCTATCGCCCCTGTCCTCAGAGAGCTTAAGAATTGTTCCATGGAGTGCGAACCGTTTTCTCCTAGAGAGCAGACTATGGCCTGCCCCTTGTACTAACCACAGCCCTATTGCCTCATTTGCCAGTTAGGTGGATGTCGTGAAGTCGTGTTGTATGGTGTAGTTGAGAGTAAGGGGGAAGCCTGTCCCGACACTGAAGGGAAGAATCCCCCTGCGGTGGTCGACATCCTAGAGACGATGCCTGTGGTAGTGCCGGATTTCCCTTGTGTTTCTAATTGACTCTAGCTGACAGCTGGTGCGGTTCTCAGGCATGAGGACAGACTGAGCTGATTGTCCCATTCTGTCATTCAAGAAAAACCATGATATTCCAGTCTGCAGAGATGAGCTGACTCTAGGCTACTTCTCAACTTTATGCGGGGACAGAGCTCCCTTAGGAAAAGTGGCCTCCATCCACCCCTAAGGACTCCCTGCTCCAAACCCATCTGTGTTTCCTTTAGAACATGAGCTTATGGCTGTGCTGGGATTCCCGCTGCATAGGGAACTGAAGGGAGAACACACTGTGGGGGTGTGGGCAGCCGAAGCTCTGAGTGACCATTCTCCTCCTGAGACCTCTTTCTGCTCCATCATCTCCAGGGTGTGCCAGGACCACAGGCTGAACTGTTCAGAATCAGAATGATTTCAGGTTTCAGAATTTTTCAGACTTTATGATGAAATATCTCAGCAATTGGACCCAAACCTAACACTGAAATTTGTTTGTTTTGCATGTACCTCATTTACATAGTCTGAAGGTAATTTTATAGAATACTTCTAATCGTTTTGTGAAGGAAGCCTTTCCATCATGTGGAGCTTTTCACTGTTGGCATCATATTGGCACTCAAAAGGGTTTGGATGTCTTTGAACTAGGGATGCTCGACCTGTGCTGTGTCCTGTATAAATTCTCTATACAATTATGCATGGAAATGATCTGAAATTAAAGAGAAGGGGAAAAATCCAAGCAGGGACATGTCAGCCAAAATTAGTCTCCTAGTTCTTATCCATCTCCATCCTGAAGACCTTGAGAGGCTCCTAGGCCAGGTGCCCAGGGGAGGAGAGTCCTTACTCTGGGCCCTCAACAGAGATGGTGGGTGGTGCTGGGTCTCATGGGCACTAGAGGTGCCTGACCTAGCAGCCAGGTAAGATCCAGGCGGGTGTCCTGAGGTCTTAGAAGGTGTGTGTGCTACTTGGAAGAAGGAATTTTGTGACACCTCCATTCCCATCCCACAAACCTTACACTAAGGGGGAAAAAAAAAAGACAGGAAATGAAATCAGGAGAAAAATACTTTGACCTGCAGACTACCTCCAGCTGTGGCACACAACACATGGCATTGGCCATGGCTGTTCCTCTGGTTCTGGGGTCCCTCTGTTGCTTAGGTTAGATGGAACAATAAAATGAGACCGGCTGCCCCACCGTCCCACTTTTTTTCAGAGCTCAAATCATTACCGTTTGGAGTTTGCCGGACTGGCAGTCAGGTGACCTTTGGCCCCTGGCACAGGTGCTGGCAGAAGGGACCGTCTAATTGAAGGCGATCTAAGCATCTCCTCATCGTCGTTAATTTTCAGTGCCGCATGAGCTCATGCAGCTTGGTCCTGTAGGGACTGTAAGTCTGCTCTGAAATGTCAAAACTCAACACTTCTCAGCTTTCCTCTCGGCTGTTTCTTATTCCCGCCTTCCCCACAGCAGAGGTCAGATGCGCTGTTGTGAGACACAGGGAAGCTGCAGTGGGAACAGACCATGCATGTTAACTTCAAGGAAGGTAGACACTCCTGAAGGGTCTCGGGGCCTTAACAAAGCACTTGAAGGAAGCAGAGTATCAAATTAATGCTTTTTGTGCTAAAAACATTAAGGTATTTAAATGTGTTATTCTAATCCCTGTTCCAGCCTGGGAACAGGAGGATCTAATATCTTTTACTTAAATCCCAGCCTTCCTGGACTGCTCCATTCTTTCCAGCCTCATTGAGGAAGAGGCAGCCTATAGCCAGTTACTTTCAGTGATTATTGAACCACGTGCAATGCACAATGGGCACTCCTTTCAATTTCCACCTCAAGTGAGGTTGTCCAATTCTTAGAACATTCTACATCATTTCCCAGATCAGTTAGGTGTTCAGATGTTAGGTTTCTGTCAGAACATCATAATGATTGTTCTGTATCCAGAGAAGTGATAAAATTGTCATTGACAAAAATATGAATGTATGTGTATTCTGAACTGGCAAGCAAAATATCTGTATTCCATAGTGTGCCCTTTCTCAGTTGCTGGGTAAGCTGATCTCAGGCAGGCGGTCAGCCTCCGCTTTTCTCACAGCCCCTTTCCAAATCTCAGCTGCTGAAGCAGCTTTTACAGCCTTAGGCAGGATCGAATTATAACGATTTTCTCGGTTAATAAAGAATATCAAGTTGCCATGACTACTCACAGCAGTAGGATGATGTGTGGTGCCTAGAGGAGAAGGCTTACAAGGGTTAGAGCAGCCACCAGTGGCACAGTCATTAACATCAGATGGGAGATAAATGGACTGGTTGATCAACTGATAAATAGATAGATAGATAGATAGATAGATAGATAGATACATACATACATACATACATACATACATACATACATACATAGATGATAGATGATTGATAGATAAATAGATGGATGATGGATAGGTAGATGATAGATAGATAGATAGATAGATAGATAGATAGATAGATAGATAGATAGATAACCTCTAGATCAGTTGTTAAGGTTTTTCCCTTTATAAGTATAGATTTTAAAGAAAACATTTGCAATGTTGAACTTCATATAGATACTATGGAATAGCTTTGGGTTACTAGAGTAGCTAGTCTTACAGCCTTGTGTTCCAAGGGTTATGAGTAAATAGCTCAGTGCTAGAGTATCTTCCCTCTTAGTTTCTTGGAACCACAAGAGAAGGACAGATAAAGTGTGTCAATTTATAGCTTCAGGTAGTCGTTTAAAGTGAAAGCTCAATGTATTTGGACGGTTTACGGAAGAACCAAGGCTATATCTGGTGGGCAGTGCGTGCACTTGAAGAAAAGCCTTTATATGAGTAAAGATTTTATATTGACAATGAGTTAAATGTGCCTTTAAATAATGTACTGCCACCGAAACCAATTATACAAGGATGTTTTTAAAGCTATCGTCCTCTTTTTTGTGAAGTACAAGCAGGAACTCAAATCTTGAGTTATGTCAGGCATGATGACACTTGCCTGTCACTACATATATTTCTGCCATCGTGGGAGGCATATAGAAATGATCTATCCTGGAAGACAGAAACATTCTATCTTAGTGATTTTGATAAGCAATGCCTATACTTTGTTGTTGATAAACTTCAGGGCTTATACGATGTCACAGGAATAGTAAGTTCCTACAATGTATGTTTACTATATGTGTGAAATTCCCAGAGTTACTGTCCAGTTATACGACCAAGACAAAAGCCAGCTGCTCACACTGCTGCCTGCTCTTCACGTCTCCTTGACACAGACTCTTGGTGTTTTGACCATAGCAGCCTCCACTGCAGAACCTTATGGTTGGCAATGAAGAAATGTACAGTGTTATCAGATGTGGTTCTGATCTATAGTTTACAGAGGTGGCTGGACCACACCAGGGCTCATGTCATTTTGTGCCAGGTTTTATCACACATATTGATAGAAGTTCATCATTGCATTCATCCACAAATTAAATGCTTACCCTACCAAGACTGTCCTGAATGGTTTTTAATGGTGCAGAGGTCCTCGTGAGGCATGCCAGATGGTGGCAGAAGGTGATTCCAGGCAAATACTGATGTACATTATCCAGTGATGCTGAAAGACCGTGTGAAAAGTCCTAATGCCTGGAAAGCAAGTATCTACAAAGCCCTCCGAGTGCATATGCAAGATGATAGCCAGAGGCTAATGGTTGGCCTATAACAATCAAAGCATTGTGATCTGAAGAAGCAAGGTGGAATAAAAGACCAGGCTCACATGTTAGCCCTTCCCCCTGGGGGAGCCTTTGTGAGGCCAGAGATTGTTGCTGCCCATCTGTCAATGGGAGCTGTCATAAGAAGTCTGGAATGTTTTCAAGGACCTTAACAGGAAATAGAATCGGGACCACCAGCATGTTGGTCAGGAAGTTTGCAAACAGTGTCTGTCCCTGGAGCACAGTAAAATGACGTATTTTTATCTGCTTTCTGTGAACTATCATTCATGGAAAATATGGATTGCACAGAGATGTCAGACAATCTTGAATTCTTTTCTTCTCTCCATGGATCAGTACTCTCTCATGGTTGTCCATCAACCACATGTTCCCAGGGACATGTTGCTTATGTGGACCTCTGATGCAATTTTTTTGTTGTTCTTTGTAGTTATGACTAGAGGTGGACTGTGTCTTGGAAGCATGATCCAGATAGTCATTTTGTTCACTGAATGTCTGCTGTATAACAGAATTTGATGTTAGGAGTCTGGTGGGGTGTGTGTGTGTGTGTGTGTGAAAAAGCAATCTTCATTGCTTTGAAGGTTCCATGTGAAAGGGGTGTACACGTGAGCGGGTGGGTCATGAACAACAAAGGGAGACAAGAGAGGGAAGACCCGGCCCTTAAATGCTGCATATTTTGGAGGTATTGTTTCTTTAAGATTCCTTATAAGAGGGCTTCTCTTCAAGGGTGTGTGTGTGTGTGTGTGTGTGTGTGAGAGAGAGAGAGAGAGAGAGAGAGAGAGAGAGAGAGAGAGAGAGAGAGAGGGAGGGAGGGAGGGAGGGAGGGAGGGAGGGAGGGAGGGAGGGAGAGAGAGAGAGAGAGAGAGAGAGAGGGAGGGAGGGAGGGAGAGGGAGAGGAAGAGAGGGAGAGAGGGAGGGAGAGAGGGAGAGAGGGAGAGAGGGAGAGAGAGAGAGAGAGAGGAGAGAGAGAGAGAGAGAGACTTTTAAGTAACTCACTTGAATTCTTACCCACCAGCACCTCCAAATAACCCAGTCCTCAGGCTCTCTGGATTCACCTCCGTCCTATCCATCCTATGCCCAAACCCCTACATTTCCCACTGTGCCCTAGGGACCATTCTCTACTGTCAATATTATCTGCTTTTAGAAGTTGAGACCACCGTGAGATGCACTGCAAACTAGGGCAGGAGCTTACATTTTGAGAAAGCTGAACCTTTTAGGTAAAATACAGATTTATAGGTTGTTCTAGACAGGGGAGGTTGCATGGATTGCCTGGACATCTGGCCCCATAGAATTGTACCAAATGCATCAAAAGAAGCAATACAGTGGTCCAAAAGAGTGGGCAGGCAGGGAAATGCCTAACAGCCATGTATGTGGAATAGTTCAGTAACTTTTAAGTTTTATGCCTACAAATTAGGTATGCATGTATATGCTTAAAATAAGAGACCTTTAAATTATATAAATTATTGTGTGGATGTGTGTATACTTGTGTGGTCACAAGCATGCCACAGTGTATATGTGGAGATCCCAGGGCAGCTTGAGGGAGTTAGGTCTCTTCTTCTACTGTGTAGGACCCAGAGATCAAACACAAGGCTGCAAGCGCCTTTACCCAATGGACCATCTCACCAACCGAAATAAGAGACACTCAAAGGTACTACACGGGACTGGAGAGATGGCTCCGTGATTGAGAGCTCTTGCCAAGGACCCAGGATCAGTTCCCAGCACTCTCATGGCAGTTCACGATTGTTTGTAACCGAGAGAATCTAATGTCCTCTTCTGACCTCTCTGGGCACTGCATACATGTGATACATTTACATCCATGCAGACAATACACACAATCACATTAAGTAAAAATTAAAAAATCTTGAAAGGTACTGTAACTCTGGAAGATAAATGGCCTCTATAAGAAACATGTCATAGTCTTTTATTTCAATGGATTGTTTAATCAAAGAAAAATCCCCATTGTAGTATAGTTTCCTTCACAGGAAAGTGAACACTTTTCCAAGTGAAATTTTCTGGTACATTGGCAGTAAGTCGCTCAGTACTTCTGTGTTTTAGGCTTGGTATAGTCTACACCATTCCAAAGGAAAGCGGAAGTGCAATTTTATCTGTCTTGTTGTGGCATTCCAACACTACCATTTCATGTAAAGTACTTACATTTATAGGATACCTTCAATGAAATACCAGCCTACATTGAGGCTACATTGAAGAAGACTCTGTAAGGTTTAAGAAAAGGGAATGAGATTCAGTGGTATTGCAAAGGTATCATCATCATCACCATCATCATCATCATCTGACCTTTTCCATGCTCCTTTGGTATCATTTAAGTGTGGCTAGGTAACATGTGAACTAGGAAGAACTTTGATAATCACTGACACAAACCACTTCAGCGTTACGTAGAAGCTGGTTAGAAATTCCCATCACAGACTGTTTGTTACATCTCTGAAGCAGAGTCCTGACCTGCCTTAAGCGACTTAAGGAAGAAAGGATTTATTTGGCTCACATTTCCAGAGGGGATGGAGCCCTTAATGCTGGGGAGGCATGGCAGCAGATATGTGAGGCTAGCCCAGCGGTCAGGAATCATACTGATCACATTTCAAAGACACACAGGAAGCAGAAGAGAACAGGAAGTAGGGCCACAGGCTATAAAACTCAAAGGCTCGCCCAAGTGACATACTTCCTAAAGGTTGTCAGCCCTCACAAACAGTGCCACCAACCAGGGACCGAATGCTTGACTACATGAGCCTGTGGGGGACATTTCTCCTTCAGACCACAACACAGGCCTTTCTCTGGCTTTCTGAATGAGAGTCTATAGATGACTTTGGTCCTTGTTTAATGCTTGAGATTCACTGATCTGGCACAGTGTCTGCAAACTTCTTGTAGTTAGTATCTAATTCATCATTTGGGATCAACTAGTGAAAGTATTCAGTGAATCTGGTTAGTTGGTTGGTATTGATGATCTGCATGGCATTCTCTTGGATGTTTCTGGAAGGAGTCCTTTGCAACCCCTCCAGCTCATAGGAGTTCTGTACACCAATCCATAATCTAGGCCCAGCCCCCTCTGAAAGGTGACTGAGCAGGAAAAGGATTTGCTAGGTTCACTTATAATACCCTGAAAGATCGAATGAGAAACTCACTATGACCAGAGCTTTTATAGCTCAGGTAAATTAATGTATGATGTCAATGCTGTGGAAGCATCCACCCTTGGTGTTACTTAAGCATTATGTTCGAAGTAACTTGAGAAAACTAGCTTTAAAATGTCAGGACATAGAAACGAGACACTTTGGGTTACTGAGCCTTTTTTTTTTTTAAGTCTCAAGAGGGCATTCTTCATTTGCAAATCTATTATGTTCTGTATATATGTAGACTACTTCAGCTGATGGGACTTTTAGGGTTTATGTTTTTATTCATAACGCACCAAAATTGGTTACAGGAGTGTGCCAAGCACCTTGCTCAGCTCAGATGTGGTCTGGAGCTTTATTTTATGGGGTGAACACATTATATGCTGGGAATGCTTATTAAGTATGGTGCATGATTCCAGGTCACAAATTAAGACTAGGAAAGAGCTGCTTTCTGCTATGTGGCAACTTGGCATCCTCAGGGGCTCCACGTGGCTAAAACGTAATGGTGCCCAGTCGATTCTGTAGAAATTGGCTGTTTGACATCTGTTTTGAACGCTGAGCATGTGCTAGACTTCTCTTTTCTCAAGGCCTTACAGTGTAAGGGCGTAATAAATCCTTGATGAGAATTTCATGCTCCTACAGTGCCAAGGTAACACTTGCTTTATATAATCCCTTGCTTTTGCTAGTTGGAAAGAGACAGTTGTCGGATATTTGTGCAGTGTACTGTCAGCCATTGCAATAGGCTTGGCTGAATGAATTCAGAGCCAAGTTCCAGAGCCGAACTGAACAAGCCTGGTGACTTGCAACTCGCTCCTGTTGGCCACTTTAGCCTGCTTTCTGATACTAAAAGGAAAGTTGTTTGGGATGGCAGGGGTCTTTCTGTTTTGATTTGGTTTGGGGGGTCTCACTCCATCATTGATCATCCTTGTTGTCTGGGGCCCCTGGTGAAGCAGAACACCATGGCAGGGAGTACATGGCAGACCAAAGACATCCCCCTCAAGGCTAGGGAGTGGAAAAGATATGGAGGAGGGACTTGGTCCCACTGTCTGCTTGAAGGCACACTCTTGATGACTGAGACACCTCCCACTAGGCTCCATCTTTTTTAATTAAAAAATTCTTTAAGACTAATTTATTTTATGTGTATGGGTGTTTTGTCTGAATGTATGTCTATGTTCCACATATGTGCCTGGTGCTTGCAGAAGTCAGAGCAGGTATCAGAGCTTCTAGAACTGGACTTACAGACAGTTGTGAGCCACAGTGTAGGTGATGGGTATCAACCTCAGTGCTTTTAACCGCTGAGCAATCTCTCCAGCCACAATCCCATCTTTTAAAGGCTCCACCACTCCCAATACCTGGGGACTAAGTCTTTAATGTGTGGGCCTCTCTCTGTAGGACACCTTAAGAACAAAACTGTAACACCCAATAGAAAACCAACAACTTTTAGCTCAAACAACACCCTTGCTCTATCTCCTTCCTTATTCCATGTCCATAGTTCTTGTAGCCCCTCCTTCAGTGTGAAATGACCAACCTCCAAGTGATATCTTTTCTCTCTACACCACCTATCAGCCAACTCACTCTCAGTTGAGTGACATATAGACCCAGGAAGCTGCAGCCCCAGGTCTGCCCAGGGTGTCCTTGAGCATGGGGGCCATGCCAGGTGGCACAGTACTTAAGAAGCAGGTCTTGGGGCTGGAGAGAGGGCTCAGTGGTTAGGAGCACTGACTGCTCTTCCAGAGGACTCAGGTTCAATTCCCAGCGCCCACATGGCGGCTCACAACTGTTTATAACTCCAAGATCTAGCACCATCACACAGACATACATTCAGACAAAACACCAATACACATAAAGATAAATTATTTAAAAGAAAAAAAGAGCAGGTCTCTGAGCATCGCTCTAGTTTACACAGAGCCCATGTGTGAGCACAGCCACTACTCCCCTCTCTGGAGGTGACTCAAGGGGCTTCCTTGTAAATTCTCCAAATCAAATGTCAGTTTACCAACGTGGGATTAAAAAGAACCCAGCCCGGAGGTGCTAGTGGCACTTTCTATGCAGGTGAACCACCCTGGCTTGCACTGTGGTGGAAGAGCTCATTCACCTACGTTACCGCCCACTGAGTCCTTAGGTTTATAGGTCACTTCCCAGAGTGTGGCGGGATCTTGACATCTGGGCCCCTTCCATCCTCCCAGGCAGGAGCTACTTCCCATTCTGGGCTGTGCTCCTGCCCCTCCAGTAGCAGACGACCTCAGAGGCCTGGGAATATGCAGACTCAGCCTCCTGCCCTGGCTACCCGGCAAATGCATCATCATCTCTGGGTAGAGATGGACTCTTCTTTCCTGTTGCTCTGGTTTCTTCCTGCCTGTTCTTTCTTCTACCCTGCCTGTTTTCTTTCCTTTCTGTGAATTCTCTGGAACTTTCCCTTGCCAGCCCCAGCACTGGGCAGGATGCATTAACACAGCATAGGAGTCGGGGGCAGGGGAGGCTCTTCCAGTGTTCTGGTTTATTGGGAAGACATTTTCAAAGGCCCTGGTAGCTAGATTGCCTATGTTTGGTCTTGGGCAGTGCCCATAGCCCCAGGTTTACTTGCCTCTCACTCCACTCAGCAGTGGATGGCAAACCGGCTGTGTTTAGGCTGCTTTAGAGATAAGGTTGCACCCATGCAAACACTGGAAAGCCACAGACGCCCATTTTCGCAAAGCTTCTTCACCCGTGAGCATAAAATATATGCGCTGGATCTGGAGGTTGTCTGGTCACTGCCTCTGAATGCAGCCTGTGTGCTGCCGCTGTCCCCTCAGGAAGGGTGCCTGCTGCCCTCACCCCTCCCTCTTCTCTCTTCTCTCACAGAGTGTCCCCTCTGCAGAAGTCCGAGATCGTGGATGTTGTGAAGAAGCGGGTGAAAGCCATCACTCTGGCCATCGGGGACGGTGCCAATGACGTGGGGATGATCCAGACGGCCCACGTGGGGGTCGGGATCAGCGGGAACGAGGGCATGCAGGCCACCAACAACTCAGATTATGCCATTGCCCAGGTCAGCCTCCCTTTTCACAGTGATGGCAGCTGGGCAGAAGAGACGGCCCAGAGCTCAGCCAGGGACTCTGCCCACCTTGGCAGGTCACCATCTAGATTAACTGATGCCTCTGTTGTTGGAGTCTTGAACAGTTTGAGGCCACTTCTCTGGATTGGGTTTCCTTGGGCCAGAGGTGGGACTGGCCCATGGACCTGTCATTTCAAAGATGTGCCTTTTCTGGTAGACAGGTCCCTAGGCTCTTGACCTCTCTACTCCCGTTCCTTCTGGTGTGTGTGTGTGTGTGTGTGTGTGTGTGTGTGTGTGTGTGTGTGTGTGTGTAGTGCACCCCTCACTGAAGAACAGCTGTTCTCAGAGCACCATTCTCTGCTAGACTCTCACTCAAGGACCTCCTTTCTTCCAGAAGTGCTGCCATGCTCTGGGCAAGTGGTTAGAGCCAGAACAAAGCAGTCACTTGGAGATATCCCCTCTTGGCAGTCATGGCTGGGAACCCGCTAGGACTCCTGCTCTGAGGGTGACCTGAGAGGCCAGGGGCCAGGTGACTCATGGAGAGTAGCAAGCAGCCTCCTGCAGTCAGGCCCAGTTCGGTCCGTTCTTCTCTAAACTGTGTGTCGCCAGCATGGTTCTGATGTGGCTCTGATGTGTTTCCTGGGTACCTCACGTGTGTTCCAAGAATCCAAGAAATTCTAACTCTTCATGATAGCCAGAAGAGTCAGCCTCAGGACCCTTCTAGGGAATATCTGGGCTATCTGGCCTGGTAGATCATCTAGAAGTGTAGTCCCAGGGAATACTGGCATGTTCTCCCAGATACCCAGTCGTAGGGTCCTGTGGCTAAATACCTATGTTTGCTGTGGCACCAGCCCCCACCCCCTGATTCCTTAAATAGGCTTTTGAAGAACATGTTAACCCTAGCTACATGATTACAAGGAACAGAGGTGTTGACACCTTTTCAGCTAAAATCAGGAGATGCATAGAAAACACCCATCTTATAAGACCCAGAGCTTGTGGTCTGGTCCTCTACTACTCTGGGGACTCCCCATCCCTGAAGGAAGCTCTGTTTGATCACCTCTCACGCTTCCTTCTGGTTTGAGGTTCTGCAAATGTAGCAAGACATTACCCAGACCATGTGGCTTTGGAAATTGAATAAGTCAGTTTTATTTCTTTGTGAACTTTGAATCCCTGAGCTGATCTCTGGCGTAGGCAGTAGGAATTCTGATTTTCCATGTGAGAAATCTAAAGGTCCTATGCACCCAATGACTGGCCTCAGGGATGAGTACAGGCCCAACATCAGAGAACAGCAGAGCCCCGTGAACTTGGGGGCTGCCACACACACCTGCTCCATTACTTTGCCGAGTCAACTGTGCAGAGGCCCGTGGGACCCGCGCTTCCTGTCTGCTGTCAGCAACTGTGGATGTTATACACCCCAGCATTATTAAATACTTGAGTTATAACATCATACGGCTGGAAGGGAACTTAAGAGGTTTCCTAGGAGTTACAGGCAAATATTTGTCTGCTTTTCTCTTTAGAATGTCTAGGGAGCAGGGATTCCTTACTGAAACTGCACACGGATAGGATGTGGAAGGTGAAGCAACCACTTTTATTAAAAGGAAGCATCCGAGAGGGGTGGGATAAATCCTTCTAAGTCATTTGGGAGTTTTCTCTGCCCTCCAGGGTAGTAGCCACTCCTACCAAAGGAACCCAGGGCAGCCACTGATACCCATGCCTGGATTTTCCAGTTCATTGTACTTCAGAGGCACACTGGCATCTCAGGGCTGAGTCTGTGCCAAGCACTAGATTCTAAACTGCCTCTTCCTTAATTCCTGTGCCAGAAACACCCCCAGTTGGGTGAGTTCCTCTGCCCCATCGAAGTGATGACCATGTCTGGATGAAGTTAACACCATGTTCTTTATGATTTTTGATATGGGTGGCTGCATTTTTTTTAAATTGTGTTTTGAAGGAAGCGCCCCATAAGGTAAAGAAAAGATGCTAAGAAAGTCCTGTGGTGGGCAGAGCCCTGGTTCCATGTCCTTGCTGTCGGCCGTATGCTTGCACACACAGCAGCTGCTGGACAGGTGACTGGCCACTGCTGGCCACCTAAGCTAGGCAAAGGGACTGTGGGGTATGGTGTGTGTCCACAGACCTTGGCTCCCAGTCTGCCAGAGAACATTCCATCTCCCTGCCTTGGTCTGTCTTGAATGACTCTGGGGAGACAGTTGATTTAGGGTATGTGCTATTGGAATACTGTGGCTTTGTCTCAGACTACAAGAGCCCTTAAATCACTCCTACCCAGAGCTAGTCAGCTGTCCCTGATTGCATAACCGGGTACTCTGAGTGGGAGATAAAGAAGGACTACACCATGGATGTAGAAGTGGAGGCTGTGTGTGTGTGTGTGTGTGTGTGTGTGTGTGTGTGTGTGTGTGTGTTGCATTTGTATGTCTGTATGTCTCCATATCTATGTGCCCGTGGGTAAGTCTGTCTAGGTGCCTCTGTAGGGTACTGGAAGTATAATAGCTTTTAGCTGTTTCACTGACAGACCACTGTACTCATGTGCATTCCTTTCCTGAATCAAACCTTTATTGGGTAAGCGTCTCTGCCCCTTCCTCCAGTGGTCCACCATAAAACGTGTGACCGGATCTGATGGAGGTGTCCTGTCCCAGTGTGCTTTTCTTACAGTCCGGATAGTCACCTTCTTTGCCTAATTAAGACTGGAAGGCATTTAGCTCAAAGAGTTCCACAGCAGTCATAGTGGGAGCCCAGCAGCTTGTTTGGGGACAACAACAACAATTAGTCACTTGAAGAGAGTTTTCCTTCTCAGCTGCCCTGAGAGCACCACCTCAGGGGAACAGGTTTTGTTTTTGTTTTCATTTGTTTGTTTTGTTGGTTTCCTAAGGGTCTGGTTCCCTCCCCTTCTCTGTCTGTTTTCTGCTCATAAAGACAGTCCATGCCTTTCACTCTTCAATGACAGGCTGCTCTGAACTTTGTCACTGTCCCTTTTCAGTTTTCCTACTTGGAGAAGCTGCTTTTGGTTCATGGAGCCTGGAGCTACAACCGGGTGACCAAGTGCATCCTCTACTGTTTCTACAAGAATGTGGTCCTCTACATCATTGAGGTAAGGAGCATCCCTTCCCTTAAGGAGGCAGGCCTCTGCAGCGAACATCTTTAGACATTGACTCCATCTTAAGAAAGGGTTTGTTAATGGAAAATTAAAGATGCTATTGGATATTACTAAGCTCTGGGTCCTGCAGCCTTTTTTAAGCTGGCTGTACCACAAGGCTTGTAATAAGTAGCCAAGGCTAGCGCAGCCTTTCTTCTTCATCCAACCACTCATTCCTCCCGATCTTCCCATCCCTGCCCTGTGCTCCTCTTCTCTCCCACTAGCCTGTGTCAGTGGTGGCAGAGAATACTGCTGTCACTCTCTCCTTTATCTTGCTAAGGCAGAATGAGAACAGTGTGGTCATAAAATAGAGGTGCCCGTCTTTCTGGGAGACACTGACATTTTCCAGACAACCCATCCCATGTTTTTCTTTCCTTACACGAACAGGACCTGATTCCCTGCTGCGTTTGTCGTGGAATCTGCTGTTTCCTGATCATGCCCTCACTACCTCTGGGTTTGGGGGATGCTAAGGCGCGTGTGCCAAAGGTGGGAGTGAGTGGGGGCATCTAGTAGGAAACTGTTGATGAGGTCATTTCAAATGGCATATTGAGTTCATGTGCTACTGTCCTTGTCTTGGTTAGGTTTTTAATGCTGTGGTAAAACGCCGACCCAAAGCAACCTGGGGAGGAAAGGATTAGGTCAGGTTAGTTGTAGTCCATGGCTGAGAGAAGTCAGGGAAGGAACTCAAAACAGGAACCTGAAGGCAGGAACTGATGCAGAGGCCATCCAGAGGACTGATAACTGGCTTGTTCCCCATGGCTTGCTCTCTTCGTTTTCTTACACACCTCAAGACTACCTACCTGCCCACGGGTGGCATCACCCACAGTGAGTTGGGCCCTCCCTTACCAATCATCAATCAAGAAAATGCCCTGCAGACTTGCCCATAGGCCAATCTGATGGAGGCGTTTTCTCAAGTGAGGTCCCCTTTCCAAGATGACTACAGTGTGTGTCAAGTTGACAAAAACTAACCAGCACAGGCCTACCATTTCCCAAGATGATAATTCATTTATGAGAAAAACACATGCTTGCTAGGTAGAAGGTGAGGCCCCAGAAGTGGACGAGGTTTCTCATGTTTGCTGTTTGATGCTGGTCACGTGGCTCTTCCTTCCTGAGAACAGCCCTGCTCTAAAAGTGTGTCTTTGGGGCTCTCTTGACATACCAGATTGCCAGGCTGGGGAGGTGGTTCTGTGGTAGAGCACTTACTCACCATGTGCAAAGCCCTGGATTCAGTCCCCAGTACTAATACCAAATAATAATAACAACAATGAGAAACGGGGGTGGGGGTGAAGTTAAACTTGGCTACCATTAAAAAGACGATAAAAAGTTTTAGCCAGACAAAGTGGCACATGCCTGTAATCCCAGCACTTGATAGGTGGACGGGAGGGTGAGCATTTCATGGTCAGCCTCAGCTACTCAGCGAGTTCCAGATCAGCCTGGGCTACATGACATCTTGTCTCAAAGGGTGAGGAGGAAGAAGAGGTGGAGGAGAAGAAAGTGGTGGAAATCCATCTTTGGAGCAGTAGAAAACGATGTTGCCTCTGTTTGAAAATCGCGTTTTATTATGGTGTCATTTTCAACTCCTAGTGAAAATAATAACTAAGGAAGGAAGTGGCTTCCCAGTGCCCTCTCCTAAGTCCCCAGCTCGGGCAGGTGGCTTGCTCTGGTAGCAGTGATTAACCACTGCTCCTTCAGCCTGTTAACTCTTTCCTACTGAATCCTTCCGGTCCTGTGTACAGATGGATGCCACTTGTCGGGTAACCTCACTAGGACAGGGGTTTTTCCCAAGCTGTACAGGTTGTTTGCAGTGCATGGCTGCCCAGCCGAAGGCATCGGTGAGACACCAACAGCCTGTGCGTCTGTGTTCAAGCCCACCTGAAAACAGCATTTTGCTGGTTTGCATAAAGGGCAGTTTCCCGGCTGCTCTGTGTGCCCCAGAGTGTGGCTATCTCTGCATAGAAGATGGCTGGTCTAGTTGACTCAGTAGCTCCCAGTGTGCTGGGAGCACCCCTGATCCTTAAAAGAACCTCACAAGTGATCAGAAGAGACCTGGCTAACAGCCTGGCCTGTTCTCTCAACCCCAAGTCCTCTGTGTCGAAGGTCCTGCCTGCTTACAGTGAACAGCAAGTAGATACCTAGCAGGTCCTGAGGGTGTTTGTAGATATAATCACTATATAATTCAGGGTAGGGAGGTTCAGATCCATGTGGATGTTGGTGTTGCACATTTTGCTATCACTATCTCTTCTTCTTGCTCCAATTTTTACTGTTCCTTTTTGGAATTTAGAAATGTTCGTCCCTCACCAGCAAACTGCCAGCTTTTTTTTTTTTTTTTTTGGCACACATGATAGCAGTCACTCCTTAGTGTCACTTGGGGTCATAGATAATAGCATGGGCAACATAAAAGGAGCTGGGATCCTACAGATGATCCCAAGTTTCCCAGCATTCTGTCCCTATAGCTGTTGGCTTTATACAGCTTCTTTATAATCTGGCTTTCCTCACCACCAGCAGATGGCTGATAGTCTAGACTTCTTATCAAGACATTCTACATGGGGCTCCAAACCTTCCGCTTCCCAGAGCACCCCTCAGGGGCCCTTCTTAGTCATTTAAACCCACTATCTTGCTTTTGTCTCTCTCTCTTTTTTCTTTTTTCTTTTTTTTTGCTTCAAGTGGGCCAAAGCTCAGTAGAGCACCCTCTTAGTATGTCTGCAAAGAGCTGCCTGGAATGGGGCTCTGACAGTGCTGAATGAGCTCCTCAAATGACTGGTTGCAGCTCTGAATTGCTAAATGGTCTGCTGCAAAAGGCTCTTCCATACATTCCTCAGAAAGCTTTAAAAAATGTAAAAGCCTCCATAATTTGTGTCTCGGATTCTGGTTAGGATTTCTGGGAGGCTCTAATTTGGAAACCAAAAGAACAAAACTCTCGACTGTTTCTTGGTCAGAATAATGCCAGATTACTGCCCTGGCACCATGCACTCCAGATGTAACTTTTCAGTGGGGAGGTACCACTTGCATGCTGGTTTAGTATGTTTTGAACCACAGGATCAAAGATCATTACAGAAAGAATTTGCTCATTTGCAAAAAAAAAAAAAATTACAAAGATAAGGTTCTAATTAGTGATTTAAGTGAGAACAAACTAAGCATGTTACTTGTGTGTCTTCTGGTTTCCTTGTGACTCACAGAGGAGCCCCTGTAGTAGTAATGTGAACTCATCTCCAGTGCCCTCTGATACATGTAACTACCAGACATTTTAAAATGGAGTCTGAAAGCAAATTGGGTAACATGCACATGCACGCCCACTCTGTGGCCTGGCTTATTTTATGAGGACCATTATATTGTCTAGATTTCCAGTGAAAATTATGGCATGACAGGTCCTTCCTGCTTGGTATACATTCCATAAGAGTGGGGTTCCTACACAAGGAAAATGTGCATTATTCTGGATGCTGTATGGAATGCACACTGGAAGTTCCCACTGCTTACATGATATCTACCCTTACCTGTTTCTCTACAGTTACACATAGATTGTTTTTAAGATAAATGTCATCATGATATGGAGCATGATCTTCAATTCATATATCACTAGAATGGTCCCTGAGAACCATTGCCCACTGCTTCACATAGACCCTGGGTGTGTGTCCCTGAGAACCATTGCCCACTGCTTCACATAGACCCTGGGTATGCATCCCTGAGAACCATTGCCCACTGCTTCACATAGACCCTGGGTATGCATCCCTGAGAACCATTGCCCACTGCTTCACATAGACCCTGGGTATGCATCCCTGAGAACTATTGCCCACTCCTTCACATAGACCCTGGGTATGCATCCCTGAGAACCATTGCCCACTGCTTCACATAGACCCTGGGTATGTGTCCCTGAGAACCATTGCCCACTGCTTCACATAGACCCTGGGTATGCCGTCCCCCTGTGTGATCCCCTGCAGCCTGTTTAGTCTCTTCTGTATTGACTGAGCATCTGTGTCATCTCCAGTTTCATCTGTAAGAAGCCTTGTGGAACAGCAATGTTCGCGCTCCCGAGGCCATAGGTATTCCAATATGATGTTGGTCTAGTTCATCTGTTACATCGCACTGCCTTGAACAGGCCACGGGCTTGATGTGAGGACTTCTGTCTGCATAATGGATCCATTGTTGCCGACAGATCTACTAAGCATTCATTGAATGCAACACATAAAATCTTTTTAGGTGAAGTGGCTATTGTTGCAGCAATTTGAAAATAGGAACAAAATGGTGGCCTTGTGGCTCCTTTGAGGCCCCCACAGAACATAGCCATTGCCTCCGTTCCTTTGCTAGTGCTTCATTTTAGTAGTTTTCACCTTCATGGCTGTTGCACTTTCTTGGCTGTCTCTCTGGAAGCCAGGATGGCATTCCTGAAACATCTGCATGACCAGTTCCAGTGGCCAGCAGGATGGCTGGGGAAGAGGTGATCGGAAGCATTGGCAATGAGCTGCCAGGTACCCGGGACCCCAGTGACCCCTCTCCATCTATCTACCTGCCCCTGTGAGAGCTGGGGCCCATTCCCCACTGGCTTCATTTCCCACAGCATCTTCTTCCTTTGTTTTCTGCCAGTGCTGTTGAAGTATAGCTAAAATACTGCAAGATGTGCCCTCTTTAGTATGTCGTTCTACCAATTAGAACTGGATTTCTATTAGAAAAAAGTTCCGTTTTTGTCTGCCTCCCACAGGTAGTAAGAGTGTCACAAAGAGCCTTGGAGAAGGACAGGGTGGTGGCTGTGTAGTGATGTGAGTGTCCAGAGCTGTGCACTTTAAGAGAGCTAAAATGCTAGAGTTTGTGTTAGATCTACTTTAGCACAATTGAAATAAAGGCTAGAAAGTAGAAAGTAGAAAAGGTCTCAACACTTTGCCGCCTTAGCTACACTGAGGGAAATGCAGTATAAAGGCCGATTGTATGGAATTTTACATGGAGTTTTGTTTTGCATTAAACCAATTACACACTGAGTTTTGTAGCAGCAGCCAGATGGACTGTTCTCAAAAGGTAGAACTGGCTAGGGACTGGAAGATTCAAGCTCCATGCAGATGGGCTTCCTGGAACCAGCAGGAGAGGGGCATCCCTGTGCGCTGTGCATTGGGTTCCAGAATTGGAATGAAACAGTAAAGATCAGGAGAGATGGCTGGCCAAGATGTAGGAGTGCCAGAGGAATGTGAGCTAATAACCAGGCAGGGCTTCTGTTGCTTTAAGAAACTGAAAGTCCCTTTCTGTGTTTGCAACAGACAAAGTCTGTGGTTAAAGTGATTTCAGAAAAATTGCCCATCAATATGCAGGGCAGACAGCAAGTGGAGAATTTAGATGTCTTTTATACTGTTAAGTCTGGACCATAACTCATGACTCTTATATAACTGTCTCCTTGTGTGATTTATAAACGAAGACCAGAGATGGATTTTTTTTGAAAGAAAAAAAAAAACTCTTTGATTTTGATAATGAGAAGAACTTGCCTTAACTGTAAAAATTAGGGATAAAGAAGATAGGGAAGGGTGCTTGTAAAGTTTTGAAGTCCTGGTGTGTCATCTCTGTGGTATGTCCCAAGAGGGACTAACGGTTACCCAGTTGTTCAGTTTTCTAGATCAGACATAGCTTGACCGACCACTAGCAGCATTTTAAGCATTTTTGGGATGGTGCTCCCCCACCGCCTTCCTGAACCCCTGGGAAAAAATAGTTTTGAAACAGATTTTTTTAAGTCAGTACTCATTAAATTTAAGTAGATTAATAGAATCATTACTTGCATTTAGCTGATATTTCAGGAGATAATGACAGCGGCCTTTTGTAAGCTCTGATGTCATTTAGGAACGGTGTGCCACATTGTCTCAGAGATGAGACTGGTCTGGTATGGAGAACATCTGTGATGATGGCTATAATGTAGTGATTGTATGGGATTTGAAGTGTCAACTTAGGGTGATGGATATCGACATTTTGGCCTTCTTGGGGCCATTAAACGAGTACAGGAGAGGAGGCTCTAGGCATGCATTTGTCATGAAGGTCTGAAAATACTACTCCTGAATGAAAGAGGCTAGTGGGCATGAATGAAGCCCGAACTAACAGAATTTGGCTGATGGCCAGTGAAGCTCTATGACTGTCTCACAAGCTGAAAACAAGCAGATAAACAACAAACTCTCCTCCTTCCCACTCACTGTCCTCCCCATAGTCCAGAACACGAGGAAAGGCTTAGCAATGTCTCAGTTTCCGTGCTTCTCATTTAAAAAGTAAAGTGACTTACAATTACGTCTACATTGCTGTTTCTAATCCAAAACATCTCAGGATGTGAGTGCTTTGAATTTTTTTAACTTAAAAAGAAATATATATATTTATATATGTTGTTTCACAGCTTAGTGGCACACTGAGTAGAAGGCTTTAGGGTAAATTTTGGTTTGAATGTTCGAATCTGGGACTGGGGAGATGCCTCAATGGTTAAGAGCACTTACTGTCTTGCAGAGGACCCAGACTTGGTTTTCAGCACCTGTATGGCTGCTGACAACCACCTGTGACTCCAGTTTCAGGACATTCAACACCCTCTTCTGGCCTGTGCAGGCACTAGGCACATGCATGGTATGCATATATGTGTGCAGGAGAAAAACACTTATACACGTAAAATAAATCTGAAAACCATTAATGTTAGCATCTATAGAGAATAGCTGTCTTAAACAAACGACACAGAAGAATTTATCCAAATCAGGCCTGTTGATTCAGGCTTTGTAATTGCAGCTACTTGGAAGGCTGAGGCAGGAGGATTACAAATTCTTGTTTAGGTTTAATGAGACCTTGTTTCAAAATTAAGAAATGAAAAAAAAAAAAAAGAAATCAAGAATATAGTTAAGTGGTAGTGTGCCTACCCAGGATGCACAAGGCTCTAGGTTTGATCCCTGCCATACCACACACTCTCACACAGTCCATCCTGTGACCCAGCCTCTTGAAAATAGAACATAACTTAAAGATCGCTCTAATGTGTTTGGGGGATGGGGACATGATTCAGTAGGTGAAGTGGCTTACCGCACAAGAGTGGGGACCTGAGACCTTTTGGATCCACCCAAAACCATGATGTGGTGGCACATGTATGTAATCTCAGTGCAGGGGCTGGATCCCTGGGGCTGGCTGGCTAGACAGTCTAGCTGAAATGGTCAGCTCTTGGTTCAGTAAGAGATCTTGTCTCCGCAAAAGAAGGTGGTGAGTGATAAAGATACTTGACATTGACCTCTCACCTCCACATGTACAATGTGTGTGTGTGTATATGCAGTCATACTACATGTGCACACACGTGTATACACACACACACACACACACACACACACACAGTGTTCTGTTTTTAACACAAGAAATGTCACTGTGGGAAAAGACAAAATCCCTGATTAGCTAAGCTCTCTTGTTATCTGTGTGTCTGCCCTGGCAGAGGTGCCTTTATGTTTCTTGATATGTTCTGAGGTGGATGGGGAGCTGTGAGCTTACTGTGAACATGGTAACCAGCCAAAAGCACCAAAGACGGTCTACCTGTTGGCTTTTCCATCAGAGATGTGACCCCATGACTTGTACAGACTATGCATTCTCTACAGAAACCCTGCAGCCAGTGGAATGCTAAGATTAGGGGACTCAGGATAAACTCTACCATGTTCCTATCTGTGATTGGCAGGGGAGTGTAGCCTAGTGTCCTGGTGACTGTGTATCCAGGAGACTGCAGGCACAGATTTGGTGCCAACCTATCTTAAAAACATCCCACTTCATAGAGTCCATGAGTGCCTGGGTGGTTCCTATTTGGTGTTAATAATTGTTGAGCAATCAAAGTGTCAATGAGAAAACCGTTCAGAGGGGTTTCCTGTGGGGCAATGGGGAAACTACCTTGAAGTAGAAATATTCTGGTTTCCTTCTCTTGCCTCATTCTTCGAGTAAATGCTCTGGGCCCAGGGTCTGTGCTGTTAGAGTAGGATGGGGGTGCAGGAAAGGGGTTCTGCAGCCCCATACGATGAGCTGCCTGCTGGCTGGGCAAAGCAAGTGCTGGTGCTTCACAGGGGTAGTGGATTAGAGCTTCCGGGTCCCAGGGTGAAATGGGTTAAGATAGACAGATGGGTAGGAGCCATGCGCAGCTATGAATGGGCAAGAGGAGAGGGGCAGGTCGGTGTGCCAAGAGAGGCCAGCACCTGTCTTTCCCATTCATGCTCAGCATTCATTCCAGCTCAGATAGATGTCAGCGTTACAGGAGGCCTGGGGAAGGAACACAGGAGGTTTTGTATTTCAGTCAGAAGATGGCTGTGGAGGTAGTTAGCCATGTGCTGGGAATGTTCTCTGAGAGGCCAGTTGCTTGCTCGTGCATGGAGCTGGGAGTTTATTAGCACAAGGTGGAGAGGGAGTAGGGGCAGGCAGGAGGCAGGCCCAGTGGCAGAGAAACCGCCGTCCAGGCGTCCTCAGGGATTCCCTTGCAAGATTCGCAGTCGCTTTGAACTTTATAAAAATAGACTCTTACTGCCTTTTACGTGTGATGGTGTGAGCTTTTTTAATGATGTTTTTGCAGCTGTTTTATCTAAGAGGATCATTATAAATACCCAGCATTTAAAAAAAAACATATTTAGACATTGATGGGTTTAAAATTGAGAATTTGAAACTCTATAAAATGCTTAAATTTCCTTGGAATAATAAATTTTTAAAGTCCAAGTCTAAAAACATAGCTGAGTAAAGGACCTGTAGGGATAGGGGACCTTGAGAGGTCGGCCGTGGTTCCCACTTGGTGCCCAGTCCTTCCATGGCTGGCACTGGGTAGAAACAAAACCATGCCCCAGCAGTGTGGGATGGCTCACTCCACTCCCAAGTTAAAGACTCGTGAATTCCAACTCTCTCCTTCTTGTTGCACTGGTTATTTTTATTTTAGAAATTGGCTGTGACTTCTCTGAGGACAGGAACTCTGTCTTACTTCTGCCCCTGACCAAACAGACTGAACATGCTCAGTAGAGGCAGTCCTGTAAGCATCTGAGAGTTTGTTGTTGATGTTTTGTGGTTTGGGTTTTTGTTTTTTTTTTTTCAACTATCAGAGATTTCTAAGAGAGGTATATGTCTCCCTTTTTGATGGAATGGCTTTCCGATCTAACCTAAACCTTTCATGGCATCGTTTTCATACAAACACCTGTACCCCCCGAGAACCTGCAGTTTATATTAAATTTATCTAGCATTGTCTCTTGAGAGAATGATGAATCATTTTAATTGCACATCTTAAGCACATTCCCACCTCTTCCTAATTTTTATCTTGCCTAAAATTCTCAGGTTTTTAATCTTTGTAAAACTGACTTTACCAATTGGTCTTTTTTCCCCCCCTAGTGGTTTTTCTTACTATTTATAGTTCTTTTGTATTGTTCTCCTTTATGGTTTCTCTCTGTTTTTGCCACTAGAGTGGTGTTTCTCAAACTTCCTAATGCTGACACCCTTTAATACAGTTCCTTATGTTATGGTGACCCCCAACCATAAAATTATTTTCATTACTACTTCATAACTGTAATTTTGCTACTGTTATGAATCATGATGTAAAGATCTGATATGCAGATGGTCTTAGGTGACCCTTGTGAAAAGGTCATTCAACCCTCTAAGGGGTCATGACCCACAGGTTGAGAACCACTGCACTAGAGACTTACCTAAAATTTCCACTGTCTAATTTTTAAAATTGGTTCTGTTGGGCTGGGGAGGTGACTCAGCCAGGCGATTATAAAGACCTGAGTCTGGATCCTTGGTACATGCCTCATAGAGCCAGCTGTGAGGGCACTTGCCTGTAATCCCAGTTCTGGGGAGCTGGAGACATGAGGGTCACTGGAGCTTGCTGTCATTTTAGCTGAATCAGTGAGCTCCATCATCAGTGGAAGCTCGTAGTTGAAAGTTTTCCTGTGTCCCGGCCTACTGGTGGTTGGGACACATCTCTCCCACTCGCATCCCCCAAGTAAACACACAGAGATTTGTATTAATTATAACTTCTTGGCCATTAGCTCAGGCTTATTACTGACTGCCTCTTACACTTAAATTAACCCATAATTCTTATCTATGTTTAGCCATGTGCCTTGGTACCATTTCTCAGTTAGACATTCACCTCTTTCTTCCTCTGCAACTGGCTAGCGACTCCTGACTCAGCCTTCCTCTTCCCAGAATTCTCCTTGTCTGCTTATCCCACCTATACTTCCTGCCTGGCTACTGACCAATCAGCATTTTATTTATCAACCAATCAGAGCAACACACATTCACAGCATACAGAACGACATTCCACAGCAGAAGCTGTCTTAGAGAATAAGAGAGCAATTGAGGAAGACACTTAGCATCCACACTGACCTCCACACACACATGCACACTTACATATGTGCACACCACATGAACACATATACACTCCAAAATTCACTCAGATGGAGTCTGAGCACAGACGTATCAATCATGCCAGCCTGTTCATTTGGGCTCCTATGTATCTGAGTGGCACAATTCTCAGCAATTGGATTTCATTGGTATTTGGTGAGGAATGGTAGAACGTCCAAGTTCAGGAGTGGAGACTGTGTAGCAGGTAGTAGAAAAGCCTGTGACACAGAAAGAGCATGGCCTATGGCAGGAGTAGACCATCATGGCATGAGACCGTGTGAATGGCTGGTGCATCTAGAGTACTGTCGCCAAGTGGAAAAACCATCAACAGCATTTACTTGGCAGTTGTGCCCTGGTTTGTGAAGGGTCCTAAGCAGGAATCAGGCTCCTCTGCTCCCCTTTAGCTGTAGGCTTGTCACCCCAACTTGGGAGGGAGATGTGGCTTTTGGCCCATGTTTTAAAAAGCCCACTTAGGAGCAAGAGTTCAGTGGAACTGTTCGTGCTGGCGTGCTTGCTTTCTTGGTCCTAGTGTTGGGTTTTGCTGCCTTTCCCGTGGGTTCAAATGGCTTCTGTTACTTGCATCAAGTCAGGAAGCTCACCCCTCTGGTCTTTGTACTTTCGGTGGTAAATTATGTCTGCTGCATTCTGACCATCAACTCAGGCAGCCAGACTGCTTTCTGACTGATGTCCTGGGCTGCTTCATTGCCTTCTACCCCTCGAGTCTCGAGTCCTGATGGGCCAAGCACCCTTAAAGCAAACCCAGGCAGAGGAGTGATGGACAGGCTTTCCTGCCTTGGTTCTCAAGCCAGCGGGAGGCAATACCGATCCATCCTATTAAATGCTGTTTATACCTCCAGAGTCCGCCAGTAAAATATCGATTAAAATATTGGCCTCTCTTTGGCCTGGGGATTATAGGATGAAGTTTATTGCCGCTC
This sequence comes from Peromyscus leucopus, assembly GCF_004664715.2. Lineage (NCBI taxonomy): Eukaryota > Metazoa > Chordata > Mammalia > Rodentia > Cricetidae > Peromyscus > Peromyscus leucopus. Next base: position 63,676,941 of record NC_051070.1, read on the forward strand.
TGTGAACAAGCCACATGTTGTTGTGGTAGGCTTTTTGTCGGCCCCTTGCCAATTCGAAAGTTGCCTTTTCATAACATGAGCTATTAACTAGAAGCTTTTACTCCTTGTTAGCCTCGCCGTAGATGTTTCTTTAATTCTTTTGAAGGTGTTTATTAGTATGGTATACCACTTTTTAAATAACGTATCATTTGCATGCACTAAAATTAACCCTTTTCAGTGTGCGGTTCTGAGTTTTACCAGATATACTTGAAGTCAGATACAGAATCCCCAGTTGCTTCAGATGTGTCCCAGGTGTCTTCGACGCCACTGCTCAGCTCTGCACCCAGACCCTAGAGTGCAGTGGTATGTTTTCTGACTCTGGTTCTGCCTTTGTCAGAAGGTCACGAGAATGGGATGCACATGCATGGCTCCTTCCACCTGGTTTAATGCACTGGGGATTCGCCCTTGCTGTCGTGAGCTTCAATAGTTCATTCTTTGTAACTTTTAATGTTTTTTTGGTTTTTTGTTTGTTTGTTTTTGTTTTTCGAGACAAGGTTTCTCTGTGTAGCTTTGCGCCTTTCCTGGAACTCACTCTGTAGCCCAGGCTGGCCTCGAACTCACAGAGATCTACCTGGCTCTGCCTCCCAGGTGCTGGGATTAAAGGCGTGCGCCACCACCGCCCGGCATAACTTTTAATTGTTAAGTACTATTCCGGTGCACAGATGTACCCCAGGTCATTTCATCTACTGAATGACATTTGGGCCACTTCAACGTTCTACAGTTAGGAGTAACTCCTGCCTTTTTACATTTTAGCATAAACTGGCTTTCATTTCGCTTGGTAAATACCTACTAATGGGCACACTGTATTATTTTCCCATTGAGAGTTATTTTGTGAACTTATCTGCCATCTGCCTATCTTCTTTGGTGAACTGTCTGTTCACATCTTTCACAGCACTGCAGATCTTTAGATAGTGTATTTGCTCAGTGAGCGAGTGCAGAGTCCTCCCTGCCCCCCACCCCCAAGAGCAGTCTGCTATGTGTGCTTACTAGTGGATTTTTCCGTTTAACCTTCCCAGAGAATTTGTTCTGTAAACCCAATTTGCATGTCTAGGCAAATTCCTACCCAACCTCCAGTCTCCAGCAACTGTCCAGTTGTATATCAAACTGAATAGAGTTTCATTTTCGTACCAAGCAGTAAAAAAACATGGTTCCTGTTCCCATCTGGCTTTTCTGTGTTGTTCCATGAGGGCAACGTCAAGCAGCAATTTTACCCAAAGGCCTCTGGTTCCACACCACAGAGGATCTGACCTGCTGGCGCCCTGGCCTCACTTTCTCATGGCTGGAGAGTTCTATTGATAGTTATCTAGCTCCTGCCCCAGGACCTGGGAGCCCAGGGCCAGGCATCACAGGACACCAGGGAATAGCACAGTTTTAAAGAAGGGTTTGAGTAAAGTTTGGGGAGAACAGCATGATGTGATAAGGGCGGTAAAAGACTGCCTTGGCGTGGCCCCCAGCCCATGTTTCCCCTTCCTATAAAGAAGAAGTGACAGGAGCCAGGGGCTGGACTTCTCCTTAGACCACCCTTACCTTGGCAGGTTTGCTAGTCATGGGATGACATTTTGTAGTCAGCACCTTGGGACACCGAGATTCCAGCTCCAGGCATGCAAACTTGGACTCAGCCCTACCACCACCTCATCCTTAGTAAATGGCGGTCATAGAAATTCACACATCAAAACATTTGAGAGGAGGAAGTGAGAGAATAGGAAAACCTTGGGCAAAGGTCAGTCACGTAGTAAACCCTCAAAGCGAACATGGGCATCGTTTTTAGAGATGTGATTTGGCAAGCACAACTGTAGTATTGCTGAGAACTTGTCGCTCTTCTGGTCTAGGTACCACCCTGCCCCTCGTGCAAATTTCTGTGCCCAAAACACTGTGATATAGTCACTGATCATCTGCTGGAAACCTGGAGGAGGAGGCGGGTCTCCTCTTAATACACCTTTAGAAAACTCTGCCCGAAGCACAACATTACTAGACATTCTGACACTAGGTCATCACCATGGCAAATAAACATGGCCACCTCTGCTAGATTGAGCTGCCCTGGTTCATGTCTGTGTTGCTAATAGCTGAGACACTAACAAACTAACAAACACAGGAATTCCCAATGGGCCCCTGCCTACAACCGAAAACTCATTTTTCTTATGTATCTATGTCCTCGCCCCTGCACTACCCCAGAGGTTTACAAATTCGATCTTCAGTCTGGATCCAGGCACCTCATCCTTTTGAGCTCCCTCAAGGGCAGGTAGATGAAAGGAGGAAGAGGATGTACTTGGTCCCTTGCACCTTCAGCCCCTCACACAGCCCCCAGCAGTCCTGTCAACCTGGATGGTAACATAAAGGAATCCACTTGAAAGCCATTCCACTGCTCTCAGAGTTTTGCTGGTGTCTTTCAAAGCCAAAGCATCTCGTGTGGACCCAAACCATGTGAGATCCAGGATGCACTGAGTCAAGATGTCTGCCGGAAGGCAGGGGACAAGACCAGCAGCTCCGGGGAACTACTGATGGGCTGAACATATACTTCCTATCTCTTAATTAAACTACTAATAAAAATAATGTTCCTGCTTCCAGATGGGCAAATTGCTATGTTAGTCTGCATCTCTGACCAGGGACGAGGTATGATTAATAAACCATATGATTAATCGATGGCTGATGATGGAGTTCTGTCTTGATAATTTCACAGTAAGTTAAAAGTATCATTAGAAACATGTGTAATCTACCCAACCTACGAGAAATACAGCTCAGCAGCACAACTAGAGAGTGCTGGTTGTTCATCCCAGATGACTATGGGCGTAACTAAGAGCTGTGGCCACCTTAGCTGTCCGGCACAAGATACTAGACCATACAGCGGTAGTCTGGGCAAGGGGCAACACTCAACATTCAACATAAGCCCCTCACAAATGCCTGTGGCACTGTAAGAACATAGAGACGTTGTGAGTCAAACCATCCCCAATCTAGAACAGTCATATAGGGTTAATGGGTCAGAAGTTCTGTCAGCCACATTGCCTCGCTGCTCTTAAATCCCTCAGTGTGTGCACATACAAACTTTACCTGCTTCGCAAGACCCACTCATAAGAACAAGCCAGTGAGTGGGTGTATCTAGGAACTCGTGTTTAACAGGAAGATGGAAAACCGACTTTCCAGAGTCCTGTTGCTGTTCTTTGGGCTGAGTACATTTACAATTTATGAAGCATAGGTGCACTTTGTATGTGGTGACTTTTTGGTGGGGGAATCTGCAAGAGAATTCTACCCCCAAAGCTAACTTACCCATATTCAGTTTGTAAAAAATGAAGCAAAAAGGAGGAGGAGGAGGAGGAGGAGGAGGAGGAGGAGGAGGAGGAGGAGGAGGTTTCTTTTTGTGCTGACTAACATGCTATAACCTAAACCTAGCAGGCCCATTGTCAAAGAATTGTCTAGACTCTCTCTGCATCCATGACCAAAGCTGTTTAACTCAATTTTAAGAAGCAGAAATGGAACAACCAACCTTCATCTTCAAGTTGTAAAAGCCGCTACTCAGAAGCCTTGTGTGAAGAACACATTAGTTTCAGATGCTGATTGTGGGGCAGTGACATTTACTGCACAACTGAAATAAAAGCCCCAGGTTTGCACCCCAAATAACGAAACTAACAGAACAGTACTGTGTGCCATGCCCACCCGTTGAGACACGGTCAACCTCAGAGAGGACACTGTCCGTGGAGTGTCCTTTCGAGCTTTCCATGTGCACCACATTCTTCAAGACCCAGGTCAAGTGCCTCAGCTTCCCCGGCGTCCACGCAGCCTCTTCTACCTATGACCTCTGCTTCTCTGACCTCCTTACACTCAGCGTGGTGAAACACACCACTTCTGTAAAGCATTCCCAAAGTGGTTTCTAATCCTTCTAACTAGACCATAAACTCCCTGGAGGGCCAGAACTGAGTCTCCTGCTTATCTCATCAACTGGCTTCAAGGCAATTGGGTGAGTGGCAATTGGAAAGTCGTATGTACTCAGCCAGTCTCTTTTAATTTATCTTACCGCTCACTGGCCTCTTTGGAGGTCCTTGGGATGATTTGTCACCCCTCCTTTTAACCAGACTTTGCCGTGCTCTGTGGGGACTCCTCGGACTCTCCTGGGCCTGCCCATCTCTGGGTACAGTTGGCTGCAGGCATTTCTGGCGTCTGCCCCTGTGACTTCAGTTCTGAGTCAACATTTGACACGGTCCCCATTGCTCAAGAATGTGTGCCTGTGTGGCTCTTTTAAGTCACTGTCATGAGAGAATGTCCTGATAGGCCTATTTAATTGCTCTGGTAAATGTCTGCGTATCTGCCTCATCCCTCTTCTCCCAAAGGCTGCAGAGAATTTGTTGTTTGTTTTTGAGACAGTGTCTCGTGTACCCCATCCCAGGCTGGCTGTAGCTCTTGAACTTAGGATCCTCCTTCCCCCCACCTCCCAAGTGCTAGGGTCACAGTTGTATCCCACTAGGTCCTGTTTATAAAGTGCTAGGGATGCCACCCACGCTTTTTGCTTGCTACCCATGCACTCTACCAACTACATCCCCAGTGTGCCTCCTTCAATACTGTAAGCCATCTATATTTTCTGTGTAGGCCCATGTACATGTATAAACAAATTTGTGTGGGGATACACATACAGATAAGCACCACACGCCCTTAAGCTTTGGTGGGGGAGATAGAACATTCTTCCTTTTTGAATCTTCCCTGGAAATTTTTTGTTGGTTATAAAAGAAAATTTTTGTGCTGACCACGAATGAGGCAATAGTGGTAACAAGTTCTTTCCTATCTATCGGTGAAGGCGACTGGAGTTTCTGCTGTCCCTAGTGTATTCGTGATGCCATTATCTGACCCAGCACAGGTATTTGAGTCAATAAATCTTTCCTAGGAATGTTAAAATACCTTTCTGGTGCAGGCTGGAAGCAGGGCCCCAAGCTGAGTCCTCTGCCTGCCACAGACCTGCATGGTGTCCAGTGAGGTCAGTGTGTGTTTAACTGACTCCTTCTGACCTCGCTTGGGGTTCCTCTGGCAAGCACGGCTGCAGTATCGGATAAAATGCCAGAAGGAAAGCCTCCATGTCAAAGCATGGTCATGTGACGAGCTCTGAGGACTGCCAGGAGCAGAAGTGACAGAAGGAAGGAAGATTCCCCAGGAGATGGTAGGACACGCACGCACGTGCGCAGCATTTCCATAATGAATATAGCATGTTCACAGTCCACCCACATCTGTCGGCATCCTTCATAGTTAGGCCCTGCCAAGGGTGGTCAACCCATCCCCGGCTGGGTTTTCATTCAAACAACAGGGCTGTGATCATAGTATTGCTTCAGTGCTTTCTGAACCGGAAGAACATTTGAAAAACTTAACACTGAGCCTCCTGCTAAACAACATGATCCTGGAGAAATCTGGGGAGTACTTTCCATGAGTGTGTGACTAGTCACAGGAGATCGTCTCCCACTCCACGTTTTTGTTCTGGGAAGGTAGATAGATGGTTGACGGGTGTGGGGCAGGGTCTTCTTCTGCACCGTTGAGCCAACCACAGACTCATGTTCCTCATGATTTTTGACCTGCGAAGATAGAATAGTTAAAATGCTTGTGTCTCGTATCTGTTTTCTTAACCTTTAACTGTGACCGTTATAGCAAACTGCAAGCCACTGCTCCTACATGTGAGCACCTCCATCCCACACTTAGCATATTTAGTCAGTTTCTTTTCCATATCCACCCAGTGACAGCTGGAAGGGTTCCTCTAGTGTGACAGATTGTCAGCACACAGACATAGATGGCTTTAGATGTGTATTTTTAGTGGGAATGGATGATTTTTTTAAGTGAGCTTTTTCCAGAAATGCAACAAGAATAATTGTTATTCCATATGTTAAACTTGCAGGATCTTTTTTCCTTTTAGGGTTAAGGTCAATCTATTAACAAATATCTTAAATAAAAGATATCAAGATTGTTAAAAAAAATCTGATATTTAGAAGATAGCTGTGAATAAACAGTAAACAAATTTACCCCAGACATCTTTTACCTAAGAGATGAAAATTAACTTAAAATAGTTTCAATTTTTTTCTAGAGCCTTCTTATGCTTTCTTAGGTAACTAATAAGTCCCTTTAAATGGGGGATTGGCTATAACTTGGCAGATGGAGAAAATGTTTCTTCACATTTTTTTGTTAGATTTCAAGCTAAAAATCTAAAGTTTACAGGACAATATTTCCCTAATGTTTTTAATTTTTAAACTGTGTGTGTAGGTTCACACCTATAATCTGAGCACTTGGCAGGCTGAGGCTAGAGTTCCAGAACCTTTCTGAGCCTCCCCCATACCCCTTTCATGATCTCTTTGTGACTTCTGGCTTCTTAAGAATATTTTATCATGACTAGGGAGTAAGTTGAAGCTGTAACCTGGCTACTGCTAAGACCATCAGTACTATGGACCATTTAGTAGGAGGCTGCACTGTGATGTCTTGCAGTTCTGACCACAAAGACTATCCCTGCAGGAACTGTAAGGATGAGCCTCTAGAAAGGACTTCATGGCACTTAAGTCCCTCTTACTGTGAGCAGTCCCTCCCCAAAGTATGAAAATAGCCCAGGCTCTGACTGGGAAGAGCCGTTTCCATACCAGAGAATGGGTCTGGCCTCTCTGGGGACTGTCTCCACTCTCTCACGGTGGCCCCAAAGGATGTACCTTCAGGTTCATTCGAAGTACTCCTTGTGTGGACACAGCCTTCCCTGCTGCTGCTGGGCCTTTCCCTGGTTCCTCTTAATGCTGCTGACATTGTAAACAGCAGATCCTAAAGAATGTGGAACCGGAGAAGAAGCAGCATGAATGGATGGAAGTCCAAACCCTTCAGTGGCAGGGATCCTGTGGTGTGGTCCTTGACAAAGCTGTCCCAGCTAGATCCACAGGCCTCCTGAGAGGATGTGGGCCTCTGGTGGCCCTCAGAGGGCTGAACAGAGCCCTCAGGAGACAGGGACTTCTGCCACCTGGCCCAGCAATCCAAGCTTTCAGATGGGAGCACCTGTCTTCTGAGTAGGAGGGCGCATAAAGCCTGAGGACATCCTTGGCACCTTGGAATGATAATTTACACAGAATAGCAGAAAGGCTTAAATGAAAAGATTACAGAAACGAAACCATGGAAACAAAATTACAGAAACAAGCTCCATTGACAGCCTCTCTTCTGCCCCCAAACTGCACCCATGCCAATCAGTGCCACCAGTCTTTCTGCCATCAGATGCCCCCCTCCAGCCAAAGCTTGGCCTGGACCACGAACACTCTATTTGCAGGTACCAGGCCCCTGTGTGTACTTAAAAATAAGATTAATGAGCATTTTAATGACCAAGAGGAAGCTTTGTTATGGTAAATAGTGATATTTTTACACCATAGAAACTCAGAGTACAAATATATGTGCATATAAAACGCATTAGTGAGTCAGGGGAGAGGATACTAACATGCATGCTATTATTAGACTACCAAATTTGTGGATGGTATGTTCTGTGGTTTTATAGAACTTTTTTAATCACCTAAAATGATATGTTGATTTCTATCCTGAGGAAAATACACACCACTTACTCCTACATGCTTTTGAATAGGTGGTGTAATGAAGGAGGTTAGAAAGAAAAGGAACCAGAAATTGTGTCTGGTTTGCATATTGAGGTCAAAATGATTATCCTAGGACTCCAAGAATGAAAGTGGCCCATCCCCACAGAAACAGGGTGCCCTGAGTCAGAGGATCATGGGACATGTGTGAAGCCCTTCAGCTGTCAAGAGATCTCCTATTTGTATTTACAAATAACTCTCCCTACTAGATAAATGTTACTCCCAAGTGTCCCATGTTACCAGGGTATCAAAAATCATCTTTCTGTCAGTCTAATGGACTTTGACACTTCTGCATGAGCTGGGTTTAAATGACCATTCAGGTCATGAAAGCCACAGTGTGGTAGGAAGACAAAAATTGCCATCGCAAAGTCTGTTTTTTGCATTCATTGTACTTGACTTTTTTTTAATTGTTGTTGCTTTTGGACTTTTGGTTGTGTTACTAATCAGGTGGGCTCAGCTTCCACCACAGCCACCAGTTCTGCGTTCTCTTTGCTTCTCTATATTAGTTTATTCCTTTGTGACTAATAGGAGCTGTAACCCAGATCAAGCTCTGTATTTATTGATGTCTCATGAAGAATAATGGACAGCTCTGTAGGCTGTGGAATAAGCTGCACACACACACACACACACACACACACACACACACACACACACACCCAGCCTTGTTGACTGGTTGTCTTAAGACTCCAGGCTTTGTTCCATGAAGGACCTATATCCTAACATATCTTAACGTTTTAGAGAACCCATGCTGGTTTGTGTAATTGCAGGACTGTTTATAGGTGGAGTCCTCATGGACTATTGCTGCTTCAGGGCAAGGTCATTACTCAGAATGTCACATCTTTGGAATGTTAAGGTTATATTAAACTTCCATGCTGAACTTGTGAAAAATGAAGCCCTTGCTATTTCATTATATTCAAAAGCAGAAACTGTGTATAACTAGCAGGTTGGTTCCATTTAAAGTGTCAATGATTCTCCATAGGAAGGCAACCTTGGTTAAATCTGACCTATTTTGAAAAGCCTAGAGAATCTGTGCACGTTAAATCTTCGTCCAATAGAAGAAAAAACCTTTTATATTCCACTCTTAATTTTAAGAATTCTTTTACACTCATATTGTGTTCCCTGTTTAATATGGTGTAAGCTATTAATGGCAGCATGTACCAGACAATGAGCTTCTAGACTAAATTCAAAGCAAGTTGCTTGATATGCACTGTAGGGATCTGTTATATTGCAAAGACATGATTAAAAACCAGTGCTGCCCCTAAGTGAAGACCCTCCAGGATGTATCTGTTCCCTGTGAGAAACATTACCTGGTTTTCTAAGAAGGACCTTCACTCTGTGTGCTTTGAGAGAAGCACAGGACCATGATAGGTTGCTGTCCACAACTGCAGCATCCAACGTCTGCATCCACATGCCTTGATGTAATCCTTTGGTCCAATTTACTGTCAAAATTACTTTATAGATGGTTCAGGGTATCTCCTCACAGTGGGGAGAGACTGTTTAAATTGTTCCAAGTGCTTAGTAAGATAGCCATTGAATTGCTTTGCATGAAGACAGTGTTTGCATGGACAGATGCTTTCAAAGCCAATCCTTGGAAGGAGCTAGAAGGCGAGAGTTACATAATGCAAAGAGCCAAACTCTGAAGCCTAAGACAGAAGGCAATCTAACTGGCCTCTCGGGAGCCATGGCACTAAAAAGTACTAGGGATACAAGGCTCTATCATCATTTTCTTGAGGTTCCAGCTGGGCCAATGAACAAGGAGAAAGCATGGGATTCCGTTAGTACAAGGTCTTCATATGGTCTCTAAAGACCCAAAGAAGCAGTCACTTACATTAGGGATTCATGGAGCATAGTGAATTGTGAATGGGACAAGGACAAGGGGCTTGGGTTAGGGTATCATCATGAAAGGAAGTTCCGGGCAAGTCTGAGTTTCCCTGTGTTTGCTTATAAAGATGTCCTCTGTGACCAGCTCACCACTGTCTTGATAGGATCTTACTTCCATCCATTTCATGATTCAGGAAGAACCTCTTTCAGGTAGGAACTTCTCCTGCTTTAAGGAAACAGAGAAAGATCAGTGTGGTCTTCTTGCACCCACCATTTCTAAGGTGCCTTTTTGGGAGCTGCATGGGTTAGGCAAGTCACAGTTAACTCACTGCTTCATTAATATATGAGCTCTCCCAGAGTTTAGAGGCTGTATAATTCACTCCCACGCACAGAGGCATTTCAGAGAGCGATGATTTGGGGTGTGGAAGAAGTCCATCACTTGAAATCTGCTGCCCTGGAGGCAGGGACAGGCTGCAGGCTTGCTCTCAGCCAACTGTATACAGAACAAACAGCTCCAGCCCCTAATGAAAAGCTTGCCTCTGTGTGTGCCAGTGGGGGCTCCTCCTGGCTCTGTGTGTGCCCATGGGGGCTCCTCTGGGCACACAGCCCTCAGTGACTACCGTCCCATTCAGGACAATCTGTTAGAACCACACACGGTAAACTGTTACATCGAATCATGTGTGTGGAAAAGAATTTTAATGGGAGGTAATCTGTACACCTTGGCTAGACAGAGAGGTGAGGGGAATTGACATTATTAGAGATGGGTAAGATGATTGTGAAAACACTTGCAATTCATGAAGAATCTGTACTCAAATTGCCTTTACTAAGGCTGAAACCCGAAAGTAGACATCTGTGGCTGGTGTGTGATGGGGAGCAGGGCACACTAGCCCTAGCATTCTTGGCCACAGAATCAAGTTTTGATGGATGAATGTACACTTGTGTATTCTAACTTAAATATAATATTTATATATCAGGTTTCACTGCTTTTTCAATTGTAAATGACTTACTGCATGTTGAAACTAAATCATTCGCTGACAGAATTGTAACAGATTGGTAAATGAGCTTTCTATGAATGCATTAAAACCATAATCTCAGCATTGGGGGAATATTTAAACCTACAACACTGTAATTTAGTAGAAGCTCATGGTGCCGATTTATATATAAATCTGTAAGTGTATATTATTAAATAGCACATTTGTCAAGACATGACCTAGATACAGATTCAATTTGTCACCACACAGCAAGTAGTCATCGCACAGGCTTCAAGCACCAAACCACCCTCATGCTTTGATCCACACAGGCACAGGAACCCCAAAGGCTGGACCCGCTAGTACTCACATCTTAATAGTAAAATTCTACCCTTCTCCTGACACCCAACTCTGATGCTGCCTTTCCATGAAGACCTCCGCAGGTTCTTCTACTTCCCCCGTAAAGTGCGTTTGCAGTAGCATATCAGACTGTAGCCTATGACATCTGTGCAGGAGCATCCTCTGTCCCTAGGTATCAGACCCCGGCCCTCTTGCCTGACTGATGTAAGACCACACACCACATGCATGTGTGCACACACAGATGGGGAGAGAGGCAGGCAGGGAGGGAGGGAAGGAGGGAGGGAGGGAGGGAGGGAGGACGTGAAGAACATTGTATAGCAGAGGAGATGACAAGTTGTCGTTTGCCCCTTGAGCTCAGGAGGTGTATCAGTAATAATTCCACAGAGGGATAACTTATGCAACTAATATTACAGACTTCGGCAAAAGATCTTGTTCAAATATAGAGACACTTTTTGAGGGGTTTAGTACATGTAAAAATGGTTTAATATTCTTTAATATTGGCCCACTTGGAGCTAGAGTGATGTCTTAGTGTACAAGAGCACTGGCTGCTTTTCCAGACATCTGAGGTTCAATTCCCAGCCCCCGCATGGCAGCTCAGTGCGATCTGTAACTCCAGTTTCCGAGGATCTGAACCTTCTTCTGGCCTCTGCAGGCAACGAGCATGCAGGCAGATATATAAGCAAAACATTTATACACACAAAACAATAAAAAATTTAAAACAACTTCCTATTGGCCAACTTCATATAATGAGTTTTGTAGCGCTGCAGATATCTAGCGGAACAATTAAATGAAATTGATCGTCTGTCTTTAGAGAGCTAGTGTATATGGCTAGTTTCTTCATTTATCACGGGCCCACAGAACCTGTCACAGACGTCTGTAAACACATTCTAAGTCTAAAAATGTCTCAATATAAACTTTCCCCCTTTTCCTTTTACCGTGAGCTGACGTTCTGTTTGCTTCCTGGGCCTCCCGAGGAAGGGAGACTCTGAACCTAAGGGGTCTTGCTACTGAGCTGCCTGCCCTGGGCTGGACGGGGGCCCCACTAAGTGACTTCTTGACTTGTTGTATACAAAAATGAATTCTGTGACCCTAAAAGCATAGCCCCCATCCAAGGGAGCTTCTACCATTAAAGAGAAGGCAGAAACTAGCCAAGCACGGTAGCTGTTTGGGAGAAAACTGAGGTGTGACGTCCTGGCTGATGCCCATAGGTTTCTAGCCATGTTTAATGATTGTATGCAGTTGGAGTCTTAGGACTGGAGTGTAACTGTTAGCCAACTCACCAAGGTTAAGTGTCCAGTTGCCGGCTTCTGGCCTCCTGGTTAAATCTGTTGTGGGCTTTTGCTAAAGATTTTGTTAAAACATCTTTCATTTGCTTGCTCTTTGTTTTAGCCTCCCACCAAGGAAAAAAATTAAAATACTTTTTCTTATACTCCTTTATTTAAGGGCCATGAGACAAAACATCTTCTGTCTAGTCATAAAAATTCTTTCCAATGTATAATTTACTCAAAAGGAGTGATTTCTTTGAAAAAAAATCCCCCCAAAGTTCGAAGCTCACACAGACACAGCTTCTGTGTGTCCCACAGTGGCACTCAGAGTAAATACGAGCACTGTTTATAAAATGACACACTTAATTATGAAACTGGAAATATTTAAATTACTGTTCAGATGAAGGCTATAGATCTTACAATAATAAATTGCTGTGAAGATGCTGTGGCCACCAAAGGGTGGCTAGGATAGCTGCTTAGGTTTTTTTTTGTTGTTGTTGTTTTATTTTGTTTTTTTTCTGTTGCTGGGGGGCAGTTTTGTATTGATTAATTTACTCTGTGTATACCTCATATTTGTAAGAAAGTAAAGCAATTATAGACATTCTTTCACCTTAAAGACACTGAGGTTGCACAGTTGCTACAGTACAGGATCTTCCAGCCTGGAGATGCTGTATGTGCTCTAGAAAGCCATGCAGGGCTGGTTTCCTACCTGAAGCAACTCTTGGAATATACAGTAGAACAGAACGGCAGTCTGAAATGAAGGTGGGGGAATATCAAAGACACTGTGGGATGATGGGAGACACATGTAAGAAAAGAAGAGCCTTCTAGAGAGGAACTGGCCCGGGGAAAAGTGGTGCATTAGCCTAGAGCCCTGAAAGTCAAGGAACCACAGGGTACTTTTAGGGCAGAGAAAATATTCTGCATGACACTGTGGTCATGGACACAGAATGTCATGCTCCTGCCTACACCCACAGAACCCTATAGTGCAGACTGCACCTATATAAACTGAAGGCTGTAGTGAGTATTAATGAGCCAAATATTGGTTTATTCGTTGTAACAAATACGCTACACTAAGGAAAGATGTTTGTGGTGGGCTGAGGGAGAATGGCCTCCATAGTCTCATATGTTTGAATGCTTGCTTCCCTGTTGATGGCACTGTTGAGAAGGATTAGATGTGGCTTGGGTTGAGGTGGGTCACTGGGAGTGGGATTGGCGGCTTCAAAGACTCAGGCAATCCCAGTGCTCTCTGCCTCCTACTTGTGGATGGAGAGGTGAGATCTCAGCTGTCCATACCTTTGTTCCACCGTAATGGGCACCAAGCCTCTGAAACCATAAGTTCACTCAAATGCTTTCTTTTACAAGTTGTCTTGGTCATTGTGTTTCTTCACAGCAATAGAAAAGTAACTCAGACAATGTTAATAAGGAAAATTTAGTAATAGAAGACTAGAATGGAGGATAGTGTGTGGGCTTTATGTTTTCCACAGTTTCCCTATAAACATGCAACTAAAAAGCAAAATGTGTATTGGTTTGAAAATTGCTGTGGTACATAAAGATAATGTTTGAGCTGGGCATGGTGGTGCATGCTTGTAATCCCAGCACTCTGCATGCTGGGGTAAGAGAATGGGAAGTTGGAAACCTTATGGGTTACAAAAAAAGAATTCATATCAACCTAGGCTATATAGTGAGACTGTCTCAGAAACAAAACATAAAACCGTTGGGGCTAGGGTGCAGCTCAGTCATAGAATACTTGCTTGCGTGTGCAAAGCCCTGGATTCTATCTCAAACAACAAAGACAAAGAACCATGAAAATATTCAGCAATAGCCAATCATCAACATAGTGCTGAGGACATATAACTTTTATATAAAATTATATAACAAATACTTTGTCAGCAGTGACAAAATCCTCCCCCCAAGAAAAAAACATAAGGAAGGAAGGCTTTATTTTGGCTCACAGTTTGGAAATACAGGTCATCATGTCAACAGGAGCACAAGGCAGCTGATCTCAAATTCCTCCTCCATCAGGAAACAGAAAGAGATGAATGGGGATGCTCAGACCCCAACCCATGGAACAGTGCTGCCCACAGTCAGGGTGACTCTTCTGCTCCCATTTAAACCTTTCTGGAAACAACCTCACAAATGCCAATATTTCCATGGTGGTTCTTAATGCAGTCTAGTTGACAATGAAGACTAGCCATTGCAGCATGCTTAGGGGGTTGATCACCAGCAACCCCACAACAAACTGTAAAGAAGATTTTCCATCTCAGGAGAGATGCGCTCTCAGTAGAAGGGTGATACAGGAGGCACATGAGGGCCTGACTTCCAGCCACCCACCCCATGTTCCTGGACAGGGTTCTCGCTCAAAGGACCAGAAGAAATGGAACTAGAGTGGAGAACAGTGGTCTCAGCACATTCCAGCGGGCAGGAGAGAGAAGAATTTGGTAGAGAATCAGTCGTTACTAGCACTTTTCCTAAGACGAGAAGAATAAAGGAGACTGGAAATGTCTACCAAGCCTGAGGATGATGAGGGGAGATCTGGGGGGAGGGAGACATTTTAAAACTGTGGCAGTTATAGAGATGGGCTTAGTAATGAAGAATCCTTTTAAGAAACACATAGTCATCCTTTGAGAGGACTGAATGGTGGGGGTTTTATTGATTTTTTTTTCTTAAACTATAAAAGTCAGTCTATAAGAAAAAGCTATGGAGTCAAAATCTGTTAGAGATGGAAGTTGGATGAAATGGTAGGAAAGGGTGGACCTTAAGAAGCAGCCCTGCCAGCAAAAGAAACAGAGAGATTTATTAGCATAAAAATATATTGGGTGGTTTACTGGTCCTGCTACACCCAAGATTTGGGGTTTTGAAGAAAGAAGCTAACAAAGCAGGCGGACATTTTATCATCTCTGTCTTCAGTCAAGAGCTGGAGTTACTTCATATCCATGTAGTGAACTGATGGCGTTGGTGGAGTTGACGTTCTGAGGCATTTGTCTTTGAAATCCCCCACACAGGTAATGCATAGAAGGCACCATTTTTAATGAGAGTCCCTTAGAAATTGCCCTGTCTAATCTATTTATCTTCCAAAGAAGGAGAACATCACCAAGAAAGGTTCTAGTTAGGGACTGTCTGGAAATCCTGTGTCCCCGGAAGGGCAGAGTCAGGACTCAAGCAGAGCGCTTTGCTCAAGCAGTCTTCTTTCTTCTTCCACATGGTTCCACAGAGGGAGAATGTAAGCTGAGTCGTGAGGTATCTGGTTCCTAGCTGCCGATAGACAGCTGGTGTTATAATGGGAGGTGTGAACTAAAAGCAGAGTTCTTTCATGGAGTGAAAAGATAGCTCAGTACCAGTAAACTGGCCCTGTTGAAGACCAGAGCTGCATGATTTCACAAGAATCCCAGAGTAGTGTGACCATATCATTTCAAAAGGAAACCCCAGTCAGTCAGTGTTGTTCTGTCTCCTCCCCTGCCTCAGCACCTGGCAGTGGCTGATCTATCATCTTTCGGGATGGATTTTCTCTTCTGGATTTTTAAGTATGTGGAATCATCCGGTAGGGGTGTTTTGTCTTTTTTCACTTTGTGTATGATTTTCAAGATGGATCCGTGTGGTGTAGCAAGTTCTCAGTACTTCATGTCTCTCTATGAACAAGCTACTAAGTGGACACATCACATGCTAAGCCATCCTTTGTACTACTCACTGTGTCCATGGTGGACAAGGCTGCCGTGACTGTGCATGGACAAACGTTTTGTGTAGACATATGTTTTCCACTTTCTTGCATACATACGTATGTGGGACTGGAATTGCTATCATTCTATTGTCTCTGCCTCCTCCCTTTTTTTTGTGACAACACCTCATCTTGTACTACTAAAGTAGGCAAGAAAAGATGTCTCGTAGTGGTCCTGATGCTGCAATGCTAGGGAGGGGCAGCACAGGAGAGTGCCGCCCAGCCAATAAACAGGGCAAGCCCGTGGCTTATATCGCCCAAGAATGGGCATTGGGACCATTACAGCTGTTTACTGTAGGCCAGTTAGGCCATTTGTTTGTGCCAATGAGCCATGCATCTTAGAACCAGTGCCAGAAGTCCTCCCACCACTCTGACCAAGGTAGAAGTGGCTACAGGGTCATCTAGAGTTTGTTGAGACCTAGGATTGCACCTATGGTGCAAACGGAAACAGTCCTGGCTGGGGCTGGGGCTGGGGCTTCAGGAACCAGGACAGTGAGCCAGGACAGTGAGCCAGGACCTACTCCGTAGTTGTCTTAAGGTATCTTGGAGCATTAAGGAAACTGGTGTTGGCAGAAGGTAGCCTGTCTGTTTGTTGGGTTACAAGGTAGGGACATTGTCTGTCTGTTAGGTTGGCAGTCCATTTACTCTGGGCAGTCAGAGCAGAAAAGGAAAGGGCAACAACTTCTACTTAGGAGTCACATTGCCCCGTCCCTAGTATCTTTGCTTATTCATGGAAACATGATTCTCAGAAGGAGAACTTCTAATATGGACTTAAAGATCCTATCATTAATACAGTGGTTTCTACCCTTGTTTCACATCTGCCCAGTGCCCCAGGAAGAGGGGAGTTCCTTTCCTCTGTCTCATTTAAGCCATTTAACTTCTTATAATTATTATTTCTACCTTTTTAGTGGCTTGTTCTGCTGTGTTAAACTTCTTTCTCCTGTGCACTGGGAAAGACAGAAGGAGCCCCACAGAGCACCATGACCTGTTGGGACATGTCTCTTTCTCACAAGTCCAAAGCGGAAGGAGTTGGGTGTTTTGGATTTTGTCACCTTGGTCGACCCTAAGAACTGAATTACTCAGTGTGTACCCTACTGAGGCTCGTCATCAGCTGGGTGCTTTAGTCTGTACCTAATCCACACTTGGAGATACTTTCATCATCACTTTGATTCACAAGTTGCCTTAATTTATTAAGGGCAAGAAGCATTCTGAACAAAACAAACATTTTTTTTCTTTTTTTTTTTTTTCTTTTTTTTTTGGTTTTTTGAGACAGGGTTTCTCTGTGTAGCTTTGCGCCTTTCCTGGGACTCACTTGGTAGCCCAGGCTGGCCTTGAACTCACAGAGATCCGCCTGCCTCTGCCTCCCGAGTGCTGGGATTAAAGGCATGCGCCACCACCGCCCGGCCCACAAACAAACATTTTTTTAAAGCAAGGTTCAACCCATTTCCCTTGCTCCCCAAAGCCCTCTTAATACCAAAATATCTATTTAAAGTATATTTCTAGTATTTCTACTCAAGTTGCTTTTTAAAAGATCTTTCAAATACCTACACTCTAATACCCATGACTTAATTTTTAGAAGCCTCTGTGGCCATATAAATGGATTGCTTTAGAACGAAAGTAGGAGTCCATATGTTCAGAGGCAAGAGATTTTTTCTTCCTAGAGAATTTGAGGAGTCAGAAATATAAACCCCCAGAAGGAAGGATGTGTGCTATTTAAGAGCTACCCTTGGGAAATGGTTTATATTTGCTAACATTTATCACGTGATGACTATTCACATCCTGCATTTTAAATGATCTGATTTTGACAGTGACTTGGCTGACATATACATGTTTAGCCTCACATGATGGGCAATGCCATACTGCTTTTTTTTTAAAAAAAAAAGTGTGTTAATGAACAATTTCTATTGTTTGCCCTCTCAAGCTTTGTGTCCACAGCGTTGTGGACTCTTTTGTCTCAGAACCTATTCTGGCTGCTCATCTCCCTTGCCCTTCCACTCTGCTCTCAGCCCTGTAAACTTCCTGTGAACTTCAAACATGCTTGCACCGGTCACCTAAAGGCTTATCACGCTGCAGCTGGGTGGCCAACTTTCCTGTAACCTGAACAGAGGAGGAATGTCCTCTCCATCCGATGGCCCGGGCCATGCTCTGTCCCCTCTGAGAGGCTGCTTTTGTGACTCCAAGGGTCTGATTTCGGTTCAGCCTGCCTTTCCCACGTGTCCCTTGGCCCATCATGGCCTGGGAAGCAGGATGTTATCTATATCCATTTATCTCTAGCATTTGGAGTGGAGCCAGGCCTCTTGTTCAATAACCGATCAAGCAGTGCTCCAGAGGCCGTTGCCTGGGGCACCTGCAAAGAGGTAACAGATATGCCTGGCCGTCATCAGTGTCTTGTCACAGCAGCTTGCTCCTGGAGAGACTCTGCTCCACACAGCTTCAAGCATCTGAAAAACAGAAAGTTGCTTCCCTTTTGTTTTTGTTTCATTTTTGCTTGTTTTAAGTCTCATAAAAGTAATGGCCAAAAACAGCTTTTCCTCCACCCCCGGGGTCATCTGTGACCATTCACCACGGACTGCTGTGGGAAAAGCACATTTTTCCGAATGAAGCTTCCTCCTGTTTCTGAATTGATCCACACTTCTAACCTCAGCTCCCAATTCATTCAGAAGTTTGTTTCTCTGGATAGTGAGTTAAAGATGGCAGCTTGAGGGGAGGGTGCTCACTTATCTGCTTTTCAGGCCTCAGCCAGCAGGGCTCCTTCTTGGGGATCCTTCCATCAGGACTTACCACTTCCCAGTTCTTGGGAGCATTTATCACATTCGAGATGAGAAAAATCAATTATGCCGTCTGCCACTGCTTTCAATCCCAGTCTCAAAACCTCTGAAGGTAGAGATGACTTTCTTCACACTGTTCCCCAATACCCGATACAGTAATGGAAGTAAAAATAAATTGAATTAATCTCTTCCAGCTGCCCAGCACTGATAACTGACTCAGAGATTCATTTCCAGCAGCAGTCTCATGAGAGACGATGTTTGTAATAGTAAATAAAATTCTAAAAAGTTCAAATACAGAGGCATTAGTGGCTTAATTAGAGAGATGGGACATTGAAAAGGAGAAGGGGTGGAGAGAAGAAGCCAGAATTAACCTACAGTTACCAGCCAGTCAGGTGTTTCTTGATAGTGTCGTGTGTGTGTGTGTGTGTGTGTGTGTGTGTGTGTGTGTGTGTGTGTGTGTTTTAACTAATGTGATGATTGGTTATGATATGTCAAACCATTGAACTTCATCAGGTTTTTGAAAAAGTAAGTATTAAAAGAATTATAAATTATTTTTACATTTTATGCCATAATTTTATTATCAATTTGTTTGTGAGTTTTACCTGTAGCATTACAGTTAAAGGTCGCAAGGGACTATCTAATAGAGTTGTACAAATTTTCTATCATTTGCTTCCCTGAGAGACAACACAAAGGACTCTGTGTATCTTAAAAGCCCTTGCCATCCTAATTAAGAGGCAGCCGCTTCCATACTTGTTTCCCCATTTAATTACATAAGCCGCTCTGACTGTGATGTAGTTACAACCTCAATTGATAATTAGCATGGGAAATGCACTTGGCAGTGAAATACAGCCATCTCCATGGTGTGACTTCGGCAGTAGAAAAATGCCAAGTGTGACCCAAATGCCAGTGTAGGATTGAGCAGTGCCAGGTAGTTCTGGACTTACTCTGCCCCTGTAAAATCTAATCAATTACAGTTTCCAAATCAGACCTCACAGAAAAGCACCCTAGGCACAGTGCATATGTGTACATCCGTATACGTATATACAGTGTTTTGGATATATTTACACGTCATTAAAAGGATGTTTCCTCCCTAGTCATACATCTAAAGGAAACCTTTTAAATCGTTCCTCTCAAAATTATCTTCATCTTTCTAAATAATGTGTTTGTACTCATGAGCCCAGTCTAGACAGCACCACTGACTCTTATCCCAGTGGGTGAGGCTTTCCTGTGGACTCTGCAGCCTTCTCCTTCCCGGCAGAGTTTGTGGTAAGTCAGGGAGTCCTTATCAGCCTCCCTCAAATGATGCAAATAATGCTTACTGTAGAGTCAAGGAGTGGGGTTTTCTTGTTCAGTTGTATGGTTCCTTATTTGTGTGTACCCATTCATTCATTCATTTCCATGGTGCTGGGAATGGAACCCAGAGCCTTGCTTATTCTTGGCAAGTGTTCTGTCCCTGAACTAAACCCCCAGCTTAGTTGATCTTTTGAGACATGGTCTCACTCTGTAGCCCAGGCTGAGCTAAAACTAAAATCCTCCTGCCTCAGCCTCCTGAGTACTAGAGTTACAGGTGAATAGCACCCTATGCTCAGCTCCTATGCATTGTCTCTTATTGACCCTCTTCTTGTCTCTTTTCTATCTGGATCCCATCTGTGGAAGCCCATTTTCAGGTTTCTCGTGGCTTCACCCAGCAGGTCTGCATAGAGAGGATGATTGGACCACGGGCCTGAGTGCAGGTGTCTGAGATGGTCTGCACTTGGCTGTGCTGGGGGAGGAGGTCTTTTGCCCCACTTCTTGGCATTTCTATAAACACCTTAGGGCAGAGACAGTCAGAGCCCGTTGGAATAGGTTCCAGGCCCTCTCAAGGCTATCCTTTATTTTCTATCTGTTTATCTCCACGCTCTAAATCCTTCTATCTAATAGTTCCTGCTGCTCTCACTCAAGAAAACTCTGGGGAACTGTGGGGTTGGTGGGTAGCCACCCCACACCCATCACATTTGATACTCTCTCTGTTTTCATTATCATAGGTGTTTTTAACTCTCCCCTCCACCTTCACAAGATGATAATGGCTCTTGGATTCCTTTCTTCTCTTTCCTCACTCGTGTTTGGGAAGCACATTATCAGTAGGTTTGTAAGAAGCGTCGCATAATGTTTCTGATACATCTTGATTCTATAATCACATTTGACTGCTAAACTAGTTGGTTATTAAACCTTGGATTGACATTCTTTCCTTTCAGAACTTTGTGTATCCTTTAGCTTTCTCTTGGTTGGCTGGAGAGATGCTTGCTGTAGTTTCGATTTTTCTACCCTTTATTGACAGCATGAATTTTTTTCTCTCTTCTGTTTATGTTTAGTACTCTGAAATTTACAAAGCTGCGTGTGTTTTGTGGTTTTCCTTTCCTTGCTGTGCCTTTTCAACCTGCAGGCTTGTTTTCTCCGATCTATGGTTTTTATTGTTATTTTTTTTTTTCCTCTTCAATGATACGACTCAACCCCAGAGCTTTGCATGGACGGTGCAGTCCCTCCCGCTGAGCTACAGTCCCAGGCCATTTGTAATTCAGAGACAGGATCTCACCAGGTCGCTCAGGCTTTGAACTTACTCTGTAGCTCAGGCAGGCCTTGAACTTATGGTCCTCCTGCCTCAGCTGCCCGAGTAGCTGGGATGGCAAGTGGGTGTCCCTAGGTTCAGCTTGCTCTTCTGTAAACTGTTCCTTTCTGTTTTATCTGTTCTGTCTTCCTTCAACTCGCTAGGGACCATCCCAAGTGTGTACCCTGCACTACTTATACAAGTTGTACCAGGACAGTGGCTGTTGCTGTGACAGGTCTGTGTTGTTTTGGGGAAGATTGTGGAAGGGCGTTGGAACTTTGGGCTAAAACAGCCATTGAGTGTTGAGAGCTCAGTGGGCTGTTCTGTGGGAGCTTGGAAGATAAGAATGTACAGCCCCCGTGGCTTCTTCATCAGCTCCGACTTCCAGGTTCCTGGCCTGCTTGAGTTCCTGTCCACACTCCCTTTGATGATGAACTGTGATGTGGACGCGTAAGCTGAATAAACCCTCTCCTCCCCACGTTGCTTTGGTCACGGTATTTCATCACAGCAAGAGACATAAGTTGACATTTTAGTGAGACTTGAGTTCCATCCCCCAGACATTATTTTTATAAATGGAAATATCTCAGAGTTCAAAACATACAAATCTGAAACCCGAAACCATTTGGCCCCTAGAATTTAGAACAAGGGATTACCAGCCTCTAACTGCACTTTGGGTGTTCCAGAAAGAGTGCAGGATGGAGGAGGTTGAGTGATGTTACTGTGTGTAGCACAGCTTTAGCTTTAGAGAAAACAAACAAACAAACAAAACTTATGTAGTTCCTAATCTGGTAAGGCAGAAAGTGTTGCTGGAGGGCTTCTCTCCAGGCTCCACCAAGCCCCGCAGACCCACAATCCACGTATAAAATAATCACTCAGACGCTTATATCACTTATAAACTGTATGGCCGTGGCAGGCTTCTTGCTAACTGTTCTTATATCTTAAATTAGCCCATTTCTATAAATCTATACCTTGCCACATGGCTGGTGGCTTACCAGTGTCTTTGCATGCTGCTTATCCTGGCGGTGGCTGCAGTGTCTCTCCTCAGCCTTCTGCTTCCCAGAATTCTCCTCTCTCCTTGTCCCACCTACTTCCTGCCTGGCAACCTACTTCCTGCCTGGTCACTGGCCATCAGTGTTTTATTTATATAGAGCAATATCCACAGCAAGAAAGGATCATTGAGTTGACCCAACCTCATCCACCCCTACCTTCCCCATGGCCATTTTCAGTCTTTCTCTGGAAGTGACTGTGTGCCCTTGCCCTGGGCACATGGAACAGACATGGAAATCTCTGGCCAGGAGCAAGTATTTACTTAGGGTTAGGATAGATAAACTGTGTATTTTAAGTGCTGTTTATAAAATTTACTATTACATCATTTCTTCTGTCTCTGCCCTTGGCCTGTACATGTCACTGTCACCCACAACCACCCATGCCATTCTTTCAGCCTCTGCACAGGATCCAATGAGTGACTGTTCTTCCTAGCAGTAGAATTCCTGCCTGTTTGTTAAGCTTATGGATGTTTTTTCCCTACCAAAAACAATGCCATGAACATCAGCCTTGCCTTTGAATTTCTGCCCATAGCATACAAGTGCTGCCCACCTGCCATGCTCATGGGATGCATTGACCTTCTAGTGGCCCTGGAACCTCTGGTTGTTGTCGCTGTTGCCTCTAACCCCTTCAAAGGCTTCCAGAGTCCTCTTCAGCTGCCACCAGCCTCTGTAGTTCCTGTCAATCAAACTCTCTCAGGATCTCTCTACAATGTTCATCCCACTGGCTTTCCTGACTCTCAAGAGCCCTTGGGTCTGCCTCCTCTACCGTTCCGTTAGGTACACTTCCAGAAAGTCTACTACAGTTGTGTGATTCATGTGGCCTAAATATGGTAGACCAGGGCTCCCCACTGGGCTTGAAAGGGCCAATTCTGGAGTAGAAAGCAGCCCTGGGGACAGATAAGCCCTCTAGAAGAGGGAGGCTCTTCATGACTTCTACTCCCATACACTCTCAGCTCTCCTTCCTCCCAATCCTCCCCACCGTCTTGTTCCCGGCTCACAAAAGGAAGATATCTTGCTGCTTAGAGTCTTACTGTGGTACAAAATAATCAGGAGGCTGTGCCCTGAAGAGACAACATTTAGTTTTAGCGGAAAATTAGCAACTCGCCTCTTCTAGCTTTCATGATGGTCAAAGACACTTTGCTACTGAGGAAGAGTCCAGAGAGAGCTTTGGTAAGAAGTTTGGGAGGTATCAGCCTTCATTTTGTGTAGGCATTAAGTGCATATTTGGGTTTCTGTTCATCCCATTGACTGTGGCTCCCACAGGGATATGCAATCGGGATTTTATTTTCTTAAGCAGTGAAGACAAGCATTTGCCAGTCAACTTGGCAAACATTTGACAAACCTTGAATTGCTAAATCGGCAACTTTTAAGTTTGGAAGGATGATCACAGCATGTGATATGTTCTGCAGAGAAGCTTCTTTACCTGAAAACAATGTCAACAAGGCATAGAAGAGTTGATGAGATAATGGTGATGTTTATGGTGGCAGTGATGATGGTGGTGGTGATAGTGATGATTATGAAAGTGATGGTTATGATGGTGATGATATGATGGTGGTAGTGGTGGTGGTGGTGGTGGTGGTGGTGGCATGGTGGTGATAACAGAGAGCAAAACCAGGTTTCAAGTGAAACATTTCTATTTTTTGGTAACGGTGACTATTGGGGTCCAGCCCCTTGATAGTCGCCTTCCAGGGTCTGGAAAGAATCTACAACCAGCTGATAATTTAATCTTTGATGATAAGAAATGAATCTACATACATGAAACTCTTTAGTCGATATCCTTTATTCTTCTGAGTCAGCATTTTCTCTACACAGCTTCTATTCTGCTCTCGTATCTAGCTCCTTTCTTGCCTGATTTCTCTCTACATTTATCTAATGTCCCCTCTAAGTTCTATCTTAATTCTCTCATCTTAGTTATGCTCCATCTAGGTTCTCATCTATCTAGTTCCTTCCCATCTTAGCTCCTTTCCCATCTCCTTTCTCATCTTGTTCTTCCCCATCTGGCTCTTCCTCATCTTCCATCTCATTCCTCTAGTACTCTCTTCTAGCCCTTCAGTCTAGTTCTTCCCCATCTCAGTACATTCCTCTCCAGTTCTTACCCATCTAGTTCTTCCATTCTCTTTTCTCTTCTCCATCTCATTCTACTCTGAAAATAAAACTGCCTTTTTATCTCTTTGACCCTTATCTCTTCAAACTATCTCTGCTCCTGCTGTTTCTGGTGAGTGTGCTCAGTCTCTAGGCAACTTGGCTAGGCAACTTCCATCACAGCTCGATGTACCTGTAAGCTGGAACCCTTAGTTCTGAGTTAATTGTTAAGGGTGGATCTAAAACTAGAGATAAGACTTTGGAAAGGAGAAAGTAAAGCTTAATTAGCACATCTGCCCGGCCTTCTCAAACAGGTAGTCTGGACACTTAAGTCTGTTCTTGGAGAGTACAGAAGTATCTCTGATGAGGTACTTTCCTCTGTCTGGGGATGGTCCTGGCCAGATGCTGCCAATGACGATAATTACAGGAAGGCTTGAAACAGGGTTCTGGCTGTGCATAGCTGTCAGCTCAGAAGTTTATCCAAATATTCCTAGAAGTGGTTAGGTAAGGAGTTAGGGGTCTATAAAGCTAGTAAGTCTGTTAGAAAAGGAGGGTCCGAGCTAAATTGTGCGAAATCTAGGCAGTGTCTCCATGTGGAATTTATCTTAATTCAGGAGACTTATTATGTGGTGGTTTGGACTGTTATTTCTGTTAGTCCTTTAATGTGATCAAGGGAGATATCTGATTCCAATGCTAAAAGAAGAAGAAACAGATGGACCTGAAGGAAGGAAGTCTTTCCTGAGGTTGTTCTCCAAATACCTCGAACGTATATGTCCAAATAGTGATCAGTCCACACTATTAGCAATTCTTAGGGAAAAAAATCAATTGGGAAAGCTATGAAGGCACACATGATTTTTATAACAAAAGACAGCTGATTTATAACAAGCCAAATAACACCAAATGCTCCCTAGAATTTGGCTTCCTCTGAAGGAATTCCTTGATCCCTTCAGGTAGTGGCTTTGCCATAACCAGCTGAGTTCTTATATTCCTGTGGCCTGTAGCATTTTAGGGTGTGTTGATGGAAAAGGTGAACTAAATGAGAGCTTAGCCAGGTTATTCAAAGTTGTAGGGGACACCTTGCTGTGTGCAACCTTTAGGGATACTTCCTAGAAGTTAAGAAGATAAATGAGATTCCTGACTAATCAAGAAATACTTCTGAAGGTCAGCAGTTTCTGTATCTTTGCTCTTAGGAGGCTCTCAAAATGACCTAATTAAGGTGTCAGGAGGTGAACAGTTTCAGATAATTTAGGCATTAGAACACTGTATTCTTTTCGACATGTAGATCAAGAGGCTACAGTATTGATGGATCCTCTCTAATGAAATTATACCTTTCAATCAACAATCATACATTGTTATTCACTTTCTGAACTAGCTTTCCCAGCTGAGTCTATAGAAGGAACAGTAAGGTCATGAATGATGCAAATCCTGCTTCATTCCAGCAGTCGATTGTATTTTTTTCATGGTTGTATGAACTGATGAGTCGGGGAGAGGATGCAGTCACAACTATTTCATTACAACTTAGACTTCTTTTAACAAATAAAACAGCACTATCCACAAATTTAAAGAAAAAGAGTTACATTTTTAACAAAATTTTACTTAATAAATATCAAAGTGTGTTACTTTTGTCTATTTATTCCACTAAAAATTGCAAAGACAGCTCAATCCAGAAGAACATCCCAGTGCTCTTCCTGAGTATAGCCGCAGTCCATTAAGAGAAAACTCATTTCTATTCATGATTTTTGTCTCAAAAGATACATTCAAACAAAAGTACATTAAAATAAGTCAAGTGAGATGGAAAAAAGCTTCAAGGTGAAAGGAATAAAAACTGCTGACTATTCAAAGGTATTTGTTCATGTCTTTCTTAATTATGCTGAGTGTCTGTGATACATAAAGTTCATTGATGACATTAAAAATCAGTGTGTATTTACATTTCCATATCTAGAATATCCTATCCTGGAAATTATAACTCTCACAACTATTTAACCTTACTATTAAAGGTTTTAAATGTTACTGTCTATGTCTGTTAAGGCCACAGCTATCTATAGATTCAAAGAATTTCTCTCAAAATCTTAATGACTTTTTTTTTTTTCAGAAATAGAAAAGCTGGGCTTGGTCACACATACCTGTAACTCCAGTACTCTGGAGGCTGAAGCAGGAGAATCATTTCAAGTTCAAGGCTAGCCTGAGCTACTTAATGAGACTGTCTCAAAATGAAACAAAACAGAAAAAAAATACAGGGGAAATGAAAAAGTTTTCCTAAATTCTCGTGGCATGTGGATGGACTTCCAGCTATCTAGAACCATCGTGAAAGGGAAGAGCCAAGTTGAGGGGCTCAGAAAGCAAAGCTGAAGTATTCACAGAGGTGTGGCACTGGGAACAGACAGACATGTGGGCCATGGGAGCGAGAAAAGGGCTAGACACAAACCCATGGACGTGGGGCGAAACGATTGTCAAAAGGGTGCCAGGACCCTTCAGTAGGGAAAGACGATTGTCAGGGACTGACTCTGAGCAAGCTAAGAGAGGGAGGTTTCATTCTGCTTGATGTTCCAGTGATTTCTTAGCTAAGACACCAAAAGTACATTCAACAGAAGAAAAAGATGAATAGGAATTTAACAGAATTACACATGTTTTGTATAAAGGATATTATCAACAGTGAAAAGCAAGAGATGAAATAGAAAAATATTTGCAAAACAGGATAAGGAATTGGTGCTTTAAATATAGAAAGAACTGCAATGTAATAACAAAAACCAGATTTTTATTAAAAAAAAAAAAGAATAGTCAAAGATGTGGAAGTGACTTATTCCTATATGAAATTGTTCTCAACATCACTCATTATCAGCATCATAATGATGTTGCTGTGTACCTCTTAGAATGGATGCTGGAAAAACACAGCAAGAAATTAAAGGGCAGGAATCGTGGTGCTGAGGAGGAATAGAACTCATCCTGCTGTTGGGATAGCAGCATGAAACAGGTACTGGGAAGATGTTTAGTACAGTGGTTCTCAACCTGTGGGTCATGACCCCTTTGGGGGTCAATGACTATTTCACAGGGGTCACCTAAGACCATCAGAACACACAAGTAATTTACATTAGCATTCCTAACAGTAGCAAAACTGCAGTTATGCAGTACAAATGAAAATAATCTTAAGGTTGGGGGTCCCCCCAACATGGGAGCTGTATTAAAGGGTCACAGCACTAGGAAGGCTGAGAAACAATGGTTTAGTGGGTCCTTTGTGTTAGTCCCAGATTTCCCTGGCTCCAGTGGGTCTCTGCCTACCTCAAGATCAGAGTATCAAGGACCCAAACAGATGTTTTATATTGGTGTTGAGAGCTCCCAGTGGGAAACAACCCAAATATCCATGTGTGAATGAGCCCACCTTGGCATTTTAACTTCAAAAAAAAAAAAAAAAGAATGAAAGAACCAAATCTTGTAAGATGAATGAAGACGACAAATGCCTTCTGACGGAGATAGCCAGAGCAGCCGAGTTCCGCTAGACAGAACCTGAAATGATCCCAGAGACACCAAAGGAAGTCAGGGGAGAGTGACTGACCGGGAACAGAGTCTTGAAGTCAGGACTGACAAAGGCTTGGGAGGTGGAGGCTGCTGATGGTGGCACAACCCTGTCAGCGTACTCAGTGCTTCCCAACTGAAAGCTTAAAAAAGTTCAAAACGGCAAATTTGTTACACATATTTTTCCACAGTAAAACATAAATATATTGGGGCTGTTTTTCAAATGTCCAGATACATAGATCGTAAAAAGGGAACATATGTACGTACAGCTATTTGCATGTTTAGACTAACCTGCTAGTCGAAGGTCTTCCCACTTCCTTTTCCTCCTCTCCACCCGAAAACCCACACCCTGTACACTCCCACAAACTGCTCCCTCCATTTTCAGCAACCCCCCCCCCCCCCCCCCCGTCTTCCAGGGTCCTACCCCCTTTGGAGATGCTGTGCTGACTCCTCCAGAGAGAACACCGTGCTCCTTCTATGGTATTCCCAAAAAACCTTCCTAGTCCTCAACCAGACTGAATTGTTTCAATGTGGAGGTAGCTGCTGCTGGCAGCATGGAGCATGAATTAAAACAAAATAGAAGCAGGTAGTTAGATCGTGGAATGTTTTTTTTTTAAATGGACAGGATGGAGCAGTCAGAGAATCATTTGCCTTGAGTTCAGTCCCCAGAATCCACACGTAAAAGCCAGCCTGGCATGATGGTGTGAACCTGTATTCAGAACTTGGGAGGCAGAGGCAAAAGGATGCCTGAGGCTTGTTGGCCAGCAAGTCAAGCATAGTTGATGAGACCCTCCCTCAAAGGAGGTGGACAGAATTTCTGAGGAGGATACCCAAGGTTTTCCTGACCTCTGTATACTTACGCGCGCGCATGCATGCATGCACGCACGCACGCACGCACGCACATGCACACACACATACACATACACACACACACGTATACACATTCATGCAAAAAAAATAAATAAATAAAACAGGAACTCTTCTCTCACAGTACTCCTCTGAGAGAGTAAACAGAGGCCTTTCCCTCCATTTCCAGAACAAAACACAAAGTCCACACCTCACCCAGGCAGTAGCTGGAAGGGACTGAACAGAGATGCAGCAGAGCGCCCGAGTTCTCCCTGACCGTCTTGATCTGCCGAGCCAAGCACTAAATCTTACTGTCAATAAGTTAAGAGCATTGTTTTATT
This sequence comes from Peromyscus leucopus, assembly GCF_004664715.2. Lineage (NCBI taxonomy): Eukaryota > Metazoa > Chordata > Mammalia > Rodentia > Cricetidae > Peromyscus > Peromyscus leucopus. Next base: position 63,705,851 of record NC_051070.1, read on the forward strand.
GGTTATAAAATTCATGTTCTCAAATACTTGCCATAGGTCCTGCCCATAAATGAAATGATCTTACACATATTTCTGCCACCGTTCCAGCAACAGGAGGTTGAGCGCAGCTGCATCATTAATGAACGATAGCAGATCCTAGCCAGTGACCTCCAGATGAAAGGCTCATTATTTCCTTATGGGTCTCCAGAGCCATTTGGTCCCATAGCATGCCAGCATGAGATTTCGACTGAGGAGTTGAAACCTTGAACTATTAAAAAAAAAAAAAAAAAATGTTTTACATAGTCCTTGATACAATTTAGAGCGATTACATTCTATTGTGCCAAGAGTTCCTTATTAAAAATCAATTTAATTGTGCATACCCCATCTGGTCAGAATTATGGTCTTTTATGGGGGAGAAAACACAACTTCATATTTACCTGATATTCTATAGTTTAACAGTATAACCATGTAATTATGTAGAAACAGAGGCATTTCATAGTACTGAGAAATGAGTAATTAAAGACACTTTTTAAAATGTTTACCAGGCTTCCTTCCCTTTACTAACTTTGTGGCTTTGGGCCATAACATTCAACTTGCTGGGTCATCTGAAATTTGAATGGAAAAGGGGGAAAAAGTAATAAAATGTATAATCACGCATCTTATGTTATATGCATTTGATGTGATAATTTTTGTTTTATTTTATGCTTTTTCAGATTCTAGTCCCTTTAAACAATATCTATTGTTCCAAGAGCATTCATTTGCATGCTTTTATTCAAGGAATTTGGATAATAAATATCACTTTTGAAGTTTACTTTTTGTTGTCTGCTGGGTCAGTCCCAACTGTGTTAGGAATATGTTAGCTCAGAATATTACTGGGAAAAATTTCAAACTAGAAGGGTGAGGAAGACTTTTGTAGCCTACTTCCCAAACCCCAAAGAACCTTTGCATCTTTAACTTGACATTTGCAGAAAAATCTGGGTAAATTTTCTCAATAATTTTTCCATTTAGAAAGTGTTTTTGTTGATATTACTGCCTTAAAATATCAGGAGCAAATTAGTGATAGATTTGATATTGAATTGCCTTAATGTAAATGTTTTGAAAACAACTTACACGATATGCACGATTCGCCATTAATAGCTGTGGTCTTTAAGCATCAATTTAGTGTGGACCTCGCGCTTCCCTTCTCTATGATCCGATCTCCTCACTGTGAGATGGAATTATAGTTCTTAGGGTAGCAATGAGGTTCCAGTGAGCTCATCCACTGGGGGAATAACAAGGCCCTGGACTTCCTAGCAACATCATGCTTCCTCCTGTTTGGAAAATGAAGATAGTGATCCATTCTGAGATTTCATTCTCAGAAAACTTTTAAGAGTTAAGATGAACATATCATGTGCTCACTTAACTTCCTCTTGAAGTATTCCTATTCAGTGAGCATCCCTTATTACTGTACTCCGAGCACTGTACCAGGTCTGAAGGATGCTATCATGAATCAAACCCATACAACCTTTGGCCAGATGGAGTAGCCAGAAAATGCAACAAAGCTTAAAGAGTGTGGCAGGCTAAGAGAAAGCCGAGTGTAGTGGGGTACCCAGAAGACTGAGTTCTTTTCTTCTGTGTAATTTTCAAAAGTTGAAGTAACATCTGTGTGCTGTGAGGACAATGGTCGTTCATATAGCTAACAGTATTCCTCCCATCTGCCTTTGCTTCTGCTCAGCCATCAACAGGAGCAGTGGGGCCAGCCTTTGGCGCTCTCTTTATACGCTCTCACAACACCTAGATCCTGTGTACACCATTCTCCTTTTATTGTTTGTTTTATAGGTTCATGGCATTTGCTCCCGGTTTTTACCTGTCCAGTATTGACTGAACGAGCGAAAACTCTCCCAAGAGTTAAAATGGGGCTGTGCCTGGCTACCACACTTTTTTTTTTAGTCTCTGTTTCATTTTGGCTTCTCGGTCATATAACTTATGAGACAAAGGATCACTGGAGGGGGAAGTTTCTAGAGACTGTCACCTCTCTTGCTCTTGTTTCCCATACCCCTTCCTCTGTATTACACCTTTGATTTTTCCCTCAATTTCCTATCTACTTTTTTTTTTTTTTTTTTTTTGGTTCTTCAAGACAGGATTGCTCTGTGTTGTTTTTGGTGCCTGTCCTGGTGCCTGTTCTGTAAACCAGGCTGGCCTCGAACTCACAGAAATCTGCCTGGCTCTGCCTTCCTAGTGCTGGGATTAAAGGCGTGGGCCACCATCACCCAGCCCTATCCACATTTTTTAAGTGCTTAATATTTCACAGATCTGCTGAAGTCACATGATCTCTACTAAAGAATTTTAGTGTCTGGGCCAAAAAGATGGGTCAGTGGGTAAAGCATTCTGTTTGTAAGTCTGTTGACTGGCAACAGTTGCCTGAACCCACATAAACCAGAAAGTGAAAATGGATTCTATAGTGTTGTTCTATGACCTCACACATACACAACAATAGATTGATCATATACAATAACAAAAATTTGTTTAAAAAGAATCTCAGCCCTCTAAACAGACATTTACTTTCCCAACCACCTGCCCCCAAGTAATCCCTCGGAGGCTTATTGTAATTACAAAATGCTGGGGCATAGCTCAGGCTTATTGCTAATGGGTTCTTACATTTAAATTAATCCTTTCTATTAATCTGTGTATTGCCACATGGCCTGTAGCTTTGCCAGGCCTCTGGCATCTTGCTTCTTGGGCTGTTCATTTGCATCTCTCCCAGCTCTGCCCTTCTTCATCCCAGCCCTCAGTTTGATTGTCCCCCCCCCCCAACTTTATCCTGCCTTGCTATAGGTCAAACAGCTTTACTATTAGCCAATGAGAGTCATAAATATTCTCAGCATTCAGAAGGATCATCCCATAGCGCAGCCCCTTACTCTTTGCCTTTGCCGTCCATGGCCAACAAAGTTGTAAAACAAGGCAGTCAGTGCTTTTATTGATGGCACATTAATTTCCAGAAATAGAATTTTAGACAAAGGATGTATTTAGTTTTTTGCTTTTAATTCATAGGCCAGGTTAAATGGGAGCAAGGATAAAGCAGCAATTTGTCATTGAAACAAATGTCTTTAATCTCAGTTCATTGTCTCAGACCTGATGTGCAAACCATTAGATCAAGCTGCAGTTGCCCTTCAGTAAGAAATCAGACAGCTAATTCATTCCATCATTCTCTGTAGGACACTTTTCCCTCCCATACTCTTCCAGGCACCTAGAAGGACAAGCCATCCCTTTTCCCAAGCCAAAAATTATCTATGAAACACGTTGGCTGTTAGCTGGGAACAGTGACAGGTAGGACCCACCGAGGTTGAACAATGGCGGCCGCTCCTCCAGACAGGAGCCTGTACAATTAGCCAGCAAGGTTACTGCGCTCTTGGCAGTCAGGCAGCAGTTAAAGCAAAGAAGGATCTTTCTCCAAGAAGGAAAAGCCATTTAATAAGTTTGGGTCAGTTTGCTCCTAACAGCCCTACGTTTGAGGACCCAAACCCCAGGAGCTTGGCAAGCGGCAGTGCTTGGCAGGCCTCCCACCAACCCAAGTCTGAGGCTGCCCAGTCTAGGCTTTGGCTTGGTTCATTTAAGAGCATTCCTGGTTAATAAGAAAGTTCAGGCCGAGGAATCTTTCCTCGCATTAATCCAAAAGAGTAAAGCGCAGTGGCCACAAGCACGCGCCCTCCAGAGCTGCCAGCGGAGGGGACGGGCCATTTGTTTGCCCTGAGGGCGGTGTTTGCTCTGTGAACCTGAGAGCCAGTGGCCCACCAAAAATGACCTTAGTGTTCAGGAATTGGGCGGTGCTGTATTTTATATATGAATTAACATTTGTATATGACTAAGTGGTGTGGAAGCCTGATTTTATGGTGTGTCAGAGACCATCGTGTACCTGCCTCAGGAGTAAATAAAATAAAACGAAGTCTGTTGGTATAAATGTTTGAAAATACAGTACATTTTCCTACTTTTCCCTTTACCTATGAAAATCTTGCCATAGGAAATCAAGTTTGAATTTTTACAGGGGGGGGCAGCGGGGGAGAGAAACAAACAGCTCATGAGTTTTGAAATTATAAGACGCATTTGGGGGCGGGGGAGGGGCTTGTTTTGTGTATTTTAGGTTTCATTTTCCTCTACCCCCCCCCCAAAAAAAAAATAGTTCCAATCAAATGAACAGGTCTAATCATCCAATGACTGGTGAATGGAATGCAGATGGAAATGTTAAGAATGAGTTTGTTTACACTTCCAAACCCAGCAGCACCTGCAAACGATAAAAAAAAATGAGTGCCAACACATCCAGACTGTGGTGAAACAGGCCTGTGCCAGCTGAGCTGTCAGAACAGCTGCTGCCCAGCTGGGGGAGGGGGGCGGGCAGCCCAGGGGGTGGATCCGAGTCCCCGCTCTGACGTGACCCCCAGAGTCTTTTGTACCTGTGATTGGTAAGATCACTGTCCCAAGATCAATTCAGAGGAGACAAGAACTCTCTTAAGATTTTTTTTCTTTCATATTAGAAAATTTCACGAATGTATGTAAGATGAATTGCTAAACGGTCTTATTAATAATAATAAAAAAAACCGAAGCCAGATATTGGGGTTAAAACTGAGAGATCAGAGGATAGAACAAGCTACAGTCAACCTCACCTTACCAACCCTCTACCTCCAAAGAGACCTACTTCCTGTATACCTGGAGCCTGTATGCCTTTCTGTCCCTGCCCTCTTACTTCCTCTCTCCGCTCCCAGCTACATCACTTCCTCTTTCTGCTCAGCTCTGTCACTTCCTGTCTGTCTGTACAGTCCTCCAGACCCTTATACTCAACTAATGTTGGAATTTAAGGCGTGTGCCACCATGCCTGGCTCTGTTCCCATTGTGGCCTTGAACTCACACAGGTCTGGATGAATCCCTGCCTCCTGAATGCTAGTATTAAAGGCGTGTGCTACCATTGCCTGACATCTAGGTTTAATATAGTAGCTGGCTTTTTCCTCTAATCCTCAGATAAGCTTTACTAGGGTACACAATATATTGGGGGACCCAATATATCACCACAAATGTGGGTGTCTTGGTCATACAAAGTCTGTAGGAGCTCTTTAAAACAACTCCTCAGTGATTTGTTTTAGAAATACATGGCTGTGTGGAGGCTTCAATTTGTGAAGTTGTTTAATTCACTTCCGGTGCTACACTGGCCCCTAAAGAACGAGCCATGGCTTGGTCCTGCCTCAACCGAATGTACCAGGCTTAGCTGACCTCCATGGGAGCCCATACCTTTTGGAGAAGGGGATGGAGGGGATGGGTTTGGGGGGGATAGCTGGAGGGGATGGGTTTGGGGGGAATAGCTGGAGGGGGAGCAGGAGGAGAGATGGGAGGGGGATCTGTGGTTGATATGTAGAATGAGTGAAAATTTTTCTTAAGATATAAAAAAAATCACATTCAGGATAACAAAACAGAATGACAGGAGAACCTAGGCCCATGGTGACAGGGCAGAGCCCTGTCATCAGCTGATAAGCAAGGCCTCCCTCCAACTTACTGTCCCTGAGCTATGGCTTCTAAATAGGAAAGCAAAGGCAATGTGCTCTCCTTGCTTCCCAGTGCCATTGGTTGACTTAAGTTTCTGGAGACAAAATTATATTCTGTCTGGTACAAGCCACTGTTTGCACACCAATGAGCACTGAACCGGGAATGTTTTAGAAATGTCTCAGGCTCCTCCACAAACCAGCTAAATGAGAATCTGTTCTTTCACAAGCTCTCCATGTGATCTGCATGCATATTAATGTTTTAGAAACACTGCTGTAGGGATAATTGGTTTCTCTGTATAAAATTTCTGATTCCCAAGATGACTCGGCAGCTAAAAGTCCTTGACACGAAAGCCTGAGCAACTCCAGTTGGTCCCTGGAACCCACATACAGGTGGAAGGAGAGAACTCACTCCACAAAATTGTCCTCATGGCTGACTGTCATGGCGTGGATGCACTGCTGACCCCACACAAAAATGATAAAAAAAAAATTTTTTTTAATTAAAAGTTGCTCACTATTGTTTCCTAGGGAGTAATATATTCTGTTTGTTCATACTAAACCATGGTAAGGATTATCTGATGCTAAATTAGAGTAACAAAAGTGAGCTGAGTTCTTCAGATTATAAAGAATGAAATGAAAGCACTCACGTAAAATGAGAAAACCACGCCCCTGCCTCTTTGCTTGGGACAGGGGAGAGGAGACAATCTTGCTTTAAAATCCCAAGTCTCGGGAAGGAATGGAAGCATAGGTGTGCTGTATGAGATTTCACATTTTTAATGAAACGAGAGCGATCTGCCCAGGTGGTTTGGGAAGCAACAACATCACAGTGTGGGATATGCAAGGAGCCTTTCTTCCTAGACTGGGGCATGTGTAAAAGGCCTTCTAGATTCCCTTGCTTTTCCTCCCTCCTTTAGGAATACGGAGGCCATCCTGCACAGGTTAAGGCAGCTAGCTGGCCTCCTCCACTTGATGCATATACATTCTAAGACTCGATTGCCTTCATACTGGGCCGTAATATCCTTCCGCCATCTTTAGTTTCTTGCTTCAAGTCTGAGTTCAAGGGCTCTATTCTGCAGATGATGGCAGTGCAGACACTCACAGGCTTGGCGTGGAAGAGGTCATGCTCAAGTCTAGCAATCACTGGTCACTAGCATCCTCTCATTGTGTTGTTGGCACCAGGGGCTGACACCATCCTTGATCAGCAACCATCTTGTCATCCGTCTTCACCAAATAACCCCAAATTGGGAATTTTAGTGACAGAGGTTCAGAATAAATGAAAATTGTCTCCCTCTTTATGTTTCTGGGGTGAGGGGGGGAGGAATCAGCCATGGTCACAGCTTTGTGCACCAGATTAGCCTAATGTACCCAGGATTTTCCCATAATGTGTTACTGACAGTTGGGGGTCAGGTCAGCTCTCTTGGGCTGTGTAGGGGGTTCAACAGATTCCATGACAGTTAGCATCCTCCTTCAGGTGGTGACCATGGAGGGGATCTCCACACAGCATGAAATGTCTCCTCCTTGGCAACTTGTCTGTAGTTGAAAACTGCCTCCGCTATGTAAATAAAGCACAGATGTTTTAAAGACTCACAGCATATGTAGAGGCATATGTGAGTCTCCCCTTTGCTACCCAGAAAGAACTATCTAGAGATAATGACTATTCAGGTCTATGATGCATCCCAGCAAGATATCACGTGTATGTCAGCTTATACTTCTTTTCTGTAGTCATGACCTTTCAATGTGAGCTTTGCTGGATTTGAGGGATTTTAGGTTTAGGTTTGGATGTTGTTGTTTTGAAGGATTTTTGTTTGTTTTTTATGTCAGTTTGTTTTTTGTTTTGGTTTGTTTTGAGACAGTCTTGCTATGTAGTCCAGGCTGGCACCAAGCTCAAGACCCTCTTGCCTCAGCCTCCAAAGTGCAGGGCTTTCAAGAGACAACCTTGTTTTGCACCTTGATTTTCCTTTTCATGATGTGTCTAGGAGCTTTCTTTATGACAACTGATGCACATGGATTTATATGACTCTTGTAGATGGATCACTGTGCTTCATTAAGCAAATGAGTCCTCTACAGCCACCATCGTGTAGTGTATGCAGGTTCTAGTTTTTCAAACAATGTCAAAGCAAACACGTTTATATTTTTGTGTTGAGTACCACACAACTGAGACTTAAATAATGAAGGATGTGTTCCTGGAAGTGAACTCCTCAAGACGAAGGAAAGTCCTTCCAACACTTGTCAGTAATTCTGCAGTCCTAGCTAAGGAGTAGAAAAGCTAGTTCTTCAACTTGTCAACCTTAGGTCTTTGTCTACCTGGTGGGTAGAAAGTGATAACCCTGGGAGGGATGTTTAATTAAAAATGACATTTCTGAGGGACTCCAAGGCAGCTGCGTGGTGGAGTGCTTGGCCTGGCAACCTGGTCTCTGGGTTCATCCCTAGCCCAATTACAAAGCAAAGAGGCAGACAGCGCAGTGGATTACTGCTTACTGCTTCTCTGCTCGATACTGAGAGAGAGAGAGAGAGAGAGAGAGAGAGAGAGAGAGAGAGAGAGAGAGAGAGAGAGAGAGAAGGGGGAAAGAAAGGAAAGGAAAAAGTGTGAGGAAAGAAGGAAGGGAAGAGAAGGGAAGGGGGAGAAGCAGGGTGTAGCCGTAAGTTTTCCTGTGTCCTGCAGCCTTTCCGTCCCAAGTAAACACATAGAGGCTTATATTAATTACAAATGTTTGGCCTACGGCTCGGGCGTACCATTAACTAGCTCTTACAACTTAATTCAAGCTATTTTTATTAACCAATGTTTACCAGATGACTTTATGCCTTACCTGTGTTCCAATACTTCTTGCTCCTCCAGCAGTACTCAGCATCTCCTTTGACTCTGCTTTCTTTTCCTGTCCCTCTGCTTGGAGTTCCCCACCTGGCTCTATTCTGGCTTGCCATAGGCCAGAGCAGCTTCTTTATTAACCAATGGTAGCAACATATATTCACAGCGTACGGAAAGACCATCCTGCGGTAGCAGGGTGGGTCTGATTCGGCTGGCTTGTGAGACAGAGTTAGGAATTTGACTTTATTCTAATAGTGTTTTCCCCCATGCTTTTAAAAAATGTTTCTCCTGTATAGAATACATGTTTTAGATTTTTCTTTTTTTTTTAATCTGCTGAGCAGTCTGAATTTTAACCAATATAACAAACATATGGTATTGCTTCCTTTATGTTGTCAGGGTTTGATTTTTCTTTGGTTTTCATGGCTTGCTAAGGTACTTGCCACATTGTTTCACGGATACTTCTGAACTTTAGCCACCTGCCTCTGTTCTGATGGCCCACTGGGGAGCCAGCTTCACTGTTTCCCTTTGCAGGTTAATCTTCTCATTGGATATATTGCATTAATTTTATAACATTTCAAAATTTAGGCTGGGGGAGAAATTCAGTTATAGTACATATACTTATCATGCATGTGACTGTAGATTATAAAAGCCCCAAGACCAGAAGTCAAAAAGTAATAAACACACTAACTCCTATGTCAGCGTATGTGTGCATGTTGACTGGTCCAGTTCTATCTCTTGTTTTCTTTGCCTAAGTCAAAGGATCCATCCCCTATTTGCACAATGAGGTTTTAGAAATTTTTCTTCTATTGTATCTTTGAATACTTGTCTAATTTTTTGTTATTTTAATATACTTTAAAATTCTTGTGGGTCAGAAAGATAGTGCAGCCAGTAAAGCACTTACTGCCAAGCCTAACTGCTGAGTTCCATCCAGGAGACCCACCTGCTGGAAGGAGAGATCCAACCCCATCAGATTGTCCTCTGTCACCAGATATGCATCCTGCTCCCCCCTAGGGGAAAATAACACACCTGAAAATTAAATAAAACGTAATAAAAATGTTTTTATTCTTTATTTTTGTAATCTTTGAAAGGTTTTTACTTAAGATCAATGTAGGCTCTTATCCTTTGCATAACATCTTTTTTTCTAAAGATTTATTTTTATTAGTTCTATATATGTGTGTTTGTATATACATGCATGTGTGTGTGTGTGTCCCCATTTGTATATAGGTACCTACAGAGGCCAGAAATGGGCATTAAATCCCCTGGAGCTAGAGTTACTGGTTGTTCTGAGCAGCCTGACATGAGGCTGGAAACCAAACTCAGGTCCTTTGCAAGAACAGTATCTTAGTTAGGTTTTTATCACTGTGAATGAATACCATGACCATGGCAACTCATAAATGAAAACATTTAACTGAAGTAGTCTGCTTAAAGTTTCAGAGGTTCAATCCACTGTCTTCATGGCAGGGAGCATGGCAGCATTCAGGCAGATGTGGTGCTGGAGCTGAGAGTGCTACATCTTGACTCAGAGGCAACAGGAAGTTGACTGAAAGTCACACTGAAGGGAAGCTTGAGCAAAAAAGACCTTAAAGTCCTTCCCCACAGTGACACACTTCCTCCAACAAGACCACACCTCCTAATGGTGCCACTCCCTATGGGGGCTATTTTCCTCCAAACTACCACAAACAGCATCACTTTTAAACACTGCCCCATCTCCAGCCCCTATCCCGTGTGTTTTTGTTTTTGTTTTTGTTTTTTAAGCCTCCCCTATTGATCTCTAGCTAGTTTTTATCAATATCAATTCTGTTGTTGTTTTCCATTTCTGTGGCTTTAGTCTCTAACACCAACCTTTTCCTCTTTGCTACCTTCTTTGTTGTCTGGGAAATTTAATTTCAGCTCCTATTTCAAAGAAAAGTCACTTTTGTTTAGATCCTATGGGCTCACCAAGAGTCTTGAAGTTTTCATTTACCCTGTGGATGGTTCTTCAGTAGAGACCATTTCTGTGCATTTCCCCCATCTCATGTGAGTTTTTGGCTGTTGTTGCCCTGGTCATTGTTCTGTTTGCTTTCTGAGACCTTTTGGGAGGAAGCACCACCCTTGTCTCAGGACAATTTCCATATGGATTTTGTTCCTTCTCCACTGCTCATCTGTTACAGATCTTGCTGCCTTTGCTTCCTCTTGGGAGAGCACTCCTGTGGCACCACAGTGAGTCTCTGCGTGTCATGAGTTTTCTGCTAGATGACCGGTCCTCAACAGCATTGACTGCTTGCTATCTTAGTCAGTGTTCTGTTGCTATTAAGAGACACCATGACCATGGCAACTCTTATAAAAGAAAGCATTTACATGGGACTGGCTTACAGTTTTGAGGTTTAATCCATTATTGTCATGACAGGAAGCATGGCAGCATGCAGGCAGACATGGTGCTGGAGAAGGAGCTGAGAGTTCTACACCTGGATCAGCAGGCAGCAGGAGGAGAGTGAGACACCATGCCTGGCTTGGGCATTTGAAATCTCAACGCCTGCCCCCAGTGACACACTTCCTGCAACAAGGCCATGTTGTAGATGGACACTTCTTTCCCACCTGCCAGTTCCCAAATAAACACTTATATTAATTACAAATGTTTAGCCGATAGTTCAGGCTTGTTACTAGCTAACTCTTACACTTTAAATTAATCCATATTTCTTATATACCCTCTACACATGGCTCATGGCTTGTTACCTCATTTTTTACACTTCCCTCTGCATCTTCTGGCATCTCTCTGACTCTGCCCTTCTCCATCCTCAGTGTGATTGGCCCACGTATACTTCATGCCTGGCTATCAGCCAATCAGCTTTTTATTAAACCAATCTGAATGACAAATCCTCACAGTGTACAAAAGGATTATTCCACAGTATTTTCCTCTTTTTGTCTAATTAAAAAGGAAGGTTTTAACCTTAACATAGTAAAACTACGTACAATGAAACAGTTATTAAGTAAGAATTACAGCTATAATATCCAGCCCATTTGTATTTGACAAATTTAGAGAAGATACTCAATTATCTATCTTATCTTGGTGAGTCTAAAGTTTTATACCTAATTTACTTTTTATCCTAAATAAGGAAAAATGAAATTCTAATTACTTAGTCTTTAACTCCATCAAAGACTCCAGAAGGAATTAATATTACCTAACAACAGAGACGTCTGCCTGGACAGTGACCTAAAGTTCATCTGCAATGTTAGGGCATCCATCTTCAGCCTACAGGCCTAGAGTACCTGGCAGACTTTTCAGTGAAGCAGGAATCTTGAAGTACTGGCCTGCCTTGTTTTGGCAAAATTCAACAGTCACTTTCTTGTGGGTCCTGCATGTCCAGTCTGCACAGCACACAGTCAAGCAGTCAAGGCAAAAGCAGTTTCTTGCTCAAATGGCTAATCTTGTCACAATTAAAGCAAACACCATGTGGAGTTTCTTCGATGCACATCACCCTCTTTTGAAGTAGAATGGTACTGCCAGGAACAGACTTGTCTCATATCAAGAAAAGTCTAAATTATTAAAATATTTTAAATGCCATATTCTGTAGGTCTTTGAAGTGTTTGAAGATTACCTATCTATCTAAAATATATTTCTGTATTTCCTTGAAAACCTAACTAACATGACTGTAAGTTTGATAGTAATAGGTGACTAACTACTAACCTGCATTTCTTTATTATCCTAAATAGTTTGTAATAATAACTTTCAAGGACTATAAACTTACATTACATTGTTAAATGAGTTGCATAAGTACAATACATTAAACAAGAGTAGAAATGTGTGTACAGTATCTTCTAACAAAAATAACCTTAAATTTGTAGCAATATACAAAAATATGTTAAGCAAGAGTAGAAACATATATACAGTATAACAAAAATAACATCAAATTTATATCAGTATATAAAAATCCATACCAATGTAAAATATTTAAGACTGGTAGTTGCTTTTTTGGTTTAAAAGTAGATTCAGTAATCTACCCTTTTATCCTATCATTTCTATATCCCCTGCTTTTTCTTTTCAGAACAAAATCATTGACTCTAATCTCCTTTCTTAGCTTTTTTTCCTGACCATTACCAATAACAGCTTGTAGACAACCCCCCTTAAATGATAATAAACATCCATAACACAGTTTTCGGGAATGTGGGTGTTGTTCTCTAGACTACTTCCTGTTCTTTGTAGGCTCTGTTATCTTTGGGGGAACCTTGATAAAATCAGTATAATCATTAGGTCTTAGCTGGAGTAGTTTGTAAGGCTGGACCATCTCAGCAGCAGCCTTGAAACTGTTCTGGATATTGGATTGCCTGGGCCATCCATTTTCATTGGTATCTGGTCTCTTGTTCTGAAAATACATAAACTTTTAAAGGTAACCTATATTACAAGTATGGAATATGTGGTATATACAAGTCAATTAAAGATGATTTTTGGTTTTATGTTTAAACAGGTAGAATATATGTCACATATTTTGTAGACCTAGGTTTATTTCTTTATGTCTGTAGTCAGGATTTCAGGGGGTGTCCCTGATCAAACCTGATTTTTTTTAACCCAGATAGAATCTACAGCTTCTCATTTCCTATGGAAATAAAAGCACAACCTCTCCCCCCAAACAAAATACCTTCTGACTTTGAAGTAAAGATATTTTTAAAATATATAGGTTTGTTTAATCTAGCAGCTTTTATAATCAATTGTCTCTTAGCAGTTACCATTTGCTCATTAGCAGTGAAAAAAAAAAATCTAGAGACAACACAATGACATACAGGATCCAGACCTCTGTGTATTTTCCATATTTATGTGGCTTATTGTATTTTTATTATTCTATTCCTTTTAAGGACTTTATTATTTTAAAACTATGTTTTTAATCTAAGACTGTATATACTCTTTCTCTCCCAAGCCTATGTATATTTTTAAGCACACTGTTTCAGAGCTTTTTTTTTTTTTTTTTTTTTTTTTTTTGGTCTGAATCCTTTTTTACTATGTATCTTTATCCTTTTTCTGATCACAGGCCTTTAAACTGGGAGCTGCTTCTCTGTACTGCAGCTGGCGTGAAAGACTATGGGAACCTGCCACAGTTCAAACTTGCAGGCAATGGCCAAGAGCGTCCCTGTACTGCATGAGAGACATGAGACTAGGAAGCTGCTCTTGCTTTGTTTCTGTGTGTCTAGAACCCTTTCCAAAGCTCTGTCAGGCTTCACATGGAAATTCTGGCCCCATGTTGGAATGCCATTTGTAGGCAGAGTTTTTTGTCTCAGCAGTGTGCCCAAATAACCAGACAAAAGCTTAATAATTGTAAATGCTTGGCCAATAGCTCAGGCTCATTACTAGCCAACTCTTACACTTTAAATTAACCCATATTTCTGATCTACCCTCTCTGCACATGACTTGGTACCTTTTCTCAGTACGGCATGCCCATCTTGCTTCTCTGCATCTGCTGGCAACTCTCCTGATTCTGCCCTTCTTCATCCCAGCATCCTCAGTTTGATTGCCCCGCCTATACTTCCTGCCTGGCTGTCAGCCAATCAGCTTTTTATTAAACCAATCCAAGTGACAAATCTTTACAGTGTACAAAATGATTATTTCATGGCACCACACCTCCAAATCCTTTTAAATATTGTCACTCTGTGTTAACCAGGCATTCAAATCTGTGAGCCTTTGGGGGGCAGTCTTATTCACACCACCACAGTTGCCATTTGTTTCTTGATGATGTCATTCTGATTGAGGTGGATTGTAGTTTAATTTGCATATCCCTGATGGCTAAGGTTGCTGACTGTTTTTCTCATGTGTTTACTGGCCATTTTACATCATCTTCTGAGAACGATCTGTCCAATTAATTCCTTTCCTCATTCAATGATTGAAATGTTTGTTTATTTAGTGTTTATTTTTTAAGAGCTTTATATATTTTAGATATTAATCTGCTGTCTAGTATACAGCATTCTGCTCCATAGCTGCTCATGAATGATAATCCAGCATTTTATTCACTAATACATCCATGTTACCATGAAAGATGATTTAAGTGTGCTTGTTTCTTAACATTGTGTGTTGACTTTTGGCGAGGTGGTAGACAGTCAATCAAGGAAGTTATTATTTTGTCTATTTTGTCAACTAAAAACACATATGGCCAACAGAAGTGTTTCTTGGTTTTTTAATTAGTTATGATCTTTAGCTATTTGATAAAATCCTACAAAGAAAAATCACATTTATCAAATCAGTTTTATAGGGGAAAATGCATGAAGTTCAGACACTTTCAGTCAACCAGAAAGTGTTGACTCAAAAAACATATTTGATATCGGTTCATTTCCCTGTAAATATGGCATATATGACCTCCCAAAGTTGGTGCATCCTTAATATAAATTTTCTTTAAGATATTGATATTTATGATATTGGGAATTTATATTCCTTGAAAGGATAATTGCCATAATCCTGGCACACAGATTCTCTCAGGAGGCAGCTGTGTCCAGCTGGTGGTCCACATTCCCTGCTCCTTCTCCAGTGAGTGGAAACATTTAGGTCAATATTGATATAAAACTTGATGAACTTTGTTCTCTTACAGCTTTGGTTCGCCTTTGTTAATGGATTTTCTGGGCAGATTTTATTTGAGCGCTGGTGCATCGGCTTGTACAATGTGGTAAGCATTCCCCTTCTACCTGATAGCATGCAGAACTTCAGGGCATTCCTTCACTGTTTATGTCTGGGAAGTGTATCTAAGCCAATCATCTGTGTCCTTCGCAGGCAGCACAGATCTGTCTTTAGGGCCTTTGTCACCGTGACACATCCTGCAGAAGCCCAAACTCTCCACACATGGTTTCAATCATAGCAGATCATTCTTGAGTAGCCCCATGAAATTATTAACCCATATATCTTGGTAATAGGCCCCTGGCTTACCCCCTTGCTAAATGCCTCTGCAACATTTTCAAGTAAAAATTTCTGTCCTGCCTCTAAACTCACTCCATCATATAACTTTACTTCTGAATTCTTAAACATAGATATGAACAAAAGACACATGATCTAGTGAGCTTTTTGCCTTTCTTGGAAGGATGTCTATGAGTTCTGAGTTCCAGCTCCTATAAGAACACTCAGTGATATCTTTGTTGTTTGTTTGTTTGTTTGTTTTGAGGGGATTGGGTTTTTTTTATTACTTAGTGGATTAGATAAATACAAAAGCCAAAAATAAGTATAAACTATAAGCTAAAATGTCTAGTTTTCTTGTTTTTTGTTTCTCTGGCAGAAAGAACTAAGGGGCAGGTGTGACTAAATGCCATGGTGACCCAGCTGTAGGTCACTGTAGTGGCTCATCTTTTGAGTTGCTCTCTTCGACTGCTTGGTGAACCAATGGTAGCTTCTTGCATGGAGTTCAACCTCTGAAGTAGCTGCCCCGGGGAGGTGTAGATGGAACAGAGGGAGAATGGTACTGTGTGCATTGGGGGCTGTTTAGTCACATCCTCCAGCCCACTTTTCTCTCGACAGCTACCCTGTCGGCTATAAAATACTGAGCCCACAGTGCGACCTGGGCCTGTGTGACTTGTAGGTGAAAAGGATCAAGTGTGTGGGCTCAGACACTGGCAAGGCTGGGTTCTGCTTTTGATTTGAGCTGTGACGGTCAGTTCGTTAACCGTATTACCTGCTGCAAAGAGCACTACCTCCTTGTGCAGATCCACAGAGAGGTGAGCAGTAGAGAGAGAAGGGTTCAATTAAGGCTAAAACCATCTTCCCCACAACCATGGCTCAAAGACCTCGCTTCTGTGTACTGACAAGAGACTAGACAAATAGATAATGAGAGAGGGCGGAGATGGCGAGAGAAGCCACATAGAAACCCGTGCCACACACCTACCTCAGACATGAAGCTGATCCCCTGGAGGCTATGTTTTTGAGTTAGGGACAGCCTAGGAAGCATGTCGCCCTATGGGATGAGTAGGGTTTAGCCCTGTTTTCATGCCCAGACTGTGAGGGCAGGATGATTTTCTTGGCTCTGGTTAGCTTTGGTAAATTCAAATTAAACCTAAGAAATTTTAGGGGATGCCTGAGCTGAAGGAGGCTGAAGAACAGTGTTGATCAAAACAAGGCCCATAGTCCACTCACAAGAAAGAAAAACAAGGATTTGTTTTTTTAAAAAAAAAAAATACAGATTCCTGAGCCCCTCAGTCACTCAGTAGAGAGTGCCTCAGAAATATGCATCCTTTTAAAAGGATGCCCCTGGGGAGTGCCTGTGGAGGGTTAAGAACCACCTTGACTTTAATGTGTAGGGTCAGGAATATGTCTTGTGTACACAGTGCCCACCAACCAATAGAGAAAAGGACTCTGTCGCAGACAAGTCAATTCTGAGGTCAAATGACGCTAGGTTACCAGAGTCCATAGAACAGATATTAAAGTGGATGCTGGGGCATGATAGAAATGCTAGGGTGTGCTGGAGGTGCTGGGCATGCTAGGGTGCTGGGGTACTGGAGGTGCTGAGGGTGCTGGTCAGAAAGGTGTTTCTACTTACACCAGACGAGCAGTCCTGGAATCCCTCACACTAGAAGCTTGAAACCTTTTGAGAACATGAAAGTATCTTCATTTGTTTGTGGGTATCATGAGAAAGTATCTGAGACTGATTACTTTATAGAGAAAACAGGCTTAGCTGGTCCCAGTCTAGGAAGATGAAGCCATATCTGTTCAGCGCTGGTGAACCCCCCACCAGGTCCCCTGGCTCTAGGCTTCGCCTCTTAAAGGTCCTACCACCCCAGCAACCCTACACTGAAGACCAAGCCTCCAGCCATGAACTCCTCTGGAAAACACACTTAGATCATATCCAAATCATAGCACATTTCTCCCATGGCAATTGTCTTGGCGAGGAATATGAAAAAAAAAATTGAAATTAAAGTTATTTTTTTAAAGCACCAAAAACTCCTAGCTATTCTTTACTTGGGTTAGTCGATTTTCAGTACTTTGCTCCCATGTGCTGTCTCTCTTCATGCATGGGCCCACCTACACAGGAGTGCATGCACCTGGGCGTGCATGCATGTGTACACACACACACACACACACACACACACACACACCTATTCTGAACCAACTGAGTGCCCTTCACCCTCAGTGTAGAGTTGCTAAGACTGTGTGTGTAACTGCAGTGTAATGATCAAATCCAAAAAGCCCGACACAGTGCTGTTCTCGCATCCATACTTAATCTTTCAGTTATGGTCCCATCAACGTCCTATTGTACAGTTGGTGGCAGTCCACAGTCAGAGACCTTTTACAGGGGGCCACCTTCGAGATGTGAAACGTTTGCAGCATTTCTGTCCTGCTTTTTCTCCTCTTGTGCCTTTTTTTTTTTTTTTAAGTTCGATTCCCCCAGGCAGCTAACGTAGATTGTTGTTTCTCAGTTTGCTACAGCCTTCTTAGACAGAATGAAACAGACTTGGTTTCTACATGACTCTAAATACTGAGCTGACGATGTCCCATTAGATTCTCTTCCCGTTAGTTGCCTACCTGTGATTGCCCTCGGGGGCTTCGGTTTCCCAAGGTCAACTGCAGACTGAGACTCTTAGAAGTAAGATCCCCATGGTGCTGGGGCTCCATCGGACAGAAACCCCCCTCATCCTCTGACTCTGCAGTCTTTCTTTCCCCTTTCATTAATGTCCCCCGAGCCTCAGGGGCCGGAGTGTTCCGTACTCATTGGGACTGGCCTCCACGGCTACGCACTGTGATTGGTTGTAGTTCACCGTAATGCTCTCCATCTGTTACAAAAAGAAGTTTCCTCGATGGGAGGTGAGAACTCTACTCACCTGTGGGTCTGAGGACAAGTATTTAGAATGGAGTTAGGGGTTCGGCTGGTTTAGTCAAGTGGCGGTTGTAGATTCTTCTCCAAAGATCCGTAACTTCACTGCCCCTGGGTAATTGGCCAGGTTTCCAATACCGGGCATGATGTCCATCTTGTTGAGTGGACCTCGAGTCCAATTAGCGAGCTCTCGGGTACTGTCAAGATATGTGTGTTGCTGCTGCAGCTCTTGAGGCCTCAACCCTACCCCAAGAACTACAGGCAGCTAGGGAACACGGAGAGCAGGAGAAATAGTCTTACCCAGGGAAGAGCACACAACTGGAATCTGATACCAAATGGTCAGCCTGAAAAACATATACAGACAAGTAACATTCTACAGACTGAGCACAATACACACACACACACACACACACACACACACACACACACACACACACCTAACAACAATTAATGATAAAAGAGTCCATGAATCTAAAAGAGAACAAGGCAGTGGGCAGGTGGAATTGGGAGGTTTGGAGGGAATGGAAGAGAAGAGGGAAATGATGTAATTATAATCACAAAAAATTTTTTTTTTTTTTTTTTTTTTTTTTTTTTTTTTTTTTTTTGGTTTTTCGAGACAGGGTTTCTCTGTGTAGCTTTGCGCCTTTCCTGGAACTCACTTGGTAGCCCAGGCTGGCCTCGAACTCACAGAGATCCGCCTGCCTCTGCCTCCCGAGTGCTGGGATTAAAGGCGTGCGCCACCACCGCCCGGCTCCACAAAAAATTTTTAAGTAAAATACCAGGAAAAAGATCTTGTTTGAACTATTTTCATAGTAACATATTATTATGACATCTCTTTTAGTAATAGTTCTCACTGTTAACCCTAACTGTTTCTAGGTTAAAACTTAAACTTTACAATAGGTGTGTGTAGGAAAACCATAGTGTGTGTTGGACATTGTTCAGCTGAGCTCTTAGGTGTCTCCACTGGTCATAACCCCTGAGCATGAAGAACTGTCCCAGAGTGATAGTTTCACTTCCATATCAGTTAAGTTTGAGGGGGGACAGAAATTTTGAAGGCCACCAGGAAGAAAAGCTTCCTGCGTTAAATCGATTTAGCTAGACATTGTATCATTTTCAGCGAGGGGATAACTCTGGTATTATTTAAATTAATCAAAAAATTAACCCCATTATTAAGCCAACATAACTTAAAAAAGAAAACTGTGAGCAGGGTCACTTGTAGTTACAGACATTTACATAAAACATCCACTAAGAGAGCTCAGCTCTGTGTTGAAAGAGTGAAGTATTTGACAAAGCAGGGCTTTGAATACAAGAGTTTCAGATGAAAAGCAAATCAACCAAACTATGTCAATAAAGTGAATGAAAACATGCTCCCATCAGTAAATGCACACAAGTGTTTGAAGCAGTTCAGTTGGCATTCCCAAAATAAGACTTGGAAAAAGAAGAAGAAGAAGAAGAAGGAGGAGGAGGAGGAGGAGGAGGAGGAGGAGGAGGAGGAGGAGGAGGAGGAGGAGGAAGAAGAAGAAGAAGAAGAAGAAGAAGAAGAAGAAGAAGAAGAAGAAGAAGAAGAAGAAGAAGAAGAAGAATGCAAAGAAGCCAATTGGCCAGATTTCAAACTGCTTGTAAAGCTGCGCACGCTGCCGTCCATGGCAAACTCCGGGTTGGTGGACCAGCCATTACTGCAGGGGGACCAGCCATCATCACTGTGGAGTTCAGCATCATCCTAGAGTTTCCGGCAACCACCAAAAAAGTTAAACAGCTGTTACAAATATTGGGGAAATCATGGGCAGTTTCAATGCTTATACAAGTACTCGTGGAAATGAAACAATGGTCGACTATATATGCTCATACATGATTGTTTATCCTGAAAACCCAGAAGAAACCAACCCAAAAATACTAGAAATATGAAAGAATTCTAAAAGAGCCAGATAAGACTTTTTTTTCTGTCCTAGTAATCAATAATTCTATTTCTAAGTCTATAGGCTATTTCTGAATTCTAAATCTAAGTCTATTTCTATTTCAATGGGCTCCTAAAAACTGCAAAAATACTAAGAACTCCTTTCAGAAAACAACTAAGCATATATATTACTGCCAGAGCAGCACATGCCTGAGTCCCAGCTACTTGAAAGACTGAGGCAGGGAGAATCATTTGTCCTCAAGACTTGGGGACCAGCCAGGTAGCATAGTATGATTCTGTCCCTCATGTATTTTAAAATAATAAAATAATAAATTAATAATAAAATAATAAATAGTTGAAATTTGATAGTATCCATATGAAATGGCCCACTTAATGAAAGATTAAGTCATCTGGGCCTCAGAGCACCTCCTGTGATCCTGGCATTGCAAAGGCTGAGGCCAGAGGATCTTAGACTTCACATTCGGCTCAGCCGTGAAGTGAGTTCAAGGCTGGCCCAGGCCACTTAGCAAGGCCTGTCTCAGAATTCAACAGTAAAGTAAAAGTAGGATTGGGGATATAGCTCAGTGGCAGGGTCCATGCCTACTGTGCACAGTCCCCAGTACCACTGAAAAAGGACAAAGAAATAAAGACCTAAAACCAGGGTGTAAATAGAATGTGTATTGTCTTCTTGCACAGGAAGACGTAAAAGTCATGACAAAGGCCTCAGTCCATGAGCTGATGTGTACATTTACATGATGTGAGCAGGTCTGAGGGTGCAAGAGAAGCTGGGTAACACTACAGAAAGTGTAAGTGGAAAGGAGGAGGACTTGAACATAGGTGTGCAACGCACGTTCAGAAAACGTGTGGTCTTGACTGTCAGACTAGCCCCCAAAGCACCAGCAAGAACTGTATGCTTCTGACTGACTCAGAGTCAGAGATCCTAGAATTGGGTTCCACCTCCAGAGTCTAGAACAACAGTACATCAGAGTCTAATAAACCTTAATGGTGATTTTTTTTTCAACTTTGTGAGAAAGTGTCGATTAATTGTGTTTTTACATCTGGTCCATTATCTGGGAAAAAAATGAATTCTGAGCTTATACCTCATAGAAAAATAAATTCCAAATATATTAAAGACTTAAGTGGGAAAAATAAAACCATGAGACTCCCCTAGCATGCTCCTAAAAACTACACATAAACTCCAGGGTGGGAAAACTGTCCACAAGTGGACACTCCAAAAACTCTTTTTTGACCACTTAAAACTTCAAAGCTTTTAGGTTGCCAAAGAAGCATGTTGGGAAGAAAAGAAGCCTATAAACAATGAACACAACTTGAAGACCCAGCTGGGGGCTTGCAGGACTCACCGATTCAGATAACCATGGGTGGAGAGAGAGAAAGGACCTAGCTAAATGTTGGAAGTGGCAGGCCCAGATGGTCAACACATGCAGACTCACTGGTAGACAGGGAAATGTAAAAATTTTAAAGTAAGAGTTAATATCTTGACTTTTTCAGACAAGAGAATAATAAACGTAGAGTATAACCCCTGCCCATAGGGAAGCTGGCGAAAGGTCACTCTTGTTCTTTGCAAAAAGAGACATAAAAGGTTGGAACTCTTTAGAATACAAGCAGGCAACATCTTATAAAATTAAAACTACATGTTTCCTTCTCTACCCAGCAGCTCTTCCTCCCATGGAATAAAAGCAAAGCATATATGGGACCATATAATAAACGTTTGTCACATGTCTGTGGTAACCAAAAAAAAAAAAAAAAAAAAAGCTGGAATCAAAATGAATGCCTGCCGATGGATTAATAACTCAAATTATGGCACACCCCTGCTGTGAATTATTATGTAAACACTAAAGAGCACTAAACAGACTGCAGTAGTGTTAAATCCCAGGGGCTCAAATTGCTTTCTGTGATGTACTGTTTAACAGGAAGATCATGATGAAGAAAAATGTGTGTGATGTCTCCATTTTGTTAAAAAAAAAATTTGTCCCCAACCAGGCTGCATAGGTGAGTACAGTATGCTTCAAACAGGATAAGAATATGGTAGAGCTTCCTGGGCTGTCCACCAGTAATGAGGGATGGAGAGGGCTTTTTCTCTTTGAGGAGAGACTCAAAGAGAAAAAGAAAAAAGCTAGCACAGTTTGTGCTGGCACATGCATGGTGTGTGTGCCAATGCAGAACAATGGCGGGTGAAAGATGAACCCAAATATGTGCAGAGCTGCTGAGACCGTCCTTGGCCATGCCTTCTGCTGGCCATGAAACACGCAGCTTCTGTTGCTGCAGGAGACAGAAACAGTGCTTAGGCTCCTTGTAGCCTGTTGCAATCTCTGGACTGCTTTCCATCAGCCCCGGGCCAAAGCCAGCGCGCACAGGAGAGTCACTGGCCTCGATCACCTGTCTGCCCCCAGCAGCCTTGGGAAAGGTGTGCTTTGCTGGTCAGACTCTCAGTCTCCAGGGAACTGGTGTGCACTTGAGATTCTCTTAGAGAGGCTTTTTGGATTCCATGGCTGCCGAGCTGGCTGGGTTTGTGGGTATAGATTCCATCAAAACAGAGGATAAATTATGAGCCAGTCTCTTTGAACTTGCCAGAGCCAAGTGAGAGAGTGACCACATGCCCCAGACGGAAGTGGCACAGTCCTCCTTCCAAACCCCTCTTCAGCATCTGGCTCTATTTTGCAACACAGAAACAGGGTCACCTCTGACTCCTGAGGAGAACCTGTGAAAGTTGGCACCTCGGAGGCTCTATCTCCCCAAGACTTAGTGCCCCAGTGTTTCTGTGGTCTTCTTTCACCTTTGTCCTGTGTCCTCTGCCAGCCACATTCTTCGAATGCTACAGGTTTCCCCAAAACATGTTGTCAATGCCTGAGAGTTTCAGAAGGGTGTTCTTCTCAAAGGAGGGGCCAGCATCCACATTCAGTATCATCTTGCCAAACCCTGCAGGTCCCATGCCTTGCAAGTGCCATACTCTGGTGCGCTGAGTCCTTTCTTCACAACGGCGCCATAACGTTCTGGCTGAGCAACCACACTGAACCCCCATGCTTCACACGTTGTATCACCGCCACCCTGTTGTCATGAGTTACCTCCTCTGCAGGAGACACAGGGTCTTAGAAACTTCCTGGCCTCTCTTCCTCTCTGAAAAAAAAAAAAAAAATGTCTGAATTCTCAGTGCCCCACACATTGTCTGCCCCCATCTAATTCACAGTAAGTGACTGTCGAGTGAATACATGAAGTACCTGTGCCTCCTAAACTGTGAGGGGAGAACCGGGAGGGAAAGCTGTACAACTCCTGCAGCCAGCACTGACAGAAAACATGCTGCTTCCTGGACCAAACTGTTGTGTGAGCCTCTTCCTGGAGCTGACTGTAGTGTGAGCACCATGGTTGCTGGTTCTACACAGGAAGGCAGCTCCTCACCACTGAGTTCTTAGCTCAACAGGAATTTATGTTTTTAGCATTCCATGGATTCATTTACACAAATTAACAGTAGAAAGAAAATGGTGATTTTTTTTTCTTTTGTTCTGTTTGGAGGATGTGTGGGGAGTTGTGAATCATGGAGTCTCGGGCTTGGACTTGACTAGAAGTCATCATTCACAGAGCCAAAACCCCGGCACAGGGTGCAGCCAGAGGGCTGTGTTTAACGCCTTATCGTCTCCACACAGATCTTCACCGCGTTGCCGCCCTTCACTCTGGGAATCTTTGAGAGGTCTTGCACTCAGGAGAGCATGCTGAGGTTTCCACAGCTCTACAAAATCACCCAGAATGCAGAAGGCTTCAACACTAAGGTAAGTGATGTGATGAAACAGCTCTCACATATGAAAGGCACAGCCCTGCTTCTCTTGCAGCTCTATTTGAGCTCTGATTACTCTTCCGGGAGATCAGTGGTGCTTGACAGAGGGCATTGACATAACCCCTTCATACCCAGCCCTGTGATCCAGAGACAGTTCCCTCAGTCCAGCCAGCCTCTCCTTCCTTCTCCTCACAGCTCTGGTTTGCTGTGGGCAGCACCATCTCGTGCCCCTTTCCATTAAAACCAGCCATTGACTTTCATGAAGCCCTTGTTAGGCTGGCTGCAAGCTTATTTACTGGTTTTAACTTTGTGTGTGAGGTATATGCGCGTGCACACATGGGGGCGGGCACACAGATGCAGGTGCATGCAGAGACTAGAGGAAAATATTGGGTATCTCCATCTGTCATTCCCCACCTTATTTTTTGAGACAGGGTCTTTTGGGTAGGCCTCCTGTCCAGAGAGCTCTCATCTGCCTGTCTCTACCTACCACCCAGTGCCAGGTTCATGGGCATGCACGGCCAGTTCTAACTTTTACTTGTGCTCGGCATTCAGATGGATTTTAATGTTTTGAAAATGAACAACGTTTTCGGTTTTTTACTACCCAATTTTAACCTATGTCGCCTTTTCTGAGTGGTTGTGAAGTGTCCTCTTATGATGGGGAATACTCACACACTGAAGCTCAGTTTTCAGCTCTGAGCTGGATTGTGTGCCAGCTCCACGAAGGTTCTGTACTGAAATAATAATCTGGAGATTACCCTGCCATCTGCCTGTAAATAGGAGGGAACAGCTTTTGTTTGGTTTTGTTTTCACTTGGTATTTCTTTTCAATTTGAGACTAACAATGCCCCCTGCAGAAGTGGCCAGCAGCCTTCACAACACCTCATCTGTTGCAAGCTACACACAGAGGTTCGAGCCTTGAATGCTCTGATCCCCTGGTTTGTCTTCCTGCAGGTTTTCTGGGGTCACTGCATCAATGCCTTGGTCCACTCCCTCATCCTCTTCTGGCTTCCCATGAAAGTGCTGGAACACGGTAGGTGATGCTTTCATGATGTCAACCACCAGCAAGGAACTCCACCTCCCGTGAGGCCAGTTGTACATCACATGAGATTAAAGACAGGGAACACAAACCAGCCACCCAGCAGGAGCTGGTTCCAAGTCTGTAGCATGCCTGTCCTGTCCGTTCTGGCATTTTCTTGGAAATTACTATATAAAAACTAGAAACTCCACACTCGGTTTGTAATAACTGAGTCTCTGACCTTGAGGGAACACTTATGTCTCTTCCCCCATTGATTTAAAATCCTCTGTTACTTACTTAAGTGTTCTGCTTGAATTCCCTGGTATCTGTGTGCACAGTCACTTAGGTCTTATGAATTTAATCCCACCTCATGTTTTCTGAGAGCATTTTCCTTGACATAACACCTCTGAAGTCATAGCTGATTCTCCAGGTTGACTTTAGTCCCTCTGTACAGGGATGGATAACTGTGTTAGTTCACACTTCCTGATGAAACATACCATAAAAATGCCTTCCCTCTCAAATAAGCATACGCTCCCTGGGAAAAAGTAATTGCTGACGTTGGCCAGCCAGGCCCCTGGATTTTATGAAGGACCTGGGAATATAAGGTTTGCAAGCTGTTCCTGTCAGTGTGTTCCATGTCCCACACAGAAATGACTCACCACACCAGTGCTCTCTAGCCTGTTCCTTGTCCTCCAAAGATGTATAGACACCTGTTTATGTTCTGCGTGCTTTTCTCTCAGACACAGCATAGCTTCTTTTCTTTAGATGGCCCTTAAATATTTAGATCAGAAAATGAATTTGTCTATTTCTAGGTCCCCTCACCCCCAAAAAAAGAACATTCTAGCAAAATAATTTTCTTTGAACTCTAAAGCCCTTTTCACTTCATCTTTATTTGCAGTGGATTCAATTTTTGATGGTTCTTTAAGTAAGAGTTTCTGTATAGAATAGCCTGGGCTGTGGTTTTGTTTCTGAAGCTGTGGTATGTTGGGGACAGGAACAGCCATCATCCTCATTGTGTTAGAGTCCTGGAGAAAAGAGCACCATCCATGTATACAATCAACAAGAGCGTTTCTTATACCAGCATGCCAGGGCTGTCCATCCTACACAAAGGCAAAACGGCAACGACCCCTATGGGAACGTGTGGGCTCCTTTTAAGCACAACTAAAGGGAGTTCCTAGGGTAGTTAGACCATCTCAGATGTGATTGGCTTAATCAAGTGGCAATCATATTAGTGCATTCTGATTGGCTAGGGTTCAAGGACTGATTAAGGCTACTGCTTTTCCATTTGGGGGCTGGCCTGGACAAGTCCCAGGCTTTGTCCTTGTTTGGTTATTACCGTGAGATAGTGACTGTAGAGGGTGACTGGCCTAGTACACACTGACTGTGGGGGCTGGCTCAGCGGCCCAGCTATCTCCCTTGTCCCCGCTGTCAGGGGCATTGAAGACTGATTGTTTGTGGCTTCCTCAGAAACTCTCTGTTCACTTTCAAGAGGCAGGAATTAAGGCTTAGTTTTTAACTGCATTATTAGGGACAGGCTGTCATGATATTTGCCTGGCTCTCTCAATTGCAGGATGGGCTAATGACGAGTGGCACACTTGTGAGCATAAGAGCACTTCACTGT
This sequence comes from Peromyscus leucopus, assembly GCF_004664715.2. Taxonomy (NCBI): domain Eukaryota; kingdom Metazoa; phylum Chordata; class Mammalia; order Rodentia; family Cricetidae; genus Peromyscus; species Peromyscus leucopus. The sequence continues at coordinate 63,732,202 of NC_051070.1, forward strand.
AGCTGGAGTTTCCTCCAGCCCCGCCTGGACCCGCAGCCACTCAGATCCAAATAAACACACAGAGGCTTATACTAATTAAAACTGTATGGCCTAATGGCTCAGGCTTCTTGTTAGCTAGATCTTACATCTTAAATTAACCCACTTCTATAAATCTATACTTTGCCACGTGGCTCATGGCTTCCCGGTATCTTTACATCTTGCTTCTCATGGCAGTGGCTGGCAGCGTCTCTCCGTTCTCCCTTTCTCCTTCCTCTTCTCTAGTTAGAATGTCCGGCCTAACCCTGTTCTGCCTCACCATTGGCCAAACACCTTTATTTATCAACCAATTAGAGCAACATATTTTCAGCATACAGAGCGACAGACATCCACAGCACTTAGCAGCTGGTGTTTCTAAGTCAGGCTTGTGCTCATGCAGAGACAGCCCTAGAAGAGTTTGCCTTCCTGCTTGCACAGTCCCTCGTGGCTGTGTATGCGCTGTAGGGTGGCTCGCTAAATGCTTGAGCTTGTGGCCTGCAGGCGACGGTGGCAGCATTGCTGCAGTCTGCCTGGATTTCATCACTCCCCACATGTGGCCCGTGATTAAACGTTAGCATGCATGCACTTCTAGCAGAAGTCACCAAGTGAATTTCCAGTTGGGTTCTGACTCCCTTGTCTGTTCCTCCTGGTTCTATCGCTTTCCCAGCAAGCAAACAAGAGGATATTTGGATCATCGGTGTCACCTGATACACTTTTAGCAAAAGAGTTTTCTTCTAACAGAGTTCCAGATAGCCCATAAAGTCAAAGTGTCAGAGGGAACTCAATGACAGATGTTAGGCATGTCGGCATAGGGACCATTTTTGTTCCCCTTGATCTGATTTCTCTAACAAAGTCAATGACTATTTTTGAACTAATTTGTAAAGTTTCTCACTTAGTTAGAAGCAGAAATTATTAATACCACAGACCATATGCATTCATGTTTTCATGACGCAGCAACTATGGTGGATTTCAAGGGTGAAAGATAAGTTCAGGACGCAACAAGATGGCCCAGCAGGTAAAGGTGGTTGCTGCCAAGCCGGATGACCTGAGTTCAGTTCCCTGAACCCCCATGTCAGAAGGATAAAACCGACTCCCACAGTTTTTCCTTTGAGTTCCACTTGCTGTGGCGCACATTCCACGTGCACACAAAATAAATAATAAATGTAATTTTACAAAGGAAAGGCAAATGTACACATGTAGGCTGGGTGTCTTTCCTTTTAAGAGTTTATGCTCTAGTGAAGGAGTTAGCTTCAAACACGGAAAATTCTAGTACAAGGTAGAAAATAACTATCTTGAGTAAAGTGCAGAGAGAGGATGACTGAACCCAGCTTAGGAATACATTTCATTTGGGTTATTACTACCTCTAAAGGAGGCCATACTTAGGTTCAGCTGTGGATCTGAGCAGGCTTCAGTTATTCAGGAATGGCAGAAGATAGGAAAATGTAGTTCCCCGAAATCCCTCTATGGAAATTCTACCCCCAAGATGATGTAGGAGGTGAGGCCATGGGGGGCAAGGTCATGAGAATAGAGCCCTGGTGAGTGTTGTACTCTTGTGAAAGAGACTGGGGAATGTGTCGTCCAGTGCATGCAAATGCAGAAAGAAGAGCCCTCTGTGGGGAATGAAGCCCCTGCCACCCTCAGCAGCTGCCAGCACCTTGGTCTTAAGACTGTGAGGAATAATTTTGTGTTGACTGTCACAGTCTGTGGTGTTTTGTATAATCACTGGACATCTCCTCCTCCCCTCCCCAAGCCTTTTGTCCCCGTAAATGAGAATGTGTCTGTACATGTCCAGCACTCTGTGGGGAAGGCTGGGCTGCAGGATGACTGCAGTGTAAAGGGAAGGGTGGTGGCTGGATGGGGTGGTGAAATAAAAAAGTGGGCCTGGGTCACCAACCTGCAGGGAGACATTTTCTTATTGAAGGACTGGAGCTGGGAGAGTTGTGTCCTAACACTTAGCTTATGACTAATTAAGACTGTTTTATAGAGAAACACAGGATTTGGCAAGAGATTTGACATGAATTGCTGCTGGTGCTGGTGCTGGTGCTGGTGGTGGTGGTGGTATGTGTACATGTGTGTCTGTATGTTTCATATTATTTAGATAGATAGATTTGGTAGTATGTCAATGGTAAAAATCCAGAAAGGGATTTAATATCCTAAATATAAGTGAGCTAGTTTTCCCTCACTCTGTCTCTCCCTCCCTTCCTCTCTCCCTCTCTTCCTTCCTTCTCTCCCTCCCTGCCTTCCTCTCTCCCTCTCTTCCTTCCTTCCTCCCTCCCTCCCTCCACCTGTAACTCCAGCTTCAGGGTATCTTATGCCACTGACTTCCTTGGGCACCCACTCTCCCATATACAAAGCCATATAGAAAGAAAAACACACACAATTAAGATAATAATAGTAATAATTGTAATAATAATAAATCCATGATTAAGATGATTATAATAGTAGTAATCATAATAATTACAAACCTTTTAAAAAATAAGAAACATGCAACCTCTCCATCTCCAAGAGTTCGAGAATATGGCACCAATTTGCAACAATCCTGGGTGTTCTCCAAAGCTAAGGACCCCATCTAGCTCAGGGCATCTCCAGGCCTGCCTTCCTCCTTCCTCGGCTGCTTCCTGAAGCCATTCCTCAGCCTCACCCCTGCTCGCAGTCCTGAGGAACCTTTGCTTGACCAGGACTGAGGTCTCTAGAATAGCTTTGCATCTTCATATAGTACCACGTGAATGACATCATAAAACCAGTGAGTTTCATTCTAAAACCCTCTCCCAACCACTCCCTGGTGGCCAAAGGCTCAGGTGCCTGTCAGCCCTCTTCATTTCTGTCAGGGCGATATGATCTAGGGGAGAAATACTCTTGAGAAGGTGTGGGCAGGTCATTCATTTTCTAGAATGTTTCCAAGAATTTTCCCTTTGCTTATTTTTGCATGGTTTTGGATAGACTTTCAAAGCAGTCTTGTTGATGGAGTTTGTGATCGCTCATTCCAAGTTTCAAAATAAACTTGTCCTCTCAGGCAAATCGGTAAATCAGATTTCTCTCAACTGTCCCACCATCGGGCTCCCAGTGTGATCTGCCTAAAGCCCCCACCCTTTAATCTGAAAGTTTCTGTAGGTTAAGATTATGGGTGGCGCCGTCTCAGGCCCACAACTCAAGGGCCTTGTTGGCTGCTCTCTGGCTTCCGCTGGCATCTCTAGTCTATACAGTTGAGCAGCCCTCCTTGAAGTGGAATGTGGTTATTGGCCAAAGAACATAAAATTAATTTCATTTGAAAAAAAATTTTTTTTCTGATTTTCCTTGATGAAATTTATAAAGGGAGAAATGAGAAGAAGGGATACACTTCCCAGAAGAGAAAGTTTCCATTAACGTATTTGTGCTGCTTAGTTTATTTGGTTTTGTTTTTGTTGTTTGGTTTGGTTTTTCAACTTGACACAAGCTAGGGTCATCTGGGAAGAGAGAACCTCTGCTCCTGCAAGTTCTAATGGGATCCTCCATGGAATTTTCCTGTGTACATATCTGGCTCAGGAGTTCCATTGTAAGGAAGTCTTAAACAACATAAAAGTCGTGATCATTCTAGTCTCTCAAGTGAACAGACTATGTACTTTTTGTTCAGGGTGGTACTGAGTGAACCCAGGGCCTTGCTCATGTTAGGCAAGTTCTCTACTGCTGAACTACATCCCCCAACCCTCTTTTTACTTTTTTTTTTTTTAATTTAGAAGTAGAATCTTGCTAATTTGATCAGAGTGGCTCTAGTTTCTATACTCACTCTATTATGCCTTGAACATTCAGTCTTGCCTCTGCCTCCCAAATAGCTGAAATTACAGGCCTGGGCCGCCCGGCTTGGCTCCCATGCACATTCTCATAATATGCCTTAGTATGTTACTCAGAAAGGGCAAGCTGACTGAGCTCATAGCCCTTAACAAGGCAACAGGCACATACTCTTTGGGTGGCAAAGAGATGGCTCCGTCTATGAAAGATTGAGGGAGGAGGGTCACAGCCGCCTGTTTGCATCTGTGTGAGGATCACACATTAGGCAGATCGAGGATAACATGAACGTTTTGTCTCCATCTGTTATTGGCTGATATGTCTACCAGTGGGTTTAACACAAGGAGAGCTTTTCAGAGTCATTCTTGTGCTTAGAGAGGACTGAGTTTTTTGTGAATAGCCAACGTGAACTAAGGAAATGGACTGAAGGCCGGGTACTTTGCTCTCCCACGCAGAGATCTCTGAGTGTGAGTACCTCCCTTCATGGCAGTGATTTCCACGTTTGCATGCAATACTGCATCTGGTGCCAACAGTAGTCAGGTTCAGTACCCCAGGCTCCTCTGAGTAAACAGTCCCCGAGCTCACCCTCAGTTTTCCACACTAGCGGAGAGAATCAGAAGGGCTGTTTGTTCCTGAACGGATCTCTCATTTCTTTTCATAACTGTTGGCAAGATTTTGTCAGGGGCCCTATCCAGGTACCAGAGGCTGGGGGATGTCCATTATCTGTGCACTGGAGATTAAAAAAAAAAATACAAAAAAAAAAGTCTGTGGCCACACTGATATTTGGTGTCACCTTCAAGTTTACCTTCTCTCATCTTTAACTTCTCTTTTCAAGTCTATTTTTAGTAAACACAAGGGAGAAAAGATATTGAAATTTGAGTTCTGTGCCCTTAACTTCATCCAGCTGAGATGGTAAGAGTAAGAACCCAAAGGCTTATGTAACCAGGAACCTAACCCAGCGCCGCCGTGAATGTAATTATAATCGCTAACACTTGTATAAACCCTTCTTTTTGGAGAGTCCTTTCCAGCATTTCATACCACTCTCTATAAAGTAGGGGAAGAAAATAAATGTTCTCTTTATGAATCTGTAGTTGGGAGCGAAATACTGGTGCTGGCGATAGCAAGAGCGGAGCCATGTCCGCAGGTTCGGTTCTGAAAGTTTATTTGTAAAAGTTATCTGAATCCTGGACACTATCTCTGTCCTGGATATAAACCTGGGAGTAGCGAGCTGTCTGTGGCCTCTCTGAGCCTCTGGAATCTTAAGAGGCCCAGAGGCTTATGCAGGGGTGGGGGCCTGCCCGAGAGTCTGGAGTCTGCTCTGCTCTAAAATTGTTCTGCTGGAAGTTTCGAAGCAGAGGAAGAGAAGGCAGCAGGAACTTGGCATCCATTCAGACCAAAATGTCTTGGCAAACGCCCTTATGGCAGGAGAAGAGGCTGGTGTTCCTGACTCCTCCCTAATGTCTTCTGCAGGACAAGATGCCTGTGGCTGTCCCTTCAGCTGTCCCCTGGTTCTTACTCCAAAAGAGTACTGTACATGTGTATCTCCCATCTGGTTTCATGATTACCACATCCTATCTCTTTTGACCATACAACACCATGCTATGACATTTTGCCTTTTGTCCGAGCCATTCCCGAATATTGTGGCTTGGCTGGGTAATGATGTGATGTTTTTAATGAACATTTAATTGCCATTGCATCGTTGTGAAGTATTATCATTTCCCCCTTTGGAATATTCTAAAGAGGTTCCCTGAACCTCAATTCAGAAAATGAGACATACTTTTCTTATAAATTGTGGCTTTCCCCACCACTATTTTCAAAGACATTTCACATACGACATGTTAGGGACTGTCACTACTAAGTACGGAAGCCAGTGTGGTTTTGTCCCAGCTGTCCACAAAAGTCTGCTGTAGTGACTGCCTCCAGACCCCATTTGTCTAAGCCTACATTATGCTAGTCCCTGAGCCCAACGTAAAAATTGCCAGCAATGTGTGTCTGGAAGAACAGACTCACAAGCTGCCTGCTGGGCACCTCTTGACACCTCAGACTGTCCATGTCTCAGAGAGGCTGAGCTCTCCTCCCTTGTGTGTGGCTTGAGCACCATCATGGTGTGGGTCTGTCACATTCAGCGGCACAACAACCTAAATATGACTCAGCAGCGTCAACCCAAGCACATAGGAAGGTGACTTATTTATTCACCTCATGGAAATCATGTAGTAGGCTTTAGGAATAGAGATGATAAATGTTCCCCTTTCCCAGGTTAATCTTCCCTCCTCCTCAGGTTAGTCCTCCTTCTCAGATCAGTCCTCCTTTTCCAAGACCTGTCCTCCCTCCTCTCTCAGAGCAGTCCTCCCTCCTCTCTCAGGCAGTCCTCCCTCCTCTCTCAGGGAAGTCCTCCCTCTTCTCTCAGGGCAGTCCTCCCTCCTCTCTCAGGACAGTCCTCCCACCTCTCTCAGGGTAGTCCTCCCTCCTCTCTCAGGACAGTCCTCCCTCCTCTCTCAGGGAAGTCCTCCCACCTCTCTCAGGGCAGTCCTCCCTCCTCTCTCAGGGCAGTCCTCCCACCTCTCTCAGGGCAGTCCTCCCTCTTCTCTCAGGGCAGTCCTCCCTCCTCTCTCAGGGCAGTCCTCCTTCCTCTCAGATTAGTCCCTCCTGTTTATTTTACATGTATGCATAAAATGTGGACTGTATTCTAGATTATTAGATAATAATAGGTATTAGATAAATGCTTTGCACTTTTAAATCTCTTTTAGTCCATGGATCAGCCTGCACGGGAAATATTGATAGTGAAGGAAATTGAGAGTTGAGTGTGGTTTGCACACTTGTGATTCCCACACTAGTGAATCTGAGGCAAGTGTTACAAGCTTGATGCTGGTGAGACTACAGCAGTGCCCCGTCTTCAGAACACGGCAATGGCGGGGGGCGGGGAGGTGTCGACCTCAGTGGGGAGCACTTGCCTGACATGTGCACGGCCCTGACTTCTGTCACCAGCACCAGAGATAAAAGAAACAAAACAACGGTCAGGCCAGATGTGGCAGTGTGTGTGTCAGCAGTGCCAGCATTTGGGGACTGTCCCAACAAACAAACAACAACAGAAGCCATGAGACCAGGACTGTGGGCTTCAGTTTGGGGCTTAGTCTTCCTCTCCATCCACTCTCCCACCTGGCCAGAGTTTTTCTGGGTTCCCCAGAACTTAGTGGAGATGGAACATCAAGGCTCCAGGTCACTGCTCATCTCAGTTAAAAGTCTCTGTGCTTGTGAATACACAGGATGGACAGACTGGGAAATCCATCTGGACCTAGCAGAGGAGGAGAGCTGAGGCTCGCATCTCTGCCACCCCATGCACGGGGCTGACTTAACAGCTAAGAGCATCATACATTTCCTGCCCCAGGGAAAACTTGGGGGTCATTTCGGTCATTGTCACATCTTCTTCTTTAACCTCTGTCCCTGATAGGAAACCTCCGTGTTAGAAACGAGGCCTGTAGGGCTCAGCCTCAAATCTAAAAACCTCTCTGCCCGTAGAACTGGGGTAGGAGAGGCAGGCTGTACCAGCATCTCCTAACTCTCATGACCAGGATCTGCCTGCTAAGCTCATTCCTTCCCTCGCCTCATTTACCAGATTCCTTCTCTTGTACATAGTCATGTTTTGTGTTGGCCTTTCCTATTGTGAACTGAAAACACCACTACACATCCTCATGGGCTCCTCCTCCGGCCAGTCTCCCCATGGTCAAGACCAGACTGCTGGGCTCCTTCACAAGTCAGTGGTCCTGTTTACCTCACTGCTCAGGCTGAGGTTCCTCACACTCCCTCCTACTCTACCTCCAAAGTGTGAGCAAATGCTGTCTTTTCTACTTCAAAATATTTACCAGTTTCTGTCACTTCTCAGTACCTCTGGCGTGGCCTTTCTTGCCCTGAATTGTCAGTTGGACTGAAGGGGGAGGGGGGAGATGGTGCATGTCTCTGCTGCCCAGGACAGCAGCCACTAGCCACACACAACTTCTGAGCATTTGGAATGTGGCCAGTGTGGCTAGGGAACCAAGTCTTTGCAGCAGCTTCATCATTGTATAATTGTGTCTCTATATTTACACTGTACAATTCCCCCATCTCAAGGTGTAATTCCATTACACAACCCAACCACCACATCATCATCAACTTTCAAGCGCTTCATCACCCGCAAAGGCTGTCACCCGGTCCTCAGACCCTCAGCAACTGCTATTTTGCACCATGTCTGTGTAGGTCCGTCCCCCCTGGACATTTTATCCTAACTTCTTTCCCCTCTCAAGGTTCACCCACATTGTGGCATGTACCCACACTTCATTCCTTGTTATTTCTTCACAATACTCTATTGTATTGATGCACCACTCACTGAGTGATGGACATTTATTTGTGCATTCACCACTTGACGGACATCTGCACTCTGAATAGGCTACTGTGGATAGGGAATAATGATGCTCATTGTTTTAGACGTCGTGAGCAGTTGTGAATAATGCTGCTCTGAACATTCATGTATAAGCTTTTGTCTTTCATTCACATTTTCATTTTTCTTGGGAATTACTGAGTCATGTAATAAATGTGCACACTCTTTTTTAGGAAGTGCCAATAGTTTTCCAAAATGTCTGCACAGCTTACTCAGCTTCCAGCCGTGCGTGAACAATTATAGGTCTCCTCTTCCTCTCTCTCTCTCTCTCTCTCTCTCTCTCTCTCTCTCTCTCTCTCTCTCTCTCTCTCTCTCTCTCTCCCCTCCCGAGACGGGGTTTCTCTGGGTACTCTGTAGACCAGGCTGGCCTCAAACTCACAGAGATCCGCCTGGCTCTGCCTCCCACGTGCTGGGATTAAAGGCATGTACCACCACTGCCCGGCTCTCTGACTCTCTGTCTCTTGGTTGTCATTTTTGTTATTGGCATCCTCATAGGTATGAAGTGATTCTTCAAGTGGCTTTGGGATTGTTTTCTTTGTTCCCAATCATGTTGAGTTTCCCTGAATCCCTGTTGGCCATTTGTGTGTCTTCCCTGCTTGATACATGTACTCAGATCCTTTGCCCAGGTTCATACTGAGAAGTTTTAGATTGTTTGTTGGGTTCTTTCTATGTCCTAGACACAAGCTTCTTATCAGACATAAAATGTGCAAGTGTTTTCTCCATTGTTTTGATCCAGTCTAATTGGCCCTGGTTTGTCACCATACTTTTGGTGTCTTTTCTTGAGATCATTCTTAAATCTGGGGCTGGAAAGATGCACTGCTTCCATTTATTCTAAAGGTTGTATTGCTTTGGCCCTGTGATCATGTTTTGTTAATTTTATATTGTGATCGTAGGCACAGACATAAGTAAATTCTGTAATTTTTAACCATTTTACATATGCAAATCAGAGACACTAGTTGCACAGAGCTTGCTCTTCTGGCTGTTTGCAAAATTGTTTCATCACCTCAGACTTTTAACTCTGAACTCATTAAGCGACATCTCCCTCTCCCTCCTCCCAAGCCTCTGGGATTTTTTTTTTTTTTCAGTTAATTTAAAGGTAAGCAAGTAAATGGAGCTAGTGGATGCATAACTCTGCTGTTTCCGGTATCACCCTCCATCACCTGCACGGCTGACTGCCATCCCTGCCTAACTGGCACTGTACTTGTCAATCTCCCTGTTCTGTTCACGCGGGAGCTGCACCATTCCTTTGGGAATACTCCAAACGATTTCGTGGAAGGCTCAGCAGCCTCCAGCTTCATCAGTCCTGACCACCATTGAAGTGCGGACTCTGGTCCAGCCTGCATCTGTTGGCCTCTGACTGTTTGCTCGCTCCCTGAATCTCTAGACAGAGTTCATGATGAACTCTGAGCTCATCAAGCACTGTTTTCATTAAGATTCTTAACAATGTCTTTTCTTTCCCAGGAGCCTGTTCTTGATGATCATTGAACTAATGCCTCTCTATCATTCTGATCTGTTCCTGGGTCACCTCTCTAACTAAAACAACAATCTCTGGCCACTCTGTATTCAAACAGTATAGCTTAAATTTCCTCTAGCTGACTATGTCCATTTGTTCATTTGTGTATGCTCTGTTCTCCGACTCTCATTCAGACTCCATGGAGACTGGAGCCTTTTCTTCTGAGTTCCCACAATGCCTTGCATAGAGTAGATTTGAGTACATAAAAGATTGAGCTTCCTCCTTTCATGGCTATGATCTTTATTAAACTCAAATAACAACCCCTGTCTAATCTCACGTGACCCTTAGTGGAGGATGTCTTTAAGGTACTGCATCTATAATAACCTCAGACCCAGTCACTAGTGATAGACACTCTCAGTTCACAATGGCTGTTTGCAAGGACAGGATGAGTATCCCTGGCTTGGAACCAGAAGCATTTGCTTGCTCAAAGATTTTGGACTGTGGAATAATTAGCATAGATTTCACTCATTGACTATCCCTAACCCAAAACCTAAAAGGCTCCCGTGGGATTCCAAAGCACTGAAGACTCTAGGTTTTCAGATGAGGGATACTCAGCTCACACCAGTTTTTTGACTTACTGAAATTAATTGAGCTGCTCCCCTTTCAACTTTCTCTGTTTGCTTTCAATGAGGTTCTTCCTCACCTTCTCACCTCTCTTCATCCCCTCTCCCATCAGTCTCCCTCCGGAGCTTTCTGTTTCTGTCTGGGGTGGAGTCCCTTTCTGATCTCCTAGTGTAACTCTTCCAAAGCCCGGCAGTACTCGTGGAAGTTCGGGGCTGTGGTTAATGTAGCGCTGGTGCCTGCCACTCTGTGCTTAGGTTTCCTCTGGTCACAGACTCACTTCTCAGGGCCAGGAGCAAAGCTATACCCTTCCACTGACCCAGGGACCCACCCACTACCAGGAACCCACCCACCCCCACCCCCACACACACCTGAACCTGAGTGCGGAGGAGGGAAGGAGATGGGAAGCCATTCTTGACTTTAAATTTGTTTGGCACTCCTGGGATTAGAGTCAGATATCCACAGAGTGGTCACCAAGCAGAGTCTCTCTGGCTCCATGACTTCTAGGGACCTTGCAGAGCCACCCCCTGGAAAGAAAGAAACGTGAAGACGAAGCTTTGAGGTCTTTGAAACACCTCTCACCTGATCACTTTCACTCCCAGAGCGCAGGCGCTTGAGTGAGAACAAGAACCATGAATATCTCCCTAGGAGTGTCAGTCACTTTGTGCTCGGTGTGATGCTGTCCAGTCCCACTTCAGCAAATATTAAGAGAAAGGTTTGAGAAGGTCTGAGAGCTGAGGCACTTGATGTGTCCTTGGACCAGTCCTTCTTCAGCTTGTTTTCAAGCAGACCAAAAGATAATTTGATTTTAAAATATATATATAAATTCAGTGCCAATCAACCATTAGTTTTGTTTGAACATCTGATTTTGTTTTATTCATTTGAAGGACACATAAGGTGAAAAAATACCATTATCATGAGAAAGGACCTTTAGAATCACGAAGGAGTTAGTTTTGAAATGACCTCACGCTTTGAGAGATGCTTCTACTGTTCCATTTTTCTATGTCCTGACAAAAAAGAAGAAAGCAGATTGCACTGTGGCCTCTAGATATTAACAGTGGCTTCTTTGTTTTCCAGATACTCCACTGGCCAGTGGGCACGCCACAGACTACTTGTTTGTTGGAAATATTGTTTACACGGTAAGTTTAGCGCTGTTGAGCCATTCCTAAAGGGCACTCATGAGGGCTCTACCTCCCCAGTTATACACGGCTCCCCACATTAAAATGACTTACTCCACGTCTTTATGGGCTGGGGCTTCCTTGAAGTTCAGACTGATCAAGAAATACTTGCATCATACCAAACTCCTCTCTCTCTCTCTCTCTCTCTCTCTCTCTCTCTCTCCCTCTTTTTTTTCTTCACAGTACGTTGTGGTTACAGTTTGTCTGAAAGCAGGGTTGGAGACAACAGCGTGGACTAAAGTGAGTTGTCTTTGGAACTCTTCTTTCTCCATTATAGATAGTTGTATGCAGTGACTTCCATTTAATCCTTGGGGAAACAAGAAATACTACACTGTTGTCTTATTTCAAATTTCGCAAGTAAAAATTGTTTTTGATCTTTAGGAAGGCAATTTGGAATTTGGGATCCAACCTCTCCTGGGGCTTTATTTGCTCAGCACCTAGCCCAGCTTACAGCTACTGATTATTACCTGCCTGAAATGAAAATTCTCATTGTTACTGAGGAGATGGGGGGAGAGGAAAAGGGAAAGGAATAAAGGGAGAGAGGGAGGGAGGGAGGGAGGGAGGGATGGAGGGAGGGAATGAGGAAGGGAGGGAGAGAGAGAGAGAGAGAGAGAGAGAGAGAGAGAGAGAGAGAGAGAGAGAGAGAGAGAGAAGAATGCAGAACAAGTCAGAAAATGTTGTATTTGCACATGGCTCTACTTTGGCACACCTGGGCAGTCTCTCGACCTCTGACTTGGTGTGCATCCTCAAATAAAAGGGTGAATTGTGGCACATAGAGTTTTGTCATTTTTTTTTTCTCCTAAAGTCTCACATTTGGAAACCTTAAAGCGCACTTCAGTGAAACGATTGCTCGTGATTAGAGAGTACCACACTGCATAGTTATCCTGGGTTTGTTTTATCAGCATCCTGTTTCCTGTTTGGTTCTTTCCAAGATGGGATAAGACCCACACTTCACAGTGTCTGTCTGCCACAGTGGGACTGTAGCTTGCTTACCTCCTGCTCTGGTACTAAGTAAATGGGGTAGGATGGAAGGTCACCATGGAGCCAGGGAATCTGTCAAAGGATGAAGGCGGGTAGGAGGTGGAAATGGCAGCTTAGCCTGGAATATTGCAGGAAGAGGTAGTGAGTGTCAGAATGTGGAAGTACTAGTTTAAAACTAGAACCTGAAAGGCAGAGCTTGCTGAGGGATTGGATTGTAGTTTGTAAAGAGAGAGGTCAAGGGTTGTATTAAGAGCACAAAGGAAAGAGGCCAACAACTTAAAGAGGCATGAGATGTTTGTGTCACAGAAGTGAAGACAGAGTTTTAGTTACTAGAGCGAGGAGGAGGAGGGGCAGGGAGAGGGGGAGATGCATGGGATGAACTAGCGGATGCAGAGTCAAGCAGGGTGGGAAGAGTCACTTTAATGTCCTGTACGAAGTGGGGTAACTATACTGAGTACCCACTTTCAAAACAACTGGAAGGAAGAATTTTGGATGTTCCTCAGGTTCAGAAATGATGTTTTGTGGGTGTGGATATGCCAGTTACCCTGACCTGATCATTGCATAGTATATACATGCATTGGCGTGTCTGTCACACTGTACCTGTGAATGTGAACAATTGTACGTGGATTTTTAAAACTCTATTAAATGCAATGTTTCAAGTTTTTAAAGGGGGCATTAGCCATTCCGAGTTGCTTTTAAACAGTCTCTGCAATATGACAGATATTGTTGTTAAGGGATAAGAATATTCTATTTGTCCATTTCACTGCTCTCTCACTAGATGGCTGCACCCTTGTGTTATAAAAACAGACACGAGATAACCCCAGGGATGGGTGGGTCATGGCTGGGGCTTGGATTTTAGAAGAAGGTTGGGGGCTTAGCACACCTCCATCTTCAGGATAGTATAAGCCACCCATAATTCAAATTCATCATGACAAATCCTGAGACAAGGAGCTTACTGAGAAAGGCAGAGCTCTCCAGTAACGAGTACGTCCTCAGTTTCTTCCTTCCCATCAGGGAAGGGGTTTGGATGTGGGATGGGGGTTGGGCAACTTATGGGCTGGAGTAGACACTCCCACCCTGACCCCCGGGGCCAGCAGAAAGCCCTGTCTAAGCATTTATTTCCTCCACAGTTCAGTCACCTGGCGGTGTGGGGAAGCATGCTGATCTGGCTGGTGTTTTTTGGTGTCTACTCCACCATCTGGCCGACCATCCCCATTGCTCCCGACATGAAAGGGCAGGTCAGTACTGTGATCGTGTGTGTCATCTCTCCATTATGCTTGTGCACAGGTGAGCGAACCAGCTTTCTGTGTCTTGTAACAGTGAACTTGGGTAAAGGCAATTGTCATCTGCTTGCGTCAAAACTTAACAGTAGCTGAACCAATTCAAGCAGCTAGGAGAGGTTGTCTCATCCACAGAAGTGGTGTGAGACATTTAAATACCATGAAGCATTTCTCCCTCAGTCCTCCGACATACGTGGTGTGCTCACATTTCCTTAGTTATGTGCTGGCTGTATACAACAACACTGTTTGTAATTGTATACAAAATGGGAGTGGTTTTGAGGCAGTCATGATCCAAGCTTGTGTTGATCACAGATTCAGTGTTAAGTACATGATTGACTGCTTAATTGGTAACTGGTCACTTGTAAAATATCAGCCTAAGAACTCTAGTAACCAGGTAGTGGGTATGCCAGAATCTTCCTTTGTCCATATCTTCAAGCCAGCCAAAGAGGCTGAGGTTAGAGATCTTACTACTCTTGTTTGAATTGTTTCTGATTTTTTTTTTTTTTACTTAACCTATGCCCAATTGTCTAACATTGAACCACTAACAATGACCAATTAGGTCACAGAACTCTATCACGTCAGGTGTGAAGAGAAAGGAGTTGGGTATGGCCTAAAGCAGTAATCTCAGTTCTCAAGTGAGGCTGTATGAGCCCACACCATAAAGCCATGCTGGGCTGGCTACACATAGTCAGAATCCTCTTAGATCCCCACAAGGGGATGCTCCAAGCCCTAGGCTTTAGGAGCTACTAGGAGCCTCACTAGCTAGGCTCATCCCTCTTTGTAAAGTGAAGCACTATTGTGTTACTACTTTAGGTCCATTCCCTAGGCTCTGTGTTTCCTTCCCAGAGAGCCAGAAACCCTCTGTCCAGCCCTGCCTTGGCATTTCTCTGGATGCAAACCAACATGTACAACCCTTAGGTCTCCATTATCTGTGAGACTGCCATTGTCTCTAAGACTAGACATCTCTTACAGGGCATGTGCTCTTTGAGTAGATGTCCGTGCTGGTTCAGCCTCCTGAGTGTACAGTAGGGTGTTTACAATACTGGAAACAGAAGCAGGGGTAGGAAGAGATTAACTGAGGATCAGGGCATGGCCATCCTGACTACCGGCTCTGCAGCCTCTACAGAAATAAATACAAACTCCTGGGTCTAGATACACGTCCAAGAGCTTTTGTTCATGGGATAGCCCAGGCTATTATCACTGGCCTTTTACCTGGTAAATAAGTCAGCCGATACCCCTCAGTGTCCAGATGCTGGGCCTGTCCTGCAGGAGTGAGCTTGCATGCCCCCCATTGATATTTGTAGGGAAAGGAGTCAAGCAACATGTAAATGTCTAAAACAGAAGAGAGCCATGCTGGCAGGATAGGGTCGACGGGTGCCTGACTAGCAGACACAGCCCTTCCTTGACAAGTGCTTCCTTTCCTTGACTGCTCTAGCAAGCCCCGCTCTGTGTACATTCGCTCTAGTAACTACAATTCTAAAGTGTTGAATTAGGCCATTTGCCAAGTCCCGTCCTCATAAAGTGGCTGACTTTCAAACTACAGAGAGGCTGAATTCATCATGGACCCTTTAGGGTGCGTACGGCTCCCCTGAGCAAGGGCAAAGGTCAGGTGTGTCTTCTGCTGGATGACAAGAGTTCAGTCAACAAAAGGCATTTATGGACAGTCCCATGATGTAATATGTCCCGGTGACGTCATATCTCAGCCATCTGGGTGTGTGTAAGTACTCTCCACGGGGAATGAAGAAGTCATCTTAGGATTCGTTTCCCAGATGTCCCCTTCATTAAGTGATACATGGCTGTCCTTGCAGACAGTGAGCTGTTCCCACCAATAAGGAGCCAAGAAGTGCTCCTCTTCAGTTAAATTACGCAGCACTTTTGTATGAAAACTTTGGATTTTACTTAAACTGTGGCACTTTCTTCCTTTCTGTTGGTTGGTTTCAACAGGAAGCAAATGGGTCGTTTTGAAACAACACAGTTAGGTAAGACTGAGGCTCCTGCTTGACATCAAGTGAGAGGACCAACAGAGTTTTCGTCAAAGATCTCTTTAGCGTCTCTGGTCTTTCTCCCGGGGTGAGATCCAAGTGGGAAGGATGTGAGCGTGCGATGTTAGCCTTCACTCCATGGCCCACGGCAGCATCTAACCTGCTACCTGATTTAGCAGGCTGCTGTTGGCCGAGAAGTAGCAAGAACCTATTAAACACTGATCCATGGTGCAGGACAGACAAATGTATAGAGCATGCCCAGGACCAGTCTGACTTCCCACATGAAGCCTCAGAAGGGCTTTCTCCAATCACAACTGTGTCATCAAAAGGGGCAGCAGCTGGGTTTAGGTGTGGTCAGAGGAGGAAGGGTCCCGGGCGACACTATGGCAAGCATGCTCTAGCCATAGCCACTCCTTAGAGTGGGAAGCATTCTAGGAAAACGGTGCTCTGTAGAAGTTAATATTTTAAGAATGCTTCTAGTGATTTTCAGAAACTGTGCTTTGTAGTTGACTCCACCGTAGGGTTTTGGCAGATGAACATAATTCTTTGAAGCTCTGGAACTGAGCTGGGATCTAATGGTAAGTGGTATTTCTCCCCCCAAGAGCTGGAGACAGATACAGCAGCAAGCATTCTGTCTATTCATAAAATCTTCAGCCATTGAAAAGATGCATTGTTTGTGCTGAGAATTTCCCCACTAATGTGATTAAGAATTTCTTTGTCTGGTCCATTCTGTCTGCAGTGTTTCTCACAGGGCTGAAGGCAGGTCTTCCCTTGCGGGCAAAGGGAAGGAAGGACTGTAGAATGAAGTTCTTTCCCACCGTCAGAGCTTTTTACTATGGCACCTTGTAGTGTGGTGTGGAAAAGCCCGGCAGCCACCCAGGAAGTCTCAGGGAACATCTGTGAAATCAGAGAAGCTCCCGGGGGACTCTTCTAAAGATGCAGAATTTGGAAGGTTTTAAGGGACACCCCATTTCTTCATTTTTCTAGTAGCACACTTAGAGCTATAGACCTTGGCTTGTGTCTGTCTGTCATGGTGAATAGCATGGCCCTCGGCTATGGAGAATCGATGAGGATGGTTTTCCCAGGGTACCATAACCATGCAATCAAAATTTCTCCATCGCAGCTTAAATGCTCTAAAGTGGAACACAGCTAAATTCCTTAGTTTACCTCCGTTCCCAAAGTTCCCTGTTGGTGTGGGGCTTCCAGGGAAACTGGATCTAATGCCAGGGCAGTAATGTACTTGAATTTTCTTCAGGCAATTCCCAGGGCTTCTGACTTCAGGGCTGTGTGAAGGGAGGCCCCAAACTTCACCTTTGGTCTCAAGTCAGGAGCTGGAGACCCTGCCGCAGTCAGACACCACCTCCCCCTCAGCACATCTCTTGACCTGAGGTGACTTCCTAATCAGCAAAGTCAGAATAAGCCTAGTCACTCTGGAAATAGCTCGTGGTTGTAAGCCTAGCCTTTAACAACTGAGCCATCTCTCCAGCCATGGAAATAGCCTATGGGAAGTCAAGAACACACATGTTCTCCTTTCCAGGACAAATGAGTTCTGAATCTTTCTGAAAAAAAAAAATTCTGCACAATTTAAAACCCTGATTCTTTTGCCAACACATTTTAAAGACTTTATGTGAGTTTTTTTCAGTAAGGGCTTGCATCAGACTCATCCAGGTTGCCTGTTAAAATCCCTCAAGATAACATGTGCATATAATAATGCATGCACACACATACACACAGAGAGAGAGAGAGAGAGAGAGAGAGAGAGAGAGAGAGAGAGAGAGAGAGAGAGAGGAAGAGAGAGAGATATATGGGTGTGGAGGCCCAGTTTGGAAATCACTGCTCTAAAATATTCCACTGTAACATTTTAGCTCCTGACAGATGCCTAAGAGATGGTGGTCCACTGAACATACCCACACTTGACCAAATTCTCATAGGCAAGAGTTGTGTGAGATATACCAGATAGTCCCAAGTGCCTCAAGGCAGCTCTGCTTTCTAAATAGGGAATTGTACCAAAGACATTACATGGCTTGCCATGGAAAAATACTCCTCACCAATGGTTTTTTTTTTTTCCTTTAAAGTTCATTTCATTGCTAATAAAAGAGGGGAAAGCCTTCTCACTTCAAAGCGTACAAACTGCTAACTCTGACTTCAGTGCCAAACACCAGGCCCCAGCCAGTTACTGGCATGGAGCAGACTTTTTTTTTTTCCCCTCTCATCCTAAATATGGGAATGGATTTATTTGTGAGCTTTCCAGACATAATTGGGAATACAGTGTACCCCCCCCCCGCTGGGCTAAGCACTAACAGAGGGGGAAATGGTGGAGGTGTGTCGTTTTGCTGTCATTGAGTCAAAGTGATCTGGGGCTCTTCTTCCCCCAAGAAGTTGTCTCCCTGGACTGTGTTGTCCATTTGGTTTAAGGTCTGGGAGTGCCCACATGAGATGTGAGAACATAGAGTTTGTTTGCAAGTTGCGCGTGCTCCAATAGGTAGGCCAAGAAGACATGCCGACCACCTTGCTCAGCTGCTGTCCTTGGCTGTTTCCCAAGGACCAGGGTTGCCAGGTAGGCATTGCCCAAGCACCAGGTGAGGCACTGGCCTTAGGTTAATGTCGCTGGTGTGGTATGGGGTCATCTGCCCTCCGTCACCGTTCCCAGGGTGTTTTCACACGTATTGTGATTTGTTGAGGGCCACAGACCCCAGGAGTTGTTTCTGCCCCTCCCTACAGGGATGTGCTTAGCTTCTCTGTGGTAGTAAGTGGCTCGGCAGCTTGAGGGAAGCCTTTACTCCCTCGGGTAATCCCTCAAGAGTCATCCACCTTCTCTTCTAAAGGGCGCGGGTGCAGCTGGGGGCCTGATGCCGTTTGAATTCTGGATGTTCCTCCAACGCTAACACATACCCAGCTTCCTAGCCTCTGGCATTGCGGAGAGGTCTTTAGGTCACTGGAAGTGGGTCCTTGAAGGGACAAGGAGAGTCCAGCCCTTTGGCGTTCTTTTGCTTTCTCTTGGCAAGGAGGGATTTTGTTATGACATGTGCTCTCTTCGGGATATACTGCACTGCCACAGGCTGAAAGCAACATGGCCATCCTCAGAGATCAAAACCTCCAGTACAGCGAGCCAGACGACATTCATGAGTTCATCGTTCAGGAATTTGTTATAGGAGTGGAAACCTGACCACCACAGACCTGAGGAATTGTTCCGTTAACAGAAATAAATCCACCCTCAGAGTTCTAACCCTTGTGTGAAAGACAGACTGGAAAGACAAAAACAGGGGTCTCCAGGGCAGTTGAGGAAGGAGGAACGGAATGAACCGCAGCTCCCGCTAATCTACGCTAGTCAGGCTCTCCCAGGAGCTGCTCCAAATGTACTGTGTGGCCTTTGTATGTAGATCCTGGGAAGGAAAGTTTTCTTCAAGCTTGAGTGGAGGTTGAGATGTTCCTTATATTACAAGCAAGAAGTCAACCACAAAAATAAATGTTTTTGTGCATATATATATATCACATATGTAGCATATATATATTATATGTTATGTATATAAAATGTGTATATTTAAGTTGGAGACTGTGAAGTGGCTTCCAGTTCTTGCTAGTGGCAGTAATGATAGCTCACCACCATATCCTACCTACTTCTCAATAGGACTTCAGAATTAACAGCATTGTTGTGATAAAGAGCCGTATCCAGCTTCTTCCTACTCAGTATGGATTCTGTTTGTGACTGTGAGACCTGAACTAAATTAACCTGAAACCTGAGACATGTAGACAGTTAAGTCCATTGCTTGTATTGTCTGTGCTTGAGTTACTCCTGACCTTCCACTTTTCCATGTGTGCGGAGTCAAAGGTGTATAGAAAGGCAGAAGAACTAGAGAGAAGACACATGTGAGTAACAGAAGTAAGCAGTGTGCATTCCGCAGTTAGTAATTGTCAGACAAAATCCAATCGCTCCTTTCTGGCGGGTTGATCCAGAGCCGCTAATATTACTCTTTGTCTCTCTGCCTCCTTGCACTGGGATGACCAGGGAGTGCCACGATGCTCGACATTTCTTCTTATCTGGGTTCTTGGGATCAGACTCAGGTCCTGTTATTTATGCAGCAAGCACTTTAGGAAATAAGCCATCTCCCCAGCCCCTGCCACAAGTTTCTAAAAAGATTTTCATCTTATGGTTGAGTGCACAGATACGCAGCATGCATATGTAGAGGGTTGACTGTATACTTTTCACATAGATGCACTGAATGTGTGCGATCACATAAAAGTGAATGAAGCAGTTCATTCATGAACCTGCCCCTGCCTGGGGAGACTGAGGCTTAGACTGAGGAAGCTCTGTGGCCAGACAGGGTAGGGCATGGTGATTGCCATGAGTCTCTTGGACTCCAGGGTCTGAGCCACAACCCTCTGTCACTGCAGACAGCAGCAAGAATGATGATAAACCAGGTATCTGCTCAATGCCGGTCACCCCTCCTTAAAATGTTGCCTTACGTTTGATCAGAAGTGACCTGCCCTGCAATGAGATGGAGTCTTAGACACATGGGTGGAAAGTTTCAGGCAACAGGCATTTGTTGGAAAATGTGATAGAAAGCACCAGCGTTGGGGGACCAGCTCTCCCCTCCCCAGTGCACAGTGCTCCCCCTTGGGGCAGTTCATTTCATTCCGCCAATCTCTTTCAAAGGTGCCGCATGTTGGAAGCCAGGTGGCTTTGTTTCCCTCTTCAGTGAGCCGCTTTGTGGTCCTCCTAACTTTTGTTGCATGTATTCACATTCTTTTTTTAAAATACCTGTCAGCAAATTAAAGTATGTGTTCCATGCTGATTTTGTTTGTTTGTAATATACATGCCCAGTGGTCACAGAGTCTGATTTATGTGGTTTTGAGCTTTTTCCTTTCGCACAGCATGTAGAAATGGGTTTTTGCAAGTTTTGTTCCCAATGCACAAAGAGACCCACCTCCCTGACATCTTCAGAGGGCAGTGGCCCTGTCTGGGGGCAGGTGACTAACACAGCAGCTCTCCTTCCCTGAGATGATGGGAAGCCTTAGGTTTGCCCTGTTCAAAGGGAACAGAAATTATTGAGAGAGCCAAGACCTATACAAGAAAATATGACCAGGATAAGTTAGATGATAAGAGAGACTTGAAATGGAGGTATAACATACTATTAACCATGGCCAGGACATGGCTGATTTATGTAAATAATAGTATAAAGCTTTTGTATGAACATCAATGCTAGTGATCGACAATTCAGCAAACAGGGTTCAAATAGGTGAGATTTCCAGGTGCTGGGTTTGCTACTATGGAAGTCAGATTAAGTGGCCATTGTAGTAGTTAGGGTTCCTTTGGCTAAACACAGCCAAAGAAGTATCAGTTGTTTGGAATCGGGCAGTCTGATATATTTGGTTTGTGTGTGTGTGTGTGGGGGGGGGGTGTCCATGTTAATGGTTGTGTCCTGATTTTGATGAGGGACAGGAGGACTGGGAAGAAGCCAATGGGAAGAAGTATATTTCCCAATGTACTCTGAGGGCTATTCCCATCCACATGGCCCAGAAGCAGCTTGCAAAGTCCTGTGGCTTATCATCTTCTTCCTGCCCTGTATCTGTCTCCCCAGCCCCCAATCCCTTCTCTTTCAAGAAGTACACTTCTGGGGCTGGAAAGATGTGACAAAACATACTGCTCTTACAGAGACCAAAGTTCATTTCCCAGCATGCACTTCAAGTGACTCATAGTCATGTCGGGCAGCTTGTAACTGCCTATAATGCCAGTTGGAAGGGATCTGACACCTTTTCACAGGTACCTACACTCATATGCATATAATACCCCGCCAACACTATCGTGTGAGTGATTGTGCATGTGTGTGCACTTGTGTACATACACACACACACACACACACACACACACACACACACACACACATACACACAAACACACTTACTAAAATATAAAAAATTAATAAAGAAAAAGAAGTATACTCTGGTACCTCTGTTCTAATCCTAGACTCTGGCTCTTCAGCCTGGGATTTATCCCCAAGGCTGTTCCTTCCCATGCACCGCAACAGTCAGTCAGGAATGCCCACTGAGTCACACCGGTCTGCCTGGAGATAAGTCAGGGATCTTTATAAAAACTAATGTTAGGAATAAAGTCATGGGCTGCAAAGCTTGCTGCATGAGCCTGGAGTTACCAGGGGCTGTCGTAGAATAAGAGAAGGTATCTGTCTGCTGTTGGCTGAGCACAGAGCAAAGCTGACCTGAGGGCTGATGGGAAGGTGTGTGTCCGTCCCTTGAGCTGCCTCTCCCCGGAGCTGTAGCCACCTCTGTACTTTCAGATCGCCACAAGACCCTGTATTTCCACTTCTCTCAAAGATCATTTGAGTTAGGTTGCTGATACTTCTGCAAAAACATCTTACTAATGGAAAAGCTGCTCAATAAAGTTACAGACATGGAAGGCAAAGTTGTCAGGGTCAAGTTAGGATAGAGAGGACTCCTATTCCTTCTGGAAAATCTCCAGTCATTATCAAATGGTAGAAAAACAGTTGGTTAACTTGACTCCACCAACATGAAATACCAAGTGACCTCCCCTTTTCCAATGTCCTTCCTCCAACGACTTCATGCCCACCTCGCTTCAACAACCAAAATTTTAAAAGCAGGCTAGGATAGAAGCTAATATTTGAAATTATAAGTGGGGGAGGAGCTTTTCTCTTTCTCCTGGTAGCCAATGATTCAAAATGGCTTAGAGTCCAGGACCCTTGAAGCTGGCTCAGGTGAACCCTTCCGACTACTAGCATTTGGAAGAGGCCAAACCAAAGACCTGCTCATGGAAAGGGATGGCTACATGGATAAATTTAGTGTTCTTCCTTAGAGAAGTGTATTCAAGAAGCTGATTATAAGTCCATACAATTCTCCTACCCAAAGAATGACTGAAAGTTTCTAGCTAAAATTCTTCTAGCTACCCATGAGAATATATGGAATATCACTGATACTTGTATTTGTAAAAAGGTAATAGGCATATTTCACTATTTCGTGGAATGTATTTGTTTGGCTTGTGATAGTAAAAAAAAGGGGGGGAGCAAAAATGAGAACAAAATGGATTTTGGTGGACCTTAATCCAGGAGGCTTTAATCTAATCCATATCCAATGTATTTCTGATGGGTACACCCCAGACCACACCAGCAGAAGTCACCATACCCCAAACCAACACATTGCTGGACAGCATTTACAAAATGATATCCAAGGGTCTGCAGTATCTAAAGTAATAAATTTAAGGAACTGTGGAACTGTGGAAGAGGTTTGGGCAGAGAACACGTTAAGCATAGGCTTTGGTAGCATCTGGCCTCCAATAAATCATGGAGGTGATTTCATGGGTGAAGTGAGCTTCCTGGGGAATTGCTCCTAGGAGGATGAGGGGCCAGAGAACTCCAGGTCACTGGCTGCTCAGCACAGCTTCAAAGCAGTGAGACGATCTGGCATCCTCGCAGAAGGGGATGCAAGATTCCCTGGTGTGGCAAGAAAAGAAAGCACCTCGTATTTGGAATTCTGTTCCCATCACTGCATCGTAATTTAAAGGCAAGAAAAGTGGGGCATACCATGGTCAAGAACCCTGTTGTATAGGCAGATGCAGGGGTGGGGAAGGGCAGAAGCAGAGGACCAGCAAGTGTGATGGAGAAGGCCAGGTGGAGGGAGAGACCTGCAGGGAGAGGCTGAGACTCGGTGACTGGCCTGATGGGAAACTTTACCAGGTCTGCTAAGGAAAGAAAGAGTGACCGTGAAAAATGTCCTGTAACTGAGTAAGTCTGGATTTTGCCCTTCCGTGAGAAATGTGGGAAAAGTAATTCCAGAAATAAAAGAGAGCATGAACATTCTTGTGAGCGGTCTTTCTGACTGCTAGGTTGTTCAAAAGGGTCCCTTAGAAAGTCATGACCTGTTTGTTTGATTTTTTTGTTTTGTTTTGTTTTGTTTGTTTATTTGTTTGTTTGTTTTAAGGATCTCTCTACTCTTCAAAGAAAATCAAACTTTACATGAGAGTGTTTTAAGACTTCCTTGTGGGGCTGGAGAGATGGCTCAGCAGTTAAGAGCACTGACTGCTCTTCCAGAGGACCTGGGTTCAATTCCCAGCACCCACATGGCAGTTTACAACTGTCTGTGGTTCCAGTTCCAGGGGATCCAACACCTTCACACAAACATATATGAAGGCCAAAAAAAAAAAATCAATGCATATAAAATAAAAATAAATAAATTATTTTTAAAAAGACTTCCACATGAAATAAACTTAATGATCATAAATAACATCTTGAAACTCTGACATTTCGATGCTAAAAAATAATATTGCCAAATAGATTTTCATCTGGGGTTTGTTTGCTTACTTGTTTGTTTTTACAGTGCTGATGACTGAAGTCAGGGTCCTGCACAAGAGCTCTACCCAGCCCTTGATTCTGTGAGGAAAGGGCCTTGTTGTGTAGCTCAGGCTGGCCCCCAGCTCACAATCCTCTTCCATCAATCTCCCAAGGACTAGGATGGCCAGTGTAGGCCGCCATGACCAGCAGCAGCTTTGTTTTTAATACAAAACAAAAAAGTCAAGAAGCAGCTGCAGTTCGCAGGGTTTTCTCTGAAGGACTTATCATTGTTTAAACACTTACCTTATTCCATGTTTGGTAAATTTATTAGAGCAATAGTCTCTTTCCCAGCACTAACGTGATTTTATTTTGTGTAGCTCTGGCTTGGGTCATCCTGGTAAGAGTACCATTTACCAGATGCCATTTTAGACCACTTTCTCAAAAAGAAATGATTTTTTTAAGAAAAGTAATTGCTCTTTGTTCCCCTGTGACGCTCATGTAACTTCCTAAATTAGGAGTGCTGTTCTTAAAAGTTATACTTGAGTGCATATGTTCGGCAGAGCCTACCTCTTTAGTCTTTCAAATTCTGACACAGTGTAGGCCTGTGGAAATGGCTCAGCTGGTGAAAGTTCTTGCTGTGCAACATGAGGATCTGAGTCCAGTCCTCTGAACACACAGAAGAAAAAGCCTGTCAACAGCGAGCGGCTGTCCTCCCAGTACCGGCACGCAGCAACAGGCCGCAGCCTGGAGCTCACTGGCCAGCCAGCCTAGCTGAACCCGTGAACGGCCAGATGCCTCAAAAGAGGAGGTGGAGAATAACTGAGAAGACACCAGCCTTGACCCTCAGACTCTGGTGGATACACCTATATACACAAGACACACACACACCACACACACATACACACCACACATATACACCATACACACACACACACACACACACTATACACACACACCACACACATACACACTACACACACACACCATACACACACCACACATACACACCACACACACATAAACACATACCACACACACATATACACATACACACCTCATTCATACACTCACACACATATACTATGTATTACACACCTCATACACCTCTTACACACACATACACCACATACACACATACTACACACACTCAACACACACACACCATACACACACACACCACACACACATACACCATACACATACTACAAGCACACACCACACACATATACCACACACACCACATACACACACATACACACACACTACACACATACCACACACACTACACACACACCACACACATGCACACTACACCACACGCATCACACATACACACCACTGAGAGGGTTAAATGAGCTTCCAAAACTTGAAACTCTGAGTCTTGAACTTGTAGGAGACGAGTAGTCCGAAAAGAAACCATGGGCTGTGAACTCTCCATGTGTCCCTCAGCTTTCCGGGGCTGTTGACCATGCATCCATGTTGCTTGCATTTTCCGTGTTTGAAGTTAGGCCTCGCTAGTCCGGCTGCCTCTGCCGCTCCCCGCCTCTGCTGCTCTTTGTAGCACATGTCTTTGGAGACCTGCGCGGCAGCTTAAGTTTCAATTTGAGGTCAGAATTTTGCTCCGCTCCAGCTTTGCCGAGAGAGCCCGCTCAAGCTGTTCAACCAAAAAAACCCTCCTCACGTGAGCTTGGGAGCCATTTTCTGAGGCCCCTGAGCCTCCTGCTTCGAGGAGAGAAGAGCTGCTCATTAAGGACTCATTAAGGACGTTACTTAGATAGGCAAGTGCTGACAAAGGGGACAGGGCCTTTTCTAATGACTTCCTAACAGAGCCGCCATTGTGTGCAGAGAGACCTCAGGTGTGAAGGCCACTCTGAGGAGGTTGCCTGAGAAAATAACCAACTTGCTAAGTAGGTTGTAGAGGAAAAGCTAACAGTTTAACCACTTGCTTTCAATGGTAAAATAAAAAAAAAAAAAAAAAAAAGGGGGGGGGGGGGGGGGGGAGTCACTGCTGTCCCTTAGGTAGGACCTTACAGATGGCTCTTGCAGAGACTGTGAGGATAGGGATGACCTGGGGGAGGAGATTAAGCCACAGGAGCCCTCACCCTATCACCATTCCTGATAACTTTATGATGTGTTGTATAGTTTATATCAAAAGTAGTGGCTAGTGACTAATGCCATGGGGTAATAGCCATACGGTGAATTGAAATAATTCTGGCTCTTTCTACATCACCCATGCATGCAACTGGCTTCCTGCTCCCGTAGACTCTGAACACTCCTCTGCCATGTCTCCTCATGTTACTGTCTGCTGGGCACCATCCTCTCTCCCCATCCCTAAACCCTTAAGCTACCCTTCCCCTGGTCGCCCTTGTCAGGGCAGCGGGAGCCGCCTCTTGTTAGAGCATCCATAGCGACACAATTTCCACGGCACCCGTGTGTCTACCGGGACTGTAAAGAAGCAAGCGAGTGTGTCTGACACCAAGGACAGTGACTGCTGCAAGGTCAAAGAGCCTGGCCCTGGGATGCGGTTTTCTGTGTGGCTGGTTTCCGCGGACGCATATCTGACAGCTGGAACTCCGGTCAGCAGTTCCCCTACGAGACATTCTTCATCAGGGGGGTACCAAGTCGGGCTTACTAAAGGAGAGCCGGATGCTCAGCCCGCCTGATTTGGGGCTTCACCTAAACATGCTGAACTTGATTAGCTATCACAGTCAGAATCCTTGAATGTAATAAACACCAACAGACCCCACCAAAATGGCTTTGAGATAAGAAGCAGAAAAGGAAAACTTGGGGTGAACTGCAGCCCCAATATATATGAAACAGCTAAGTGGAGAGCCAGGTTAACAGAGCTGGAGGGAGTCAGCTGTGGTAGTACACAGCTGTAATCCCAAAGCTCAGGAAACTGAGGCAAGAGGGTTAGAAATTTCAGGCCAGCCTGGGCTGCATAGTGAAACCCTGTCCCAAAATTAATAAGGAAGTGATAAGGAAGAGGTAGGTAGCCTCCTGAGTGAGAGCCTGAGGCCTGTGGGGCCTGGCCTGGAATGCCCAAGGGTCAGAGAGATGCAGATGGATAGGACCAGATACTCCAAAAGTCAAATATAACTCCTTGTATAAGAATCCATTACTGGCCAGTGTCTAAAGCAATGTGAAAAATAATTTTTATTTTCACTCCAAGAAAATCCAACAGCTAATCCATGGGGCTGCCTCCCGGCACCCTCGCTTTTCATAAACTGGCCAAATATCCCACCATATCAGGATATGTGTTCTTTTCCCTCAAGATGCTATCAGGTCAGGAATAACCAAAAAAAAAGAGAGTGGGGTGGCGGGGAGCGTGTGTTCGGCACTCTTTCATACGTTCATGGAAATCGTGGCACTTTTAATGGGAGCACCTAAGTTATTGGCGCCAAGGGAAGCTGGCTCCTTCCCTTCATTCTTGCAGGGAGGCCTTGCTGGGTAATGGAAGATTGGAGCTGCATTTGGGTTTGGCTGCATGGCTTAGGTTCTTTGTAGAACATATTTAGGTCGGTTCACCCAAATCTGCCGTAAGAATCTGCAATAAGGAAACGGAGCCCGTGCAGAACCCCTTGCTCTTTTCCGGCTTCCTCCTATCTTCTCCTGCCCCAAACTGTTCAGCAAAACTTAATCTTTCCAACAGAAGTGGCCAACTTTCCCAGCAAAGGAATCTGCAGCCTTTGTGGTTTGGGTAAGAAAGGTGGTTCGTTTTACTGGGACCTTGATGAAATATGTTTTATGATAAATTCAATCTTTCCTCAAAAAAAAAAAAAAATCCCCAAGTCTACTTTTCTGGGCAGAATTCAACATGAAAGCCGTTTCTATTAAAGCAGCCAACGGCTGAAGCTGTGTGGACCTAGGCAAACAGTCTTGGGTCCAAGGTTAGGATTTTTATTACCAGAGGTACCCGGTATGCCTGTATTCTGGAAGAACAAAGTCCAACACATGGACGTGGGGTTCACTTTTAATTCACCTTTTTGGGTAGTTTAGAAGGAATTTCGCCCCCTACCGCTTTTTAATCCCTTTCTAAACTTGGTAGAATGGAGAAGGAAGGGCCTCTGCCAGGAACAAGTAGCAGAGGTCTACAATGTTTCAAAACACAGGACAACGGCTGGCTTCATCACACCGACTTCAGACAGAGTTACTTGCGCTCTGATTTTGGCACAGCGTGCAGGAAATTCCTCGTTGGTCTGCCCAGGGCAATAAACAGACCTCCTGCATCTAACCACATCCACGCTGAAGTTTCTCATGTGGGGTTGCTTTAGCTTTCTGTATAAAAAACTTAAGGGTCCCAGCATTCTCGTTCTGTGCTTCCTTAGTGCCTCGGTTTGGGAATTTGTGTTGAGGAGTTGGGTCGTGTGGTGTGACTTTTCTCTGTTCATTGGCAGTCAATAAAGGTAGATGAGACTAAACACGTAACCTATAGAGAGGAGGAAAGATGCTGTTGATGTTTGTTTGGTCTTCTAGACCTCGGGTTCCCTGTCTGGGTATTCACCTACCAAATTCAGATTGGAAAGAATTGGAGGGAAAAAAGCTATACAGGACACCCAACTGCTTTTTCCCTGCCATGCCACCCTAACCAATACAGCTCCATTGGGAACTTGAAGTCATTTGCTCCATTGGGAACTTAAAGTCATCTACACTGACCAAAATTAACGGAAGGACTTGTGTATGCTCTCCAGAAACCACGTCCTCCTTTCCCACAGCACAGTCTGCCTCAGCCCACTTCAGGAAGGCCACCAGGGAAGGTGTGAGGGACAGAGCAGGAGGGTGGAGGAGCAGAGAGATTGCTGGGAAGGATATCACATCGTCTGAGTCAAATTATACTCATTAATTCAATTTGTGTCAGGAATGTGTGTAAATAAACGCCGGCAGCTGTGGAGGCTGTGTGTCCCGCAGGGCGCAGGCAGGATGCAGGGCCAGAGGACCAAGAAGCCTGAACTGGGGCCTCCGCGGATGATGCTGCCACCATGGGATAATGGCGGCAGGAATGGTATTATCATTATCGCATTAGAGGACTTTAAATGCAGAGTCACAGACTGAGCCAAGTGGAATCAGAGAGGCTGCCCTAGTGCAGATAAAAATCTTCATTATTTGAAGAGATTAAGCTTCCATGACTGCTCTTTCCTCTCCGAGGGGGGTGGGGAGGGGGGGTAACTACAGATCCGATTTCCTGGGTTAATGAACATAGGATAGTGCCTTGTCGTCCCCAACCTGGCACCATTTCCAGACAACCTGTTAACAGCCACACTCCCAGGCATAACAGTTGAGAAGAAACAAGGCTGAGAACATTGAATTCTGTCCACGAAGGACAAGCCCAAGGTGCCATGAGGCTGTGATTTGGGACACTTCAC